>NW_021604672.1:1751342-1786157 GCF_004785775.1 Grammomys surdaster | reverse complement strand
AGAGAGAGAGAGAGAGAGAGAGAGAGAGAGAGAGAGAGAGAGAGAGAAATTGGTGTGATATATCTGAAACTTTGAAAGAATAAATTTCTGTGGCTTCAAGCTATTTAGTTCATAATACTTTGTTATGGCATCCCTAAAAATTGAAGACAATAAGCAAAGTTAAATTGCTTCTATAGACATTATGACTGACTTGAAGCTAATGTTGATGCCTTAGGCAAATGAATGAAAAGTTTTGTTCCTGCATTTGAGGGTGACATAAAGAAGATATTCTTGGCAACAGCATGAATGCTGAAGTGCAGAAAGTAAACTTTTGTCTTAGACTGGCCAAGAGTAAACATTTCTTTTTAGATTTCTCAAATCCTCTCATATATATGAAATAATATAAGCCTTGCTTCAGCAATGAGATTTTATGCTTTGTGCACTAAGCAGAAATGGACCTCAGAGTGTAAGATAACCTGGACAGTAAACTTATTCTAGCTTAATGTGCTAAGGCTGAAATGATGATGAAAGAACCAGTATTTGGAAAAGTCTGCTTGGCTCATAGTATGCTATTGTCTTACTAGACTCAGCACATTCTCTTCTTTCATCTGCTGTGTGTGCAAATATAAAGATAACCCAATGAGACTTCACAGGTGAAAGAAAGCTGAACAATTTTTCTAGACTATTTCATTGAATTATTTGATCCAGAATAAATATTTTAAAACTTTTTTGTTTTTGACAACTTCATATATGTTAACACACATTCAGATAATTAATATTTTCCTCAAACACCCCCACACCCAATTACTCCCTTTTCCTCTCTACATGTCCTCTTCCCACATACATAACTTGTTGTGGTTGTTGTTTTTATTTCTTATGTACTACTTGATGCCCACTAACCTTAATCTGGATCACCATTGTGTCCATAGAATTGGAAATATTTTCTAGAGTCTTACAGGTATCTCAGAGGCTACACAGCTGAAGGTAACCTGTCCTCCCACTAATCCACCAGTTGCCAAGAATTCAACAGGGAAAGGTAGGGGTCATAATTTCCACCCTGTTCCACAACTGACTACTCATAAGCCCGGTTTTGTCTTTGTACATTGCAGGCAGCCACAGGTACTGTGAAACTATGACTGTATTAAGTATGCCATCCCATAGGAAAATATTTCATATTCCTTCTCTTAGTTTTTAAAATTTTTCTGATATCTTCCAGTAGCTTTTCTAAATCTTTGAATGTATGGCTTAAGTTTTCTGGTAAAGTCAGACATTATTATCAGCACCTTAGTCATTTGTCTCTGCATATGCTGCCATTAATATAAAAACAGGCTTCTCTGATTATAGCTGAGAGTACCACTTGTTCGTCAGCATAAACATTTAGAAAACCAACTTGGCACAACGTCCATTTAGCTGAAAAAGATATATTGAAATTATCCCAAGAGCTTGATAGGTCTTTATCCGTGAGATTTTTTAATATATTTACAGTACTGGGTATGAATTCTGTTTTTCACAGTAAGTTTCAAATCTTATCAAAATGGTTGTTTACTTTCATATTAGTCATGCCACTATGACCCTGTTGGCCACACGCTCCTTGCAAATTAATAATATTACAGATAATCAAGTTTTCAGATGTGGAAGTCCTAGCCAGGGCAATTAGACAACAAAAAGAAGCCAAAGGGATACAAATAGGAAAGGAAGAATTCAAAATATCACTATTTGCAGATGATATGATAGTATACTTAAGTGACCCCAAAACTTCCACCAGAGAACTCCTAAACCTCATAAACAACTTCAGAAAAGTGGCTGGTTATAAAATCAACTTAAACAAATCAGTAGCCTTCCTCTACATGAAAGATAAACAGACTGAAAAAGAAATTAGGGAAATGACACCCTTCACAATAGTTGCAAATAATATAAAATACCTTGATGTGAATCTAACCAAGCAAGTGAAAGACCTGTATGACAAGAACTTCAAGTCCCAGAAGAAAGAAATCGAAGAAGATCTCAGAAGATGGAAAGATCTCCCATGCTCATGGATTGGCAGGATTAATATAATAAAAATGACCATCTTGCCAAAAGCAATCTACAGATTCAATGCAATTCCTATTAAAATCCCAACTCAATTCTTCACAGAGTTAGAAAAGGAAATTCTCAAATTCATATGGAATAACAAAAAACCCAGGATAGCGAAAACTGTTCTCAACAATAAAAGAACTCTGGAGGAATCACCATCCCTGACCTCAAGCTGTACTACAGAGCAAGAGTGATAAAAAACTACCTGGTATTGGTACAGAGACAGGCAGGAAGATCAATGGAATAGAATTGAAGACCCAGAAATGAACCCACACTCCTATGATCACTTGATCTTTGACAAAGGAGGTAAAACTGTCCAGTGGAAAAAGGACAGCATTTTCAACAAATGGTGCTGGTTCAACTGGAGGACAACATGTAGAAGAATGAAAATTGATCCATTCTTATCTCCTTGTACAAAGCACAAGTCTAAGTGGATAAAAGACCTCCACATAAAACCAGATACACTGAAACTAATAGAACAGAAGGTGGGGAAGAGCCTCGAATACTTGGGCACAGGGGAAAAGTTCCTGAACAGAACACCAATGGCATAGCTCTAAAATCAAGAACTGACAAATGGGACTTCATAAAATTGCAAAGTTTCTCTAAGGCAAAGGACACTATCAATAGGATAAAACGACAACCAACAAATTGGGAAAAGATCTTTACCAATCCTACATCTGATAGAGGGCTAATATCCAATATATACAAAGAACTCAAGAAATTAGACTCCAGACAACCAAATTACCCTATTAAAAAATGGGGCATAGATTTTAACAAAGAATTTTCAACAGAGAAAACTCAAATGGCCGAGAATCACCTAAAGAAATGTTCAGTATCCTTAGTGGTCAGGGAAATGCAAATCAAAACAACCCTGAGATTCCATATCACACCAGTCAGAATGGCTAAGATTAAAAACTCAGGTGATAGATGCTGGCTAGGGTATGGAGAAAGAGGAACACTACTCCATTGTTGGTGGGACTGCAAGATGGTGCAACCACTTTGGAAATCAGTCTGGCGGTTCCTCAGAAAATTGGACATAGCATTACCTGAGGATCCAGCTATACCACTCCTAGGCATATACCCAGAAGATGCTCAAACTTATAACAAGGACATATACTCAACTATGTTCATAGCAGCCTTATTTATAATAGCCAGGAGCTGGAAAGAACCCAGATGTCCTTCAACTGAGGAATGGATTCAAAAAATGTGGTATATTTACACAATGGAGTGTTACTCAGCTATTAAAAACAATGAATTCGAGAGGTTCCTAGGTAGATGGATGGAACTAGAAATTATCATCCTGAGTGAAGTAAGCCAATCACAAAAGAACACACATGGTATTCACTCACTGATTATTGGATATTAGCCCAGAACCTTAAAATGCCCAAGATGCAACTCACAGGCCACATGAAGCTCATGAAGAAGGAAGACCAAGTGGGGGTGATTCGGTCCTTCTTAGAAGGAGCAACAAAATACTCAAGGGAGCAAATATGGAGACAAAGTGAGGGACAGAAACTGAAGGAGGGGCCATGTGAAGAACATTCCACCTGAGTGTCCATCCCATGTGCAGTCACCAAAGGTAGATGCTGATGTGGAAGTCAGGAAGTACATGCTGATAAGAGCCTGATATGGATGTCTCCTCAGAGGTCTTCAAGAGTCTGACATATTCAGAGGCAGATGCTCTCACAACTAGCCATTGAACTCATAATGGGGTTCCCAATGGAGGAGTTAGAGTGAAGGCCATTGGAGCTGAAAGGGTTTGTGACCCCAGGAGGAGAGCAACAATACCAACCAACCACAGCTCCCAGAGTCTAAACCACCAGTCTGGGAGCACTTAAGGAGGGATCCAGGGCTTCAGCTGAGTGGAGGGCCCTGTTGGGCATAGGTGGAAGAAGAGATCCTTGACCTCATGAAGGCTGGACGTCCCAGGGTGGTGGGAATATTGAGGGTGGGGAGGTGGGATTGGGGGGGTAGGTAGGGGTCACGTCCGAAGAGAAGAAGGAGGAGGAGTGAGGGGATAGGGGGTTCCTGGGTGGGTGGGGGATGGGGTAAGGGGACAACATATGAAATGCAAATAAAACATCCAATAAAAATAAATAAATAAAATAAACAAAAAAATCTAAGTATTTAGTTAACTTTACTTCTCCTACCTCTACTCTCTTCATTTCATTTTTCTACACTGAAATGTCCATTCTTTCTTCATATATTGTATTTATGTAGGGTCAGAATAGATTTTTTTAAATCAGTGATTTACAAAAAGTTTTACCTGCCCAGGATCATCATTAATAACCAGCTCCTAATTAGAGAGACACCTTTACTTCACAGCAAAAAAACTCAATTGCAAGCTTCTCATAAGGGAAGCAAGCAGTGTGGTTCACATTCATTTTCCCAAATGCCATATGCTCAGTGGATTTGGTCTGCAATCTGGAGCTGAAGCTATAATGGCCCCTGCTGGGTAAAACATTGGAAAGAACAGACATTTGTTGGTGTACAACTGAGAGACCCAAGCACTTGACACTCATGGATAGAATATGAAATAACAATGAGATTGTATTAGCAAAAGAAAAAAATTCTTGACAGCTCTTGAGTTTTATTCAAAAACATTTCTCAACTGTGCAATTGTTATCTTTCAGAATGCACTGTTAACGGGTTTTGTTTTGTTTTTATACTAGGGATCAAACCCAGCTTATAAAATGGAAAATATTTGTTTGTATCCAAAATTCTCTTTTTTTTGGATCCCATTTTTCATAGATCGTATTTTTCACCAACATACATATATTAACATATGTTATTATATAAATATGAACTTTAAATATGTTGTTATAATATGTTTCATTTTTTCATATGGTTTATTGGACTTTTTCATAGGAAGAGTACATAAGATTTCTTTTTTGAGTGGTAGTTACATTTCAAGTGAGTGCTATTATGAGTAAGAGTGGTCATAGATTATGTGCTATTTTTACAAGGGAGAGTAGTCTCCAGAGGCTCAGATATTTAAATAACTTGTTTCCACTGGGTAGAACTGCTTGCAAAGATTAGTATTTGTAGTCTACCTTGTGGAGGAATTTCACTGTGGGAGATCTTTAAGGTTTCAAAAGTCCACACCACTCCAAGTTAGCTGTCTCTGTGTCAGGTTTGTGGATCAAGATGTAAGCTCTCAGCTATTCTTCCAAGGCTATCATGTTCCAGCCAAAATTGTCATGCATTCTAACCCTCTGAAAAGGATATCTGCCAGTAAAAACTTCTATAAGTTGCCTTGCCATAATGTCTTATAGTGATAGAAAAGTAATCAAGTACTCCTTCCTGCCTGAAAATTAATACTTATAAATACTGAAATGCAGACAAGCATCAAGACTAATTCCTTTTAAAATTATTGTGACTTTCCATCTAGGGGTGGAACCCCTGAAAATTTCCCTCCTTCCATATTATCCTGTGCATTTTGTTTTGATATTGATTCAATCTTGTTTATGTAACCATTTCTAGGACTGTCTCACTGAAAATATCCTAGTATAATAGCTCCTGAAATCTTTTTATCTACATAATTTATTTGTTTTATTCACTTTACATTCCAATAATAGCCACCCCCTCCTCTCTGTCCCATCCTTACAAATTTCCCCCTGACCCATTATCCCCTATCCTTCTCCTCAAAAAAGAGGGAGCTCAGCGTATGACATCAGTCTACCTTGGGATATCAAGTCCCATCAGGACATGGCACCTCCTCTCCCACTGAGGCCCAACTAGGAAGTCCATGTAGGGAAAGAGGATCCAATAGAAGATAACAGCGTCAAACACTGCAACTGCTCCAATTGTTAGGAAACCACAAGCAGGCCAAGCTGCACATCTGCTACAGATGTGTAGGGAGTCTAAGGCCATCCTGAGCATGCTCTTTGATTGGTAGGTCAGTTTCTGTGAGCCCTCACTGGCCCAGGTAAGTTGACACTATAGGTCTTTTTGTGGTGACCTTGATCGCTCAGGCTCACTCAATTCTACCCCCCATTCTTCCACAGAACTCCCCAGTTCTATCTGATGTTTGGCTGTGGATCTATGCATCTATTTCCATCTGCTGCTAGATGAAGCCTCTCAGGAGGCAGTTATGCTAGGTCCCTGTCTGCAAACATAGCACATTATCATTCATAGTGTCAGAGGTTGTCTCTCACATGGGATGGGTCTCAAGTTGGGACGGTCATTGGTTTGCTGTTCCCTCTTTGCTCTATCTTTATCTCTGCACATCTTATTATAGACAGGACAAATTTAGGATTGAAGGTTTTGTGAGTGGGTTGATGTTCCCCTCTCACCACTAGAAGTTCTGTCTGGCTACAGGAGGTGAAAATAACACTTTTTTCATAATAGCCAGAAACTGACAACAATCTAGGTGCCCCTAATCTAAATAATAGATAAAACAAACATGGTACATCTGCGCAATGCCATATTATTCAGCTATTAAAAACAAAGACATCATGAAGTTTGCAGGCAAATGGATGAAACTTCAGAATATCATCCTGAGTGAGGTTACCCAAATGTGCCCAGAAAGGCACATATGATGTGGACTCACTTACAAGTGGAAATTATCCATAAAGTTCAAGATAATCATGCAACAAACCACATATCCAAAGAAACTGGGTAATTAGAAGGTCCCACAAGAGGATGTGTGAATATCCCTCAGAAAGGGAACCAAAATAGTCATTAGAGGTGGATGGAGAGAGGAAAGTAGTTGGAAGAAGGTGTGAGAAGGGAAACAGCTATGGAGATCAGGTTTAGGCAGAAAGGAAGGGGGAGAGGCCTGGAAGTGAAAATGGAAATATAGGGCCATCTTTTGGACTAGCTGGAGAACTGGTATGGGGGAAGCTTTGGGAAGTCTATGAAGTTGACCCTAGCTGAGATTCCTACTAGATAGGACTGTTACAATCTTTCTATCCCTCTTTCCATGATGTTCACTGAGCCATAGATGCAGGAGTTGTGATATAGATGTGCCCTTTGGAATTGGGCTCTACAGGATCTATTTATCTCTACATTGTGTTAAATTGTGGATTTTTGTCATTTTTATATATGTATCTCTGTGAGAATGTACACATACATGTGCACACACACACACACACACAGTAACTATAATCTAAAATTATAAGGCATAGCAAGGAGTTGAGGGAGTGTAGATGGGAAATTCTGGAGAAAGGTAAGAGAGTGTGTGGAGTTATTTAATGAAAACATCACAAACAGAAATAAATAAAATTAATGTAATTCTAAAGGACACATAAAAATATTACTATACACTGAAAGTCAGTCAATATTCATGTTTCATACTATGGCCTCCTTAAATTTTAAAGAACTAAATCATAGAAAAGTGGTATTCATGGTATTCTTTTTAAGAGTTCCCCAAAATCAAAATTAACTGTATGAAATTTTCAGCAGATTACTCTAAAAGCAAATATTCTGTCAGCTATATATTATATGATACAGACCAAATGTCAAAGCTTATGTTATTGCTTTTGTTTCTCTTCTTTTCTTTCCATTTTTGGTTTTGCATCTCCTACAAGGACAGAGTGGTGTTCATTGGGAGCTCTTTTTCCTGTCTAGAATGCAAAAATACAAGAAATGATAAAATGCAGGTTTTCTTCTCAATGTGTTTTCACCATATTCTCCAACGACAAAGCAAATGGGGATCACAGAAAAAAAAAGTCTTTCTCTAATCTATAGGTGCAGCTCTATGGCCAGTTCCTTAGAAACAACCTAAGAGCCTGATCCCTTCCCCCTCTGGAAAACACTGAAGCATGCAATGCTATCATCCTTCATAAAAAAATTTCCTGTCAAACTACTTTAGCAAAATTGGCTTCTGGCATACATATAACTGTCAAATTTTGCAAGGAACCAGCAAAGTCAAACAGGTAAAAAAATCAGATATGATCTGGTAAACTTAAAATTAGTATCAGACAAGTTCCAGGACTAAACCCTAGATAGTACTGAAACAAGGCTTTGGAAACAGAGAGAGGCATATACATTATTTTAAAAAATCATTATTCTATTTAGATTTTAATCTGTATGTGAGAACTCAAAATCCTGAATATAAAAACATAGGACATCTCTACGTAAAATAATATTCAATATAGTAATGACATTTAATGCAGTATGTACTTCTTTCTGGTAAAGAATATGGGAAAGAGATGACTGTATCTTCCATCTGCATCATGCCCTGAAGCAGTGGCAGAATTTTTACATAGCTCATTTAGATACTTTCTTTGAGCTATTTATGATAAATAGTTTCACATTTATTTCCAATAAATTATAGAAATTTGGAGAGGCCACAACATTATCCCAAATTCCCTGGAATGTGTCAGCAATTTTTAAAATACATCTCTACTGATTATCATTCTATTAAGTTTAGCACAATTTTGGAACTACTTGAAAATATCTTTAAATATGTTAATTCTCAAAGAAGTTTAACTGAAATTTTGCTCAATATTTATAGAGTGCTTTGAAAGCTAAAGAAATACTGTCTTTATCAATACTCTTTTCTTTTCTTTTTTTCTTTTTTCTTTGGTTTTTCGAGAAAGGGTTTCTCTGTGTAGTCCTGGCTGTCCTGGAACTCACTCTATAGAACAGGCTGGCCTTGAACTCAGAAATCCACCTGCTCCTGCCTCCCAAGTGCTGGCATTAAAGGGATGCACCACTACTTCCCTACCAATACTTTTTTCGTAATTATGTTAAAATGATAACCTTTGCTTGTATATTTTCATATATATTCATTTAGATAGATTACATTTTTGTCAAAACCTCTCACATCATCAGAAGGTTCTCCCCTTTCCCTTCTCAGTGTCTCTAACCAGTATTGTCCTAGATAAAATTTTTTCGATCTCTATCACATTTCTTCAATCTCTACCACATGTCTATCTGCTCAGTTAAAAGGAAATTAACACCAAACCAGGAAGGATCAGTAATTTTTATCTCACTATAATACTGATATATAATCATCTTAACCTCAAAGTTTTAATTATTTTCGTCCTTTCTTGATCATTGTCTACTATTGATGAATGGAAAGACACAAAAAAAATAGCTTTTAAATAATGATAACTGGAGACATTACAGATATTTGTGTGTTTAGGTGCCAGAATGATGATGTGGAAAGCCAATATCCTGACCATATTTGGAATATACAGGACAGAGTTCATCCAACAGACCGTTAAAGAAGATTGGAAAAGTAAAATAAATAATGACATAAATATAATAATTAACATAAAGCAGTATAAAAAAGACAAATGGCTTTCCAGAAGCAATAGAATCAACAACGTCCAAAGAACTCATATCTGTTGAAGTTAAAATACCTTAAGGATTATATTGAAAGCATGGGAAGAATAGTTAGTGAGGTTATAGAGAGCTGAAATATTCAGCCATGGAACTATGCAAGCCCTTTATGGAACTAAAAATGAAAAGATCACTTAATATTGGACATTTATATTGTAAGTCTACAGTAGAAGCCAACACCGAAGATTTATTTATCAAGTAAACTTGTTTTGCATAGGATTGTAATGAAGTCCCTCAAACCAAAGTAACCATCCAAGCAAACATATTGTTATCAAGAGGTTGTACTGACCTTTTTTGTTTGCGTAGGACTGTGATAATATTATATTAATACATCAGGCATGATTCTTTACATTGTTGGTGTATGCAGCAATATCTTAAACTATATATTAAGCTTTTGAATATTGAATATATCAAATGTTACAGTATTTTTAAGAAGCACCTGTTAGAAAGATGCATAAAGATACAAAGAAAAGACAAGATGCATAAAAGGATCATTACCTATGACCACATTGACTCTTGGACTTCCAATTTTGCATCTTAAGAGGCCTCAGTACCTTTTAATGCCTTTAGTATCTGTGAGATTTATTGTAATTCCATAAAATGAATCAAATTAGTAAAATCTGTACATTTCTTAATTTCAGATATCTCCTACTCTGATTTAGGGCTTCCTACTTTATGTTTAATCCTTGGGTATGTCTGTGATTGATTAAACCTATTTCTTTTTTTTCTTTTTCTGTTTTTTATCATTTATTTTTCTTTACACTCCAGGTTTTATTCCCCACTCCCATCCACCCTCCGACTGTTCCAGATCCCATGCCTCCAACCCACCCCTTGTCTCCATGAGGCTGTCCTCACCCCCACACCCTACCCCACCTGACCTCTAAACTCCATGTGGCCTCTAGTCTATTGAGGGCTAGGTGCATCATCTCTGATTGAGCACAGAACCAGCAGTCCTCTGTGGTATATGTGTTGGGGGGCCTCATATCAGCTGGTGTACGCTGCCTTTTGGTGGTTCAGTGTTTGAGAGATCTCAGGTGTCCAGATTAATTGACCCTTTTCTTATATATTAATTTTCAAAACAGAAATTAATTCATAATTTTCCCATTGTGTGTTACCATCAGATTTTGAACTATTATATTTGCTTCCTAAAAAAATTCACAGTATGTGTGTTCTTTCTTTGAAAAACCTGGAGTGAATATCATATTATTTCTTTCTTAAAAGTTCGGAAGAAATTATTATAAAAGTCATTTGGACTTTATAAGAACTTTATGAAGTTTTAATTATAGACTTAACTTCTTTAATCAATAATAGAATACTCAGAGTTTCTAAATTTTTGACATGTTTGATGTTATCTTTTTAAAGGCAATTTGTTCATTATATGTAATTTGTCAACAGTTTTAGTACTAAAGTCGATCATTGTGCTATATTATTATCTTTTCAATGTCAAGAAAATCTGTACTGATGGTCACTTTTGGAAAATATAATATTGGTTATTTCATGTTTAGCATTTGTTCTCAATTAACTATTACTCATTTTGCTAGGTTTTGATTAGTTTCAATTCTCTGTCTCCTTTAGGTTAATATTTATGTGGAATATATTTTAGTTTTAAGCGTTCAACATTTTTATATTTAATGTATGATACTTCTAAGCAACTTATAAATTTTATATTCATCTAAATATCATTACTTTATAATTTGGTATAAATTAGCATACTACTCTCAAGTGAAGATTATGCAACTGTAGTGAAATTGGGCTTATCATTTTACTATAAGATGTAACTTTTTGCTATTTTTCTCTACTCTTGCCTGACATAACCTTTATTTATTTATTGTGTTGTGTATACTAGGCGTAACAAGTGGAGTTACAGGACAATTTCAAGAGTTGGTTCCCTCCTACTATGGTAAGTCCTGGGAATCAAAAGCATGTTGGCTGCCTTGGTGTCAAGCACATAACCAACTGACTATATCCCAGACTAAACACATTTATTCTCCAAACTAATTTATAAAATCTTCTAAAAAATCTAATCTTCACTATGTGCTTTCTAATTTTCTATGAAATTACAACACATGTCATTGATGCATTAGACATTGTGATTTTGCCATTTCTTATGAACTCATTTATCACATGCAATGATTTGTCTATAATTACAGCTGAGTCTCATATATCCCAAGCTAGCCTTGAATTCATTGTGTAACCAAGTCCCCACCATAGTACAGGATTAAGAAATGCAATGTGGCAGTTTATGTAGTGCTATGCATTCAAATCATGATTTCCTACATTCCATATGATCTTTATACTGAATCAGTTATATCTTCAGAATTAATTTTTTAAAAAAGATTTAATGATTGTATTGAAACTGAAAGCAGCCAAGAACTCTCCTACTTCATGTGTTTATTTTTATTCTTTTCAGAGAGCAATTTATCCTGATCATTCATATATTTTTATGTATTTATTTATTTTTATTGAAAATATTTTTTTAATTCAATATATTCCGATTATGGTTTTCGATTCCTCAATTTCTCCCAAACTCACTACCAACCTAATGTCATAACTTTTCTTTCTCTCAATAGAATACAAATAGACTTCTCAATATAATAAAATAAATAGGATAAAGTTAAAACAAAGTAACTAGAATATGATTGATCAAGCAAACTAAAAGAGGTTCCCAGGACCCAACCAGGATGACATTAGCTGAAATACCCAAGAAAGGGGAAATAGAACCTCTAGAATCCTTCTCCAACAGATAGGTACGGCCACCAGTTGAGGGATGGGGCCACCTAGCCATTTCAAAAAATTTAACCTAGAATTTTTCATATCTCAGGGAAATGCAGAGACAAAAAAAAAAAAAAAAGACTGGAAGAAAGGCAGAGAATGTGCCACTTAGGGATCCATCCTATCTGCGAACACCAAACCCTGACACTATCGCTGATGCCAAAAATTGCTTGCTGAGAGGAGCCTGGAATAGCTGTCCCCTGAGAGGCTCTGCCAGCACCTGACCAATACATATGCAGATATTCACAGCCAACCATCGGACTGAGACGGGGATTTCAAATGGAAAAGTTAGGGGAAGGATTGAAGGAGCTGAAAGGGACTGTAACCCCATAGAAAGAAGAACAATATCAGCTAAGCTGATCTTCCAGAGCTTCCAAACCAACCAAAGAGTACACTGACTTATCCATCATCAATGGTAGATCATCTTGGTCCTGTGGAGGCTTGATACACCAGCGTAAAGCGACTTTAGAGCAGTGAGACAGAAATCGGGGTGGGGTGGGGAAGCACCCTCATGGAGTTATGTCACGGAACTTCCAGAAATGTCACTGAGTTCATTAAATGCTATCTGTCCATGGGGTCTATTCATAAGGGTGGTTTGTAAATCCAATGAGACTACATTTGGAAAAAAAAGCTACTTTTTTTCTTTTGTGTTATAAGCTGAATATAGATGCTGGATAAGGGATAGGTATTGTGTCTACTTCCCCTCTCAGTGCTGAGACATCTGGCTTACACAACTATTATCTAATATGTAAAAAGGACAAAACAAATAACCTGATAAAAATTGGATGCAATTCTAAACAGATCCTCAAAATATGAAAAAGATATGGCTGAAAAACACCTAAAATAAACTCATCATCTTAATCATCAGGGACATGCAAATCAAAACTCTTTTGTGATTTCATATTACATCAGTAAGAATGGCCAAGATCAGGAAGACAAATGACTGCTCATGTTGGTGAGTACACGGAGAAATGGGATCCTCCCACATTATTAGTGGAACTGCAAATGTGTATAACCACAGCTGAGAAAGGATCTGCCTCAAGATTTAGGTGTACCACTTTCGGGCATATACCCAAAGGAAACTACAATGTCCTACTATAGAGACACTTGCTTAACCATGTTCATTATCACTCTGTTGATAATACCTAAATATTCTAAGTGAATATATAATCCTAATTTATCAAGTTTTCTCTGGAGCCATTAATGTTCTCATTGGACTAGTGTAGTATTTGTTTTTATCTTTTATTAGAAAATAAATCATTTATCACTTTCTTATGTGTGTGTTCAATTTTGTTTTATAGTCAAATTTTAGAATTTGGGGTGCATACATTGCCATTCCTAGAGTGAACTTTCTAATTTTTTCTCTCAAATAAAGTTTAAGTTACTAGCTATCTAAATGTCAGGCCACTCTTGCATTTTTAGAATGCAAGTTAATTATAAGTCATTAGTATTTTCTATATACCATGAGTTTCATACACTTCATAAAATATTATGATAAAGAAAACCAACAGATAATTTTTCTTTTTCTTTCTTGTTTTTCTCTTAAAGTTGTATTTGAGTTACAGAATTATTGAAAAATACTTTCACTTTTAAAATTCTATTGTGTAGCTTTGGTAACACTACAATTTATTCTGTTCATTAAAAGATGTAAAACATAATATTATACACAGTTCCAATGTTTTCCCATTGATGTTGTCAGCTCTCCATGCCTGTGACCAAATTTCTCAGATATCAAATCTGCATGGAAGTAATATGCACTTTGACTTTAGATTCAGAGGTTTCAATCCATGGTCACTTATTCCCATTGCTGTGAGACAACATACATTGCTTAATGGTGTGAAGTGATGGTATCTGAGAAGTGAGGAAGGAGCTGGGGTCCTAATATCCCTCTCAGTGAGTTTACCCTCACTGATAGAACTTTCTTTTAGGAGTTCTGTCATGGAAGGGATTCACTAGATGACAACAATTCTACAGTATGGTGACATTTTCCTAAAGAAGACAGTCTTTGGGTAACATTTAAATTACAAATCACAACAGACATTACATTTATTATTTCTGAGCAAATTTTTCTCTACATTTCTTTCTTTTAAACTTACACTTTTAAAATTCTTACATTTCCTCTCTTTGCTTTCTTGAACATCAGCTAATATAACTGAAAAATACAATTTCCTCTCCCTTTTCTCTAAACTTAAAATCTTATATTTCCCTAGGCGAGAAATTCCTTCATGATTTACAATATCCATATATTTATCTTAATACATTACTATTAACTTTCAAATCTGATTTCCAGAGAGCAATGAGAACTGTAAAATTGTTTATATCCTCAAACAGAAACCTTTCTCAGAACTTAACATGTTTGTTACAAGATAAGGATGTAAGATTATTCCAGGCCATTCTTTAGAGGATAGAAAGTAAATCTGTATCACTATCCTGATTTCTAAAATTTTCATAACTCATCTGTAATATAAACATTCTGAGAAGATACACAGGCCAAATAAAGGAGAAATAAGACCAGGCAAAGTGAGGGGAAGACATGCTTTCAAGCACAAAGCCTGGAGCAGGTGGGACTGGAACTCATAATGCATACCCACCTGACTCCAGGGAATGTTCTGAAGTATTAAGACCCATCTTTCCAAGTGATTTACCAAGCACAATGAAATTCTAGTCATCCTTAAGTCCTACAGTACATCAATAAATCTTGAGTGGTATCTCTGTCCCTAGATAAGCATCTTGACATTAATGAAAATAACGTATGCCTCAAATACTTTGAATATAAAAATTATTGTGACATCAAAATAGATAGACCTCAGTTTCTATTTTTGTTCATTAAGCAGACACTACTCCTGTACCCCTTCCTTTATATTTTCTTTCTTTTTTCATATCATTTTCTGAAAAGATAAGCAATAGTAGTTGATGCATGGCATAAGAATAATTGTAAAGGGACAAGTATAGAAACTAAATCGCATAGCATCAGAACTGCAGACTTTATTTTTTTACTATTCATGCTTTTGAAAATACATGAGATAAAGGGGGACATAGGATCATAGAGGATGGATCAAATGGTTAGCTGTATTGGCAGATCATAGAGTCAAGGCTTAGCTGGAGTGAGAAGGGTAAAAGTGGGTCAAATTTTAGCTTGAATGGGCAAGGGCTTTTTGCTAGAACCTGCAGGTTGCATAGAGAAGCCTCACAAAGAGTTGTTGGGTCAGCAAATAATATAAAATAAAATTAGAATCAATGAGTAGTGGTTGAACTTTTCCCATATTTTTTCTCTTTTTATGGTTTTAATCTATAATAAAGTCAATTCTTCTTGGAAAAAGTCTAAATAACAAGAAATGTAATGTCTTCTAGGATATAAGGATACATGTAGTTCCAGCACCAATGCTTGAGAAGCAAGGTAGAAGCCAAGAGGTTAAGACAATGAAACAATAGCATTACACTTGCTCTCAGAGTCCAGAACTTTATATGAAATGTTAAAAGAACTCTGAAACAGAAAGTCTTCTTCTGTATGTTGTACTGCCCACCTTCTAGCTCTCCTCCCCAGTTATACCCTAAAACACCAGAATAGCAGAAGTCACAATGAGTTCTTAGTTTTATTTTGAATACATTACTTTATATATACTGTAGCTGTCATGAGACACACCAGAATAGGGCATCAGATCCCATTACAGAATGGTTTTGAACCACAATGTGATTGCTGGGAAATGTACTCAGGATCTCTGGAAGAGCAGTCAGTGCTCTTAACTGCTAAGCCATCTCTCCAGCCCTATTTCTTAGTTTTGAAAGAATGTGTTGTGATTTCATTTTTGTAGATGCATTTTTCTCTTGAAAACTCACATAAAAATATTCCCTTAGTTATCACTTCAATTCTTTTGTCTTATTTCTCTACATAACACTTATAATTATCTAATATGCCATGGAATATTTCTGGTTTGTGTTGTTCTGTCTCTGTTGCTAGGCTACAAGAAAAATAGTCTGTGATTGTTTTATGTTTTATCTTCAATTCTTATTCATATTGATTTTTTTTTATATTCCGCCTATAGACTTGCCACATGAATAACAAGCACTTTAAAATGTTGAATACATGAATGGATAAACTTATATAAAAGGGACATTCACTGTTTTCTTACTATAGAGAAACCTTTAGTTGATAGCAAATTGATTGTGTTCATTCTTTTTTGTTAGCTTGCTGTTATATCTATGTTTAATGTGAGAAATGCATTGTTCTCATTTCATAAATGTATCCAGCCATTAATCTAGTAAATAGTAAGAGCCACTGGAAAACAATCACACAACTCTCTCTAATTTTTTTTTTTGTTTTTTGTTTGCTTTGTTTTTGTTTCTGTTTTGGTTTTGTTTTTTTACTATCTTAATCAAGAGTCAAGTGAAGAACCTGAAATATCATCATAGAAATCATAGAGTACTTTACAGCTAAAATTCTGAGGCTTAAGGAAGATCATCCTAAACACCCACATAAACACCATTTCCTTTTCCTTTTATTTCTTTTTGGTGTTTTCATTTGCTTTACTTTATTATATCATCTTTAAGTTGAAGATATATTCTTCTGTTTCCCCTTCCTCTACTTCTCTCAGCTTCACCTCCAGCCTGCTCAACCCCATCGGCTCAGCTGCTACCTCCCTTTCCCTCTTATTCACTCCTACCCAGTCTCCCCTCTGAAAACAGACAGCCTCCAAGATACAACAAGAAAATATGACAAAACAAAAGACAGTTATAGAAGATAAAAGTCCCCACAATGAAACCTGAGCCTAGGTAGTCTGAAGAAGATTTGAGGGAAGATTGAAGACAAGCAGGAGGGAGGACACCAGGAGAACACAGTTCATTGAATCAGCCCAGAGTCCACATGAACACACAGCAACTGAAATGAGAATTTTGGGGTCTGCATGGGTATAGACTTTATATGTGGTGGTTGATAGCTTAGTGTTTTTGTTAGTCTCTTAAGTGTGACAGCATGTGGGCCTCTGACTCTTTTGTTTTTTTAAGACTTTTTCTTAAAGATGTGCATAAGAACAAGTTTATTCTGAAAAAATGACTTAACTAGTGTTTTGTAGCAATGTGGTAAATTACAGTCACGGACTACAAGCATTCATATAATTGGGTACCCTCCAGTGACCTTCCATAGTGGATATCTGAAATAATCCCTTTATCATGCATTGGTCTAGCTTGCTCTGTAGTCTCCAGAAACATAATGGTACCTAAACCTCAGAACATACCCCTCACTAAGAGAAAAAAATACTTGGAAACATGACAAAATAAGGAAACTAAAAAATAAGCCAGAATCTCAGAGAATTTTGTAAATAGTCTTCATCCTTGTTCTGAATTGCTTATTAGAGATTTATGATAAACAATGAATAGGACTGTTTTTGTTTAAAACTCATTTTAGTTAGAAGTTCTTTGATATCTATGACCCAAATTGTTTCTATTAGCAGAACTTTAAATCTAAAACATGTCCTTCATGAATTATGGCTGTGTGGAGATGTTTACCACACGCTTTTCTTGCCTTCTACCTATAAATTAAAGAGAAAAACCCAAGAATAAATATACTATGGGATTGAATAAAGCAGTAGATATAAAACATTTACCTTTATGCAAAGAACATGTTCAATAAAGAGTAACAGAGATTTTTACCTTCAGAAAATGAATCTGAGGGAAAATTTGGAAGTGTTCTGGTAAATAAAAATATACTGTTACTTTGCCTTTCTAGTACATGTGCTGCCTTTATACATAAGAGGATAGATAGATGATAGATTGATGATAGATAGATAATAGATTGCTTTAGCTCTTGCAAATTCTCTCTCTCTCTCTCTCTCTCTCTCTCACACTCTCTCTCTCTGATTCTCTTTCTCTCCCCAACACATACAAATACACACACACACACACACACACACACACACACACACACACACACAATTTAGTTTCTAAAAGCTAAAATATTTGAAAACTATTTTGTTAGAAAAAAAGTAAAAGTCAACATAAAATTTTTTTTACATTTCCATTAAGTTAAGATATTGTTTCCTTTTCATAGTATAAAAATGTGTGAATGGAAAACTGAATACTTTACTCAGCATCAACAGAGTCTCTTCTTAATTACTCATCTTATCTATGCTAATGTCATACTCTCAAGAAAATAAATTATATATCATGATTCAGTAGTTGTATTTCAGTTGTCTATTTGAGCATTTGGGCAGAATCACTTCTCTGGAGAACCAACAGGTTGAGATACAAAAATAGAAAAGCGTTTTTTTTTTTTTCTATTTTATCTCCAAAATTCAAACAGAATTATGGGTGCCTTAGATATATTAAATCATATTAAATTGAAATTAAGTCATAGAAAACATGATTACTAGAATTGCCACAGCCCTTCTATACCTAGAGAAGGGAGGGGATGTCAGGGACAGCCCTGCTTATACACTGAAGACCTAAAATGAGCCCTAGACCTAAAATCAGAAGTAGGCCTGTCATACATGTATACTAACATCAAGTCTTGGGTCTCTGTGGAAAAACATTAAAACAGATGGCTATAAGCTATTGTAGACAGGCAGCTTCTGTGGAAATTTACCATCCTGAGTAGTCATAGACCTTGTAAATAGGTAGCCTTGGCAGATAATACCAACTTAGATAAGGACAAGGGAATCATAGGCAAAGTGATAGTGACCTGTCCCCTGAACCTTGACCCAGCCAATACCCTGTTCTGAAAGATATCTTTACTCCCCCTGAACACCAATGCTATGGTGTCATCCCCTTCCCCACATCCTGCCTTTTTGTGTTTATAACCCCTATGTGAATAAGTAAAAATTATGATTTGATTTAAAAAAGAAGAAGAAAAAGAAGAAGAAGAAGAAGAAGGAGGAGGAGGAGGAGGAGGAGGAGGAGGAGGAGGAGGAGGAGGAGGAGGAGGAGGAGGAGGAGAAGGTCAGAAGCCCATTGCAAATCACAAAGTTTGCACAGCTAGGAGGTTATAAATCAAAAAAAGAAAAAAGTAAAAGAAAAAAGAAAGAAAGAAAACATGATTACATTATATAGACAAAACATTCATATTTCAAAATCTCAAGATTATAAATTCAAGCAACAAATTTTTTTAACTTTTTAAGCAGACAAATTGTACTTGGAAACAAGAGCAATTGTGGTATACACTGTCAGTTAAAGGAAGTCTATCAGAGTCCTTGGATGAAAAAAAAATCTATCACAGAAGAAACATATTTTACAATTAGAAATCAAGGAGAAACAATATTGCCTCTAGGTTGGGGGAGTATATAAAGAAAACTTCTCAAAGGCAGGATATTGAATATGTCTAAATACTTGAATGTAAATTTCAAATGATTTTGCCACCAGAAAGGATAAATGTATAAATTTATTGATATGCTACATATCTTGAAATACTATTTAATTGAACTAAATTGTATCTCACAATTACTTATAACTATAATTTGTTTATAGTTTTTACAACTTTATAGTAGCAATTACAAAAACAGAAGAGGAACTCGTTTTGGTGACCCATCATTCCCTTAATACTATTGATAAATATCACCAATGTCAAAATATTTTCATACTAAAATAGGAAAGGTTGTAAATGTACTTGAATAGCATACATATATGGATTGATACATTCCATGAGAGCAGACACATGTGCACAGAAATGAAGAGTAAAAACTAATATGGGAAAAGATAAGAACTGTCTATGTGTACTGAGAATCCTCCTAGATTGTTACTTTTGAAACAGTGTATATACACTCACCCAAAACAGGCACACTATCAAAACATTTGATTAGAATTATTGAAGTCAAAGTATATTGTCTGTAAATAAAATTTGGAAGTTGTACTAATTTCAAAACCAAAACAATTTCTTCTGAGAGTTAATCTTGATTGTCAACGTGGGTTGTATATAGAATCCACCAAGAGAAACACTTCATCTTTGTTAATGAGGGCATTTTCAGGAGAGGTAGATGGGGGAGAGAAGACTTCCTCAGAAACAATATCATCTTTCCCTCATCCTCTCAGACATAAATAGATCCAAGGAAACAACAGCGCTGTGTGCTACCTATTTCCACTGGCATGGGATCCAGTGATCACAATGAACTCTGGCTACAATAGAGCTTGCCTTTCACAGTGTGTCTCCTGTATGGTCCTGCCTAATTATAGTGTTCTTGTCCCATTTAATGTATGATTATAAATTTCCTATTGATCTCATTTGCTTGGTGTTTCCTGCAGTGTGTGTATAACCATTACCACAGCCATAAGATGGGAGCCAATTCTTCACTTACCCTTTGTTGTTCATAAATGTTTGTATATAATTGGTAAAAAAAAAAAAAGTAGACAAATGGGGGGGAGGGATATCTTATAAGAACTCCAAAATGAGTAAACTCAAGGGTAAGCTTCACAACTGGATGGTATGACGTGGTCTCTCACAAGTCCTTTCAGTCACTTCTTAAATATAATATATGCTCCAATGAAATAAAAAAGGACACACAGACATATTATATATATCATACTCTGTATAGATTGATGAAAACAAATTTTTCAATTGCATGATTGAAAGTTATCAGTCTTGTGTTTTTCTAGAGAGGACAAGAAATAGAAATGGAATCTCATCTTTATTTTAGAATGTATTGCATAAGATCCTCAGTATCACTGGTGTTCTTTCATAAATCAGTGTGGGTTGGAAAATGTGGGCAGAAAGCCTGGTTCTTATGAAGAATTCTCAGTTTGCTGAAGGCTGACATTTAGAGACTTTGTATTGGTTATGTCTTTTTTGAATTTCTCAGCAGACAGGAGGATTTCATAAATACAAACTTAATTAAATCTGAAAACTTGGTGGTGGATTTCTGATGAGAGGTGGAAAGAGTTTGCACTGCCATGTTCTCCAATGAACCAGTTTGTTTAAATAAATGTGAAAGTAATAATAAACCACTGCTACATTTCACCCTATATTTTAGGAAATTGCTGCATGCAATTAAAATACTGATTCCTCTGCTTTTTCCTAAGAATTAATCAACAGAATTTTCCTTACATCTTGGAACATGGAATTTTTATAAAGTTAGTAACTTTTGATACAAATAAAAATTAAGCATTCTGTTTTGATAACAGTAATTGTCCATTCATTCAAAAAGCCTTGTCTGTCTTCTCTAATTTACCACTGTGATGTAACTGACAATAAAGACTAATATTACATGTGCATCTGTGTGTTTATTTATCATTATTATGAGGACACAAGTTCCTCAGTAACTACTATTAATTCCTTCATTAATGCAGTCTCAAAATTGCATATTGTACAAAGTGCATTGTAATAAAGGATTATTTTCAACTCCCAGAAGAATCCACAGATTTTTCCCTTTCTCTTTCTCCAATCTCTCCCAGGATATACAATTACCATTTCCATTCCTGAGGGCAGAAATACTGTTTCTGTAAACCAGAAATTTCAATAAATCTGATGTGTATATAGTACAATAATAGTAGATACAAGTTTAGGGTTTCAATCTTCAAAATGTTTACATATACAAAGAGATAGATTTCAAAGAAAATATTGCTATATTCCAGTCTCCTTGTCTTGGATTGTTGGTATTTTGCAATTCTAAAGTAGAAGTAGATCTTATTGAATCTTCATGATAGAAGGAGCAGCCTCATGAGGAAACAGAATGCAAGCCAACTAAACTTTTATAAGAACCATCAATCCTTTATGTATGTCTATTTGGTGTAGTTCTGTGAATGTTTTGAAATTTAAGAAGGAGTAAATTAACCAGAATGGAGAGTCATAAAAAGCAACAACAATTATATTTTTCCAGAGGAAACACTCTCATTTTGAATGTTTTCTGTAGTTTCTCACTGCAACATCTTTACTAAAAGTACCATCGTGTCTAGTCCTCTCTTTCATTGAGGTCTCTTTCATTGTCCCTTTGCACCTGCCACAGATACTTGGCAGATTTATTATCCGGTGTTTAATTTCATAAACATTATTGGAAACACTTCTGTGTTTATTTTCTCTTATTTTGAGTATAGACAAGCATGCTAATGTGCTAAATACAATCTGTCTGTTTTAGTTTTTATTACATAGTTTCAATGCACTAGAAATTAATTAGAACTTGACAGAAATGGTCCTAATCAAGTACATGAAAGAGACAGAAAGTCCAAGTTTTTATTCATCACTCAGAAGTGGAAAGAATGGTTGCTAAATTCTTACTCAGTTACTGATCATAATTAAAGGAAAATCTATTGTAGAAGGCAGATTCTAACTAGCAAAAATTAACTGAAAAATGGGATATGTTTTCATTTGTTCTTAAGATTGTATTAAGATAGGTGGAATTGAGGCTGTTATTTCCTGGGAACAGGCTTGTTCTTTAACAATGATCATTCTTTCTATTATCCTAATGGTCTGAATATCACTGAATAGTCAATCAACTTTAATTCGAAGTTTGGGTGAAGGCCACAGAGGGAACCCAGGCAAAGGATTCAAGAGTGTATGCTCTTCTTTCAATATACCTAATGTTTCTTTATGATATGGTAAAAAAAAAATGGTTTCATGACTACCCAGGACCATCAGTCATGCTATCACTAACCTTGTAATTAGATTATGTTTGAAGTTGCATATTTCTGAGCATTTCTAGACTACACACATTTCTACTGTTGCAATATGAGTCTGAGAAAAGTAAGAAATTTTATCACTGAGCTTGATTCTTCCCCAAATGGAGGACTATTTGTGAGTTTGAGGACTGGTGATAGAATGCACTTCTAAAAGAAAGGATGTAATTACGGACAACTCTGTGGTTGATAGACTTATTCTGGCTACATTTTTATGTCTCCATTTCTAAGATGCCCTCATGCAGTCTTTCTATGAAAGTATATCAACTTCTCTTAACACTTCTTCCTTCATTGAGAATTTCTTCTTCAGTCTTGTATTGAAATGGATGTCTTACATTCTGCTCAGAAAAGTGGGTGCTATAAAAACAAGTAAGATTGGGGATTGGCTTTCTAAGACTTACAATCTCATACAAGTTTTTGTATACAAACACTGAACAGTTTTCTCTGGATTCTGTTTCCAGAAATTCACATCATATGTCTTTGTTTAAAAATAGGAAGGTAACTTTTCTAAAAAAAAAACTATTAATCATAATACATAAATCTTCTGTGTGAGAAAGAAACACCAGTCCAAATCCAAGCACTCATGTAAATGTTGATCATGCCCACACATGCCAATAATTCCAGTACCTGGTAACATCAATACAGGAGGATCCTGGGAGTTTGGATGCCAAACATGTAGCCAAACAGAAGCTCCAGGATCAGTGAAAGACACTATTTAAAGTCAAAAGATGGAGAGTAATCTAGGAAGACTCCCAAAGTTCTTCATTTTCTCTCTACGTGCACAGTCAGAATTACATAAATACTTGTGCACACACATACACAAACACACACACACACACACACACACAAACTCATGCACACTTACACTCCCACGTATAAATTTTCTGGAGACAGTAATGATCAAAGTGAATATTTCTAAGATGATAATTTCAGAAATTTGTACACATTGTTTATGGATACTCTTTGTCGATAGTTAACATCAAAATCTTTATTTCCATGAATTAATTTTATCATCTTATATAATATGTTGTTGCATGTAGCAATGCACAGAATTGATCCATAGAACTTGACCTATTTAATTGGAGAGGTGGTAGCATTGGTTTAATAATTCCCTTTTACATTTAACTTACCCTATTCTATATGTTCACTACATGGTATTTTAGGAAAACAGTCCTCATACAGCGTGAATAATGTCAGAGTTTTCACACTATTAGTATTCAGGCTTTGGGCTAGGGAGCAAAGTTGCCAGCAGACCTGAAGATGTGTTTAGAATACATTCTATGTTAAAAGCCCTTTCAGTGATTCAAACTACCAATGATTTTTGCTTTTATTAAGCTAGAGAAACTAGAAAGTAAAGATGAACACTTTTTCTTTGGGGAAGAGGGGCTGTCTTAATATCCTTACTGAGAATCAAAATGTTAGGTGTATGCAAATTTGCCCTTTTACAATATGAACCAATATGTCCATCTCCTCACAAAGAGGGGAGAAAGGCAATCCCAAGGTCGGGTTTCCAAAACACTTTATTGAACAATAGCAATTCACTGACCTTTGTGAAATAAAGATATATTAAGTTCAACCTGATTTGTTTACTCTCCAGTGATGTTATCCTACCATGCATACAGATCAATGAGGTACAAAGAAAATGCAGAAAGAAAAGAAAAAGAAACACATTAGAGACACAATTCAACTGTCTAAAAGTCCAATTTCCCTTACTATACAGCTAATGTTAATATCTGAACAGTTTATTTTTGCTTTTTAGTCTTCTCTTGGACATTAATGACAGAAGTATTACACGCTTTTGAAGGAAAGTTAAATGTTTTCCTAACATTTTTTAGAAACTAATAATTTGGGGACAGTTTGAAAATATTGAGAAAAGAACTGCATTGTATAAATCATTTTGGCCTCAGTGTTAAAATTGTGATTAATTCAGAAGTATATATTACATTACAAGTTAAAACCATTTCTTGGGTCTGTTTATTGTGGCTTCACTATAACCACAGGTTAAGTAACAGAGTACAGATATTAAAATTAACCTAGTAAGATATTTAGAAATAAAGATATCTGTACCACAAACACTTGAAATAAAAAAAAATTAAGTATTGTGTACTAATGAGGCTTCAGGATAGTTTGCATTCCAAGAAAGTATCTAGGAATGTCCAAGTTCAAGTTCTTACAGCAACGTGGAAGCACCCAATGAGAAGATGATAACAGATATTGTTACTCCATATTATATAAGATGTTAGTAATCATTCTGCTTTTCTGACTAAATACTTGAAACAATCAATTTAAGAGGAAGATAAGCATATTTTGCTGACAGATGTAAAGCTTTAGTTGCACAGAAGATTGTACCTACCATTTTGGGACTGATGAGGAGGCAACACATAGTGACAGAGAATCGCAGGTGTGTAAAATGTCATCATGTAGAATTCAGAAAGCAGTGAGAGAGAGAGAGGAATCAGGGTTCCAGTATATCCTTAAAGAATATGCCTCCAGTAACATCATTGCCTTTCATTTGCTCCCACCTCTCAGATGCAATGCCTTCTGGCAACCAAGTATTTGGCATATAAGCCTTTAGGGAACATTGAACTGTGAACTGTGTCATTGTCCTTTTTAAGATACTGTTGTTTGGCTATCATTAAATGCACAAATCTTCTTTATGGTTGGGAACACAGAGAATATATTCATGCTTCAGCAAACTGTCCTCTCATCCAGTAGCAACCAACTGTCATAAGTAGGACTTCATGAGCATATTCCCCATCCAGACTGAGATAAATTTGTTTTTCTCCATGCACCTCATGCAGTTATATAAATAAAGTTATCTGTTTAAGGGTAATTAGTATTTTAAATTCAAAATACTTTATATGAAGCTCATACACAACATTTGGATATAACAACTTAAAGCAAAGAATAATAGCATGATAAGTTTTTGTGTACATATCCCCATGGTGAATATTATACAAGATTTTTTAAGTACATATGTTATCTGATTTTTGGTATATCCATTTTGAAAAATATATTGTATAAAGTTTAAAACAACAAACAAAGACAAATGGATAAACACTCTTCAAAGCAGAAAAGAGTTGTTGGTTTAAAGCAGTTGTCTTGATTAAAATGACTTAGACTACTAGTGGCCAACATTCCTCATGTTGTCAAACTTTAATACAGTCCTAATATTGTGTTGACCCCCAACCGTAACATTATTTACATTGGTACTTCATAACTATAGTTTTACAACTGTTATGAATTGCAAAGTAAGTATTGACATTTTCCAATGTTTTCTTTGGGGTTGCAACCCACAGGTGGAGAACCAATGACTTAGATAGATTAAAGTTTTTGAGAGAAGGGACAGATCTAGATGTGACTATATAAATATAGCCAATGTTATAGATATTACCTTGCAAATGAAATTCATTCATCATATATTTTTAAAAGGCTGAATACTATAAGATCTCATCTAGAAAATTTTAGCAAAGATATAAGAGATCAGTGTCCTAACTCTTTCACTGAAGTGTAATAAAATCCCTCTAGCTAAGATTTTATTTATTCTACCCAGGTCTTCAATTTACTGATGGAAGTCACCTGTTATAAGTGACTCCTATAATAGGCTAATCTCATTTATCAAATTTAATGTTATCTCATCTAGAAATACCTTGAAAGACACACTGAGAATGCTTATGTAACACATGCATATGCTCCTTGCATCAGACAAGCTGAAACACTAAGGTAGCCATCATGCCATTCATCAAAACATATTTGTCAATATGTGTTTCTTCATTGAATATTTCCTACATTGTTGATTTTGTGTTGGAGAAAGAGATAGAGTATAAACTTACTAGACCTCTCAGGGAGCTCAAACCCAAGTAGAGTTGATATGATATGGTTCTTTTACCCATACCTGTCAAAGTTCTGAGGCCTGGTTTAAAATCACACTTTCCGTTTGCCAACTTAGAGCTTTATAACTAAAAAGTGCTTTACTAGTCTGTGCCTCTCTACTGTTATAAAGTTCCCAAAACAGGCTACTTTATAAAGAAAGATTTATTTTGCCATGTGTTTCTGGAAGTGCAAGATCTGTAAGCTCCCTCTGGTGATAGCTTTCTTGCTCCTAGACTTCTAAGACACCAACATAAGGAAGGAAATGGAGAATACATGTGCGTATCTTCACTTCTTCCCATAAAGCTCTCAGATTTCTCTCAGGTGAGCTCCCGCTAGTGGTCTCATTTACTCCTACACTTATCATTTGGGGTGTATGCCTTTTATCAATACTGTTAACATGCAGCTTTGGCAACTAAACCTCAACATGAGTTTACAGAACATGGAAAGGACATGGATAGTTTAGATAGTGTCATGAACATTGATTAGTCTGCACTATTGCATACACGAACACCATCTATAACATAAGATAACCGATGTCTTTGATGACACAGTAAATGGGTAAATAACTCTGCTTAAACTGACTCTGGGAAATGCTTCTAATTAAATTCAGTGTGGTAAAGGGTTGGAAAAGGCACACACTATATAATTCGTTGGTGGTTTTTCAATAATTAAAATTATCTAAAGCCCAAGTAATCCCTAGCTTATATAATTCCAAGAGCCCAAACCCTCTACTCCAAAGTCGAATTAAAGAAAAATTTTACTATTACCCTTTTCTAAAACTTAAATAGTTTCATACTTATATTCAAATATGAAATTTATTTGTACTAAAAATTTAATACTGCATATGGCATGAAAATGGCATTAGTATTGTGATGCTATTAATAAGACAATATCATATGTTCATAATACAAAAAATATCAATGGTTATAACAAATTTGTTTAAGAAAGCCTATTGATATAACATTTTCCACATGACACAAATAGTGAGTGAGGAACTAACATGGTGATGCCCAAATTTTCTAAATAACAAGGTAAACATTTGAGCTATAATTAAATGTAAGGATATAAATATATCCCAATTGTGTGTCCACAAATGTGCATAGACATTGTCTGGATGGTGGTAAATCAGCACATGCTTCACTTAAGAGCAGAATGACAGCAAATACTCATTTTCTTTGAACTGAAATCAGGTGACAGTCAAAGCCCAGGGTCAGAGATCAAATCAGAATCATTCATGTGAGGGTGAGGCTTAAGAGAAATGGCTTAATTGTATAAAAGATCCAGATGGAAGTGCCTGCATTGCAGTATCTGCTGGTGTTATGAGAATAAGTCTTTCCACAAGTGATCTCACTGCATCAGTAATTTTTGAGAGAAAAATCACTAGCAAGGCTAAAAGAACTGCGAGAAATGATTGTCATGGCTATTTCTACTCAAAACTCTGAGAAACAGAATCACCCTCCCAAATGACATCTAAGAAATTATTTCTTATTCTGCCCACTCTGTCCAGCTACCAGATCTTGTTTCTTGAATTCAGAGATAAAATTGGAAGTTACAGACCTGTAGGAGTTGCTGAACACTGTTCTCAATTTCAAAGGAAGTTGTATTAATTACTCCCTTGGATGCACATAGAAAATTATGCAAGCTACATCATACATTAGTTTTAAAAACCAACAACAGATAACATAACATAATTTACAAAGCAAAGATAGACTTCATCTCATTTTGAATATGTAGTGAAGAGAAGAAAAAAATAAAGTCCTGCTAAGATTAAAAGATTGTTCGGATCCTTAAGTTCACCATAAATATGATTACTGACATATTCAGAACTTCAGTAAGCCCATTATGTTGACAATCCTTTTCTTACTAATTCTTTCACTAAATCCAGATTAATTTCCCATTAAATAAGTAGTAACTTGAAGCTGATGGATTGTTTTTTAAGGGTTTTAGGAGGCTGAATAATTTTAAAGTATACATCATGACAGAAGAAAGAGAAGCTAAGTTAGAAAACAGTATAAATATGTACATGGGTTTGTATGTGTGCATGTGTATGAGAGGAGAGAGAGAGAGAGAGAGAGAGAGAAGACAGACAGAGAGAGAAGACAGACAGAGACAGACAGAGAGAGACAGAGACAGAGAGACAGAAATAGAGACAAAAAGACAGAGAAAGAGGCAGATAGAGACAAATAATTTTCTTGGGTAATGTATAGATATTGGCCAACTCCAGAAATAACTTTATCTCCCTGATTCCATAGCATTCCATGGACAGTGTCAGCATTAAAATTCTAGCTACTACACTACTGAAGAAGATAGGACCTAGCATATATACTCTGAACATGCTTGCTCTAGGCAGAAGATAGTTTACAAAATTTTTGACATAGAATGTGTAAGTTATGTCCTTTCTGCCCTTTGGTCTTGCATATGTCCTTAAGAATACAAGATATCATGGTTTACCAGTTACTTCATGGACATAGAATTATTTTATTCTCAACTTCTATTTCAGGTTACTTCAAATGTACCCACCTAAACGGTCTAATTTCTTACTGAACCTGTATGCTGTAGTATATTTGAACAGAAGCAGTCACTTAGTATGGCAGTTTATATCTATAAATGTGGCTATAAAAGCTTCAACTGTACAAAACCACTTCAATAACTAATGAAAAAAAACGAAATCTGCAATTATCTTTAGAAGTTTTATTGTTCAAAACATTAAAAATTCTCTTACTCTTGGTTATAAATTTATGCAGAGAAATAAAAATTATAAAATGAATGCTTATTAATAACGTTATTATTTTAAACTAAACTTTTTGAGAATGTACGTATCATATTTTAAAAAGGTTATTGCCCTACAGGCAGCAGACTGAGACAGATGCAGATACTTACAGCCAACAATTAGACTGAAGTCTGTGATCCTTATTGAAAAATTAAGGGAAGGAATGAAGGAGCTGAAGGGGATGGCAACCCGTAGAAAGACCAAGATTTTCAACTGACTGGGAACCATAGGAGCTAAGCCACCAACCGAAGTACATACAAGGGATATTCAGAGGCTCCAAGCATATATATATATATATATATATATATATATTGGAGGACTGTCTTGTCTGACCTCACTAGAAAAGGATGTGCCTAATCCTGTAGAGACTTGAGTCCCCAGAGAAGAGGGATGCCTGAGGGGAGGGGAAGCACGCTATCTGAGGCAAAGGAGAGAAGGAATGGGGTGAAGAAATATGGGATCAGGAAGGAAGGCAGCATCTGACATGTAAATAATTAAAATAATTAATTAAACCATAAATTAAATAAATAAAAACAGTCCCTTCCTGTGTAAATAACAACCTGGGTTTTACAGGTTTGTTATCTTTGGAATCTTTTGTAATTTAGTCACTTGTACAGTTTTTTGGTTATTGACATTAATCATTTAGTCCTTTGTATACTCAGTTTTGTAGAGAACCTGGGAGTTTTTATGCTGAATTGTTTAGCCAGTGCAGTTTCCTCTGGGATCTCTCGACTCTCCTCTTCTATACGGGTTTTCAGGTGTCTCCCAAAGTGAACCTTCACTAGTTTTCTGTGGCCAATTTGTTTAAATGCCATACTCTTCATTTCAACACTCAGCTTCTTGATCAAGTCCATGCATGATCATTTTGAATTTCACTCTGAGTATGACTTTTCATGTCTTTGTTGCAATTCAGTCTTTGAAAGCCAGTCTCCTTTTATGATTCCTTAGTTTAACACAATGAAACAAGAATTCATCATTTGGAATCAAGTAATCAGTGCAGCTCCAGTGTTTGATGAATAACAAATCCATGTGCACTGAGAAATAAGTGACATATTTTGAAACAAGTACAGGATATGGTATGTGTCTATTTATACGATAGAGATACTGAATGGGTTGCAATTTGTTGTAATTTAATGTGATCAGCAACAGTTAATGTGTGGTAGGAACTGAAATATTGGCTTTATATTGAAATATTAGTATGATCGCAATATACGATAACAGTGAAAATTTATATACATAGAAATATACAAAGTAAGTGATAAGTCTATTTGTATATTCAAAAAGCCATTGTATGTTTTTTTTAGACGTGCCAGAACTTTTGAAGTTGATTGTACTTGCCTCGTAAGTGTTCAGAATGATTACAAGGTAAAATGTAACAGGTAATATTTAGAAAAGTTGCTGCACAGGCCAGCGATTTAACTGGCAGGACAGTTCTGCCTAGCTCCTGCCGCCATGTTCCGCACTAGAAGCGGCCAAAAGCCATGCACGCCATAGCTAGAAACGGCCAGAGGGCAAACATGCCACAACTAGACCCATGAGACAGCAGCATGGAGGCTGACTCCTGGTTCATCCATGCCACCCGACAATGCTCTGCTGAGCCCAGATCATTCCTGCCATGCCTGTAGAAATGAGACGCTTAAAGCTTAAAGATTATCCAATGGATTTATATATTTGTAAATGCTCAATTAACAAGATGCCCACATAATTAGAATAGTTGCCCAATATCTAACCTTTGATATAAGTTGTTACCCAGAACTGCTCTCGACCTATCTGTTCTGCTCCATGGTTGTTAGCTCTCCCCTTCCTCCTTACTTCTCCCAGTTCCACTTCCTATTTTACTACCCAATTACAGAGCTCCACTGCAAATACAATGTAGCAGATAAATATTCTGCTACAGTTGAAGCCTTCATAGGCTATGTAATAGGTTCTTGGTCTGTATGGGGTATACTATTTACCCCACTCTTGAAAAACAAATAGCAAGAAAGATACAAACATTATTTCAAAAATAATTGTATCCAAATTATGTCAAAAGTTAGTTTTTGGTATTTGAGTCTTTTTAAAAATAACAACAAAAACCCAAGATCTCATTGTGTAACCCAGGTCTAGTTTTTATTTATTTCTCTAAAAATTATCAAACCAGATATGGTAGGAGTGTAATCTTGCACTTCAAAATGTGTGTGACAAGAGCTATCTTTACAGAAAAACTTGCCAATATCAAATAAAGATTTTTTTTAACTAGAGCTAAGGATTTTCTACTTATCTAAACAGACAGTTCTAACATCAAAGCTTCAAAATCTCACTGGAAATATAATGAAATTCACTTCATTAATAAATGGAATTAGTGATCATTAATGCAAAATCCACATATAATTTCCATTAAAATAATGAATTTTTTTTTGTGAACTTTATTTTTTTTTTCTTTTTTTTTTTTATTGGATGATTTCTTTACATTTCCTATGTTGTCCCCTTACCCCATCCCCCACCACCCCCTCGGAACCCCCAATCCCCTCGCCCCTCCTCCTTCTTCTCTGTGGATGTAACCTCTATCTACACCCCCCCACTCCCACCTCCCCACCCTCAAAATTCCCACCCCCTGGGGCATCCAGCCTTCATGAGGTCAAGGTTCTCTTCTTCCACCTATGCCCAGCAGGGCCCTCCACTTTTACATATTCAGCTGAAGCCCTGGATCCCCCCCTAAGTGCTCCCAGGCTGGTGGTTTAGACCCTGGGAGCTGTGGTTGGTTGGTATTGTTGCTCTCCTCATGGTGCCACAAACCCTTTCAGCTCCTTCAGTCTTCACTCTAACTCCTCTATTGAGAACCCCATGATCAGTTCAATGGCTAGTTGTGAGCATCTGCCTCTGAATATGTCTGACTCTTGAAGGCCTCTGAGGAGATATCCATATCAGGCTCTTATCAGCATGCACTTCCTGTCTTCCACATCAGCATCTACCTTTGGTGATTGCACATGGGATAGATACTCAGGTGGGGTGGTCTTGAGACGGCCCCTCCTTCAGTTTCTGTCCCTCACTTTGTCTCCATATTTGCTCCCTTGAGTATTTTGTTGCTCCTTCTAAGAAGGACCGAATCACCCTCACTTGGTCTTCCTTCTTTATGGGCTTCATGTGGCCTGTGAGTTGCATCTTGGGCATTTCAAGGTTCTAGGCTAATATCCAATAATCAGTGAGTGAATACCATGTGTCTTCTTTTGTGATTGGCTTACCTCACTCAGGATGATAATTTCTAGTTCCATCCATTTACCTAGGAACCTCTCGAATTCATTGTTTTTAATAGCTGAGTAATACTCCATTGTGTAAATATACCACATTTTTTGAATCCATTCCTCAGTTGAAGGACATCTGGGTTCTTTCCAGCTCCTGGCTATTATAAATAAGGCTGCTATGAACATAGTTGAGCATATGTCCTTGTTATATGTTCGAGCATCTTCTGGGTATATGCCTAAGAGTGGTATAGCTGGATCCTCGGGTAATGCTATGTCCAATTTTCTGAGGAACCGCCAGACTGATTTCCAAAGTGGTTGCACCATCTTGCAGTCCCACCAACAATGGAGGAGTGTTCCTCTTTCTCCACACCCTCGCCAGCATCTACTATCACCTGAGTTTTTAATCTTAGCCATTCTGACTGGTGTGAGATGGAATCTCAGGGTTGTTTTGATTTGCATTTCCCTGACGACTAAGGATGCTGAACATTTCTTTAGATGCTTCTCGGCCATTCGAGTTTCTTCCGTTGAAAATTCTTTGTTAAGCTCTATACCCCATTTTTTAATAGGGTAATTTGGTTGTCTGGAGTCTAATTTCTTGAGTTCTTTGTATATATTGGATATTAGCCCTCTATCAGATGAAGGATTGGTAAAGATCTTTTCCCAATTTGTTGGTTGTCGTTTTGTCCTATTGACAGTGTCCTTTGCCTTACAGAAACTTTGCAATTTTATGAAGTCCCATTTGTCAATTCTCGATCTTAGAGCATATGCCATTGGAGTTCTGTTCAGGAACTTTTCCCCTGTGCCCAAGTATTCGAGGCTTTTCCCCACCTTCTGTTCTATTAGTTTCAGTGTATCTGGTTTTATGTGGAGGTCCTTTATCCACATAGACTTGAGCTTTGTACAAGGGGATAAGAATGGATCAATTTTCATTCTTCTACATGTTGTCTTCCAGTTGAACCAGCACCATTTGTTGAAAATGCTGTCCTTTTTCCACTGGACAGTTTTAGCTCCTTTGTCAAAGATCAAGTGACCGTAGGAGTGTGGGTTCATTTCTGGGTCTTCAATTCTATTCCATTGATCTTCCTGCCTGTCTCTGTACCAATACCAGGTAGTTTTTATCACTATTGCTCTGTAGTACAGCTTGAGGTCAGGGATGGTAATTCCTCCAGAAGTTCTTTTATTGTTGAGAATAGTTTTCGCTATCCTGGGTTTTTTGTTATTCCATATGAATTTGAGAATTTCCTTTTCTAACTCTGTGAAGAATTGAGTTGGGATTTTAATGGGGATTGCATTGAATCTGTAGATTGCTTTTGGCAAGATGGCCATTTTTATTATATTAATCCTGCCAATCCATGAGCATGGGAGATCTTTCCATCTTCTGAGATCTTCTTTGATTTCTTTCTTCAGGGACTTGAAGTTCTTGTCATACAGGTCTTTCACTTGCTTGGTTAGATTCACACCAAGGTATTTTATATTATTTGCAACTATTGTGAAGGGTGTCATTTCCCTAATTTCTTTTTCAGTCTGTTTATCTTTCATGTAGAGGAAGGCTACTGATTTGTTTGAGTTGATTTTATAACCAGCCACTTTGCTGAAGTTGTTTATCAGGTTTAGGAGTTCTCTGGTGGAAGTTTGGGGGTCACTTAAGTATACTATCATATCATCTGCAAATAGCGATATTTTGACTTCTTCCTTTCCTATTTGTATCCCTTTGACTTCTTTTCGCTGTCTAATTGCTCTGGCTAAGACTTCCAGTACTATATTGAATAGGTAGGGGGAGAGTGGGCAACCTTGTCTAGTCCCTGATCTTAGTGGGATTGCTTCAAGTTTCTCTCCATTTAGCTTGATGTTGGCTACTGGTTTGCTGTAAATTGCTTTTACTATGTTTAGGTAGGGGCCTTGAATTCCTGATCTTTCCAAGACTTTTATCATGAAGGGATGTTGAATTTTGTCAAATGCTTTCTCAGCATCTAGTGAGATGATCATGTGGTTTTTTTCTTTAAGTTTGTTTATATAGTGGATTACATTGATAGATTTCCGAATATTGAACCATCCCTGCATTCCTGGGATAAAACCTACTTGATCATGATGGATGATTGTTTTGATGTGGTCTTGGATTCAGTTTGCTAGAATTTTATTGAGTATTTTTGCATCGATGTTCATAAGGGAGATTGGTCTGAAGTTCTCTTTCTTTGTCGGGTCCTTGTGGGGTTTGGGTATGAGTGTAATTGTAGCTTCATAGAA
>NW_021604672.1:1725466-1746342 GCF_004785775.1 Grammomys surdaster | reverse complement strand
CTGGAGTCTAATTTCTTGAGTTCTTTGTATATATTGGATATTAGCCCTCTATCAGATGAAGGATTGGTAAAGATCTTTTCCCAATTTGTTGGTTGTCGTTTTGTCCTATTGACAGTGTCCTTTGCCTTACAGAAACTTTGCAATTTTATGAAGTCCCATTTGTCAATTCTCGATCTTAGAGCATATGCCATTGGAGTTCTGTTCAGGAACTTTTCCCCTGTGCCCAAGTATTCGAGGCTTTTCCCCACCTTCTCTTCTATTAGTTTCAGTGTATCTGGTTTTATGTGGAGGTCCTTTATCCACTTAGATTTGAGCTTTGTACAAGGGGATAAGAATGGATCAATTTTCATTCTTCTACATGTTGTCCTCCAGTTGAACCAGCACCATTTGTTGAAAATGCTGTCCTTTTTCCACTGGACAGTTTTAGCTCCTTTGTCAAAGATCAAGTGACCATAGGAGTGTGGGTTCATTTCTGGGTCTTCAATTCTATTCCATTGATCTTCCTGCCTGTCTCTGTACCAATACCAGGTAGTTTTTATCACTATTGCTCTGTAGTACAGCTTGAGGTCAGGGATGGTGATTCCTCCAGAAGTTCTTTTATTGTTGAGAATAGTTTTCGCTATCCTGGGTTTTTTGTTATTCCATATGAATTTGAGAATTTCCTTTTCTAACTCTGTGAAGAATTGAGTTGGGATTTTAATGGGGATTGCATTGAATCTGTAGATTGCTTTTGGCAAGATGGCCATTTTTATTATATTAATCCTGCCAATCCATGAGCATGGGAGATCTTTCCATCTTCTGAGATCTTCTTCAATTTCTTTCTTCAGAGACTTGAAGTTCTTGTCATACAGGTCTTTCACTTGCTTGGTTAGATTCACACCAAGGTATTTTATATTATTTGCAACTATTGTGAAGGGTGTCATTTCCCTAATTTCTTTTTCAGTCTGTTTATCTTTCATGTAGAGGAAGGCTACTGATTTGTTTGAGTTGATTTTATAACCAGCCACTTTGCTGAAGTTGTTTATCAGGTTTAGGAGTTCTCTGGTGGAAGTTTGGGGGTCACTTAAGTATACTATCATATCATCTGCAAATAGCGATATTTTGACTTCTTCCTTTCCTATTTGTATCCCTTTGACTTCTTTTCGCTGTCTAATTGCTCTGGCTAAGACTTCCAGTACTATATTGAATAGGTAGGGGGAGAGTGGGCAACCTTGTCTAGTCCCTGATCTTAGTGGGATTGCTTCAAGTTTCTCTCCATTTAGCTTGATGTTGGCTACTGGTTTGCTGTAAATTGCTTTTACTATGTTTAGGTAGGGGCCTTGAATTCCTGATCTTTCCAAGACTTTTATCATGAAGGGATGTTGAATTTTGTCAAATGCTTTCTCAGCATCTAGTGAGATGATCATGTGGTTTTTTTCTTTAAGTTTGTTTATATAGTGGATTACATTGATGGATTTCCGAATATTGAACCATCCCTGCATTCCTGGGATAAAACCTACTTGATCATGATGGATGATTGTTTTGATGTGGTCTTGGATTCAGTTTGCTAGAATTTTATTGAGTATTTTTGCATCGATGTTCATAAGGGAGATTGGTCTGAAGTTCTCTTTCTTTGTCGGGTCCTTGTGGGGTTTGGGTATGAGTGTAATTGTAGCTTCATAGAACGAATTGGGTAGTGTTCCTTCTGTCTCTATTTTGTGGAATAGTTTGAAGAGAATTGGTATTAGGTCTTCCTTGAAGGTCTGATAGAATTCAGCACTAAAACCATCTGGTCCTGGGCTTTTTTTAGTGGGGAGGCTTTTGATGACTGCTGCTATTTCCTGAGGGGTTATGGGACTATTTAGATGGTTTATCTGCTCCTGGTTTAACTTCGGTACCTGGTATCTGTCTAGGAAATTGTCCATTTCATCCAGGTTTTCCAGTTTTGTTGAGTATAGGCCTTTGTAGTAGGATCTGATGATTTTTTGAATTTCTTCAGTTTCTGTTGTTATGTCTCCCTTTTCAGTTCTGATTTTATTAATTTGGATACTGTCTCTGTGCCCTCTGGTTAATCTGGCTAAGGGTTTATCTATCTTGTTGATTTTCTCAAAGAACCAACTCCTGGTTTTATTGATATTTTGTATTGTTCTTTCTGTTTCTATTTGGTTGATTTCAGCCCTGAGTTTGATTATTTCCTGCCTTCTACTCCTCCTGGGTGTATTTGCTTCTTTTTGTTCTAGAGCTTTTAGTTGTGCAGTCAACTTGTTAGTGTGTGCTCTTTCCAGTTTCTTTTTGTAGGCACTTAGAGCTATGAGCTTTCCTCTTAGCACTGCCTTCATGGAGTCCCACAAGTTTTGGTATGATGTGTCCTCATTTTCATTGAATTCTAAAAAGTCTTTTATTTCTTTCTTTATTTCTTCCTTGACCAAGTCATCATTGAGTAGAGAGTTGTTCAGTTTCCATGTGTACGTGGGTTTTCCATTGTTTTTGTCATTATTAAAGACCAGTCTTAGTCCATGGTGATCTGATAAGATGCAAGGGATTATTTCAATCTTTTTGTATCTGTAGAGGCTTGTTTTGTGACCAATTATATGGTCTATTTTGGAGAAGGTACCATGAGGTGCTGAGAAAAAGGTATATTCTTTTGTTTTAGGATGAAATGTTCTATAGATGTCTGTTAAGTCCATTCGGTTCATAACTTCTGTTAATGTCAAAGTGTCTCGGTTTAGTTTCTGTTTCCATGATCTGTCCATTGCTGAGAGTGGGGTGTTGAAATCCCCCACTATTATTGTGTGAGGTGTAATGTGTGTTTTGAGCTTTAGTAAAGTTTCTTTTATGTATGTAGGTGCCCTTGCATTTGGAGCATAGATGTTCAGAATTGAGAGTTCACCTTGGTAGATTTTTCCTTTGATGAGTATGAAGTGTCCTTCCTTATCTTTTTTGATTAATTTTGGATGAAAGTCGATTTTATTTGATATTAGAATGGCTACTCCAGCTTGTTTCTTGGGACCATTGGCTTGGAAAATTGTTTTCCACCCTTTTATTCTGAGGTAGTGTCTGTCTTTGTCACTGAGGTGTGTTTCTTGTATGCAGCAAAATTCTGGGTCTTGTTTGTGTATCCAGTCTGCTAGTCTGCGTCTTTTTATTGGGGAATTGAGACCATTGATGTTAAGAGATATTAAGGAAAAATGATTGTGGCTTCCTGTTATTTTTGTTATTAGAGGTAAAGTTATGTTTGTATAGTTATCTTCTTTTGGGGTTGTTGGAAGATTACTTCCTTGCTTTTTCTAGGTTGTAGTTTCCCTCCTTGTGTTGGCGTTTTCCATCCATTATCCTTTGAAGTGCTGGGTTTGTGGGAAGATATTGTGCAAATTTGGTTTTGTCATGGAATATCTTGGTTTCACCATCTATAGTGATTGAGAGTTTTGCTGGGTATAGTAATCTGGGCTGGCAATTGTGTTCTCTTAATGTCTGTATGATGTCAGTCCAGGCTCTTCTGGCTTTTATAGTCTCTGGTGAGAAGTCTGGTGTAATTCTTATAGGTCTGCCTTTATATGTTACTTGACCTTTTTCCCTTACTGCTTTTAGTATTTTTTCTTTGTTTTGTGCATCTGATGTTTTGATTATTATGTGACGGGAGGTATTTCTTTTCTGGTCTAGTCTATTTGGTGTTCTGTAGGCTTCTTGTATGTTTATGGGCATCTTGTTCTTTAGGTTAGGGAAGTTTTCCTCAATAATTTTGTTGAAGATATTTACTGGCCCTTTAAGTTGGGAATCTTCATTCTCATCTATACCTATTATCCTTAGGTTTGGTCTTCTCATTGTGTCCTGGATTTCCTGGATGTTTTGAGTTAGGAGTTTTTTGCATTTTGCATTTTCTTTGACAACTGTGTCAATATTTTCCACCGTATCTTCTGCATTTGAGATTCTCTCTTCTATCTCTTGTATTCGGTTGGTGATGCTTGCGTCTGTGACTCCTGATCTCTTTCTTAGGTTTTCTATCTCCATGGTTGTCTCCCTTTGAACTTTCTTTATTGTTTCTATTTCCAGTTTCAGATCCTGAATGTTTTTGTTTAATTCCTTCTTTGTGTTTTCTTGCATTTCTTTAAGGGATTTCTGTGATTCCTCTTTAAGGGCTTCTATCTGTTTACTTGTACTCTCCTGTATTTCTTTAAGGGAGTTACTTAATTCCTTCTTATAATCCTCTATCATCATCATGAGAAGTGATTTTAATTCTGAATCCTGCTTTTCAGGTGTGATGGGGTGTTCAGGGCTTGCTATATTGGGAGAATTGGGCACTGATGATGCCAAGAAACTTTGGTTTCCGTTGCTTATGTTCTTGCGCTTGCCTTTCGCCATCTGGTTAACTCTAGTGGTACCTGCCCTCACTGTGTAAAACTGGAGTCTGTATTTCCAGTTATCTTGCTTATTGCAGAGCTCCTCAGAGTCCAGATGTCTCTGTGGTCTTATGCTCCTAATCTCCTGGGTGGAATAACTCCTGGGACTCAGGCCACCTCTTGGATCTGGAAATCCTTCTGCTCTGAGTGCAGTGGGTCCTCGATGACTCAGGATTCAGTTTCAGCTGCTCTGAGTGCAGTGGCTCCAGCTTCTCTGAGTGCAGTGGCTCCTGGATGACTCAGGATTCAGTTTCTCAACAGGACAGGAGCAGACCGACTCTGTGTCAGCTGCTCTGAGTGCAGTGGCTCCTGGATGACTCAGGATTCAGTTTCTCCACAGGACAGGAGCAGACCAACTCTGTGTCTGCTCCAGCCCAGAGGACCAGGCAGGGGCAGAAGGGAAGTGGAATTCCGGAGGGGCGGGGTTTGGGTAGCTGCTGTGCCCTGGATGTCCCTGGCTCCCCGATCTATCTCTGGGGTTTAGGGAGTGAGATGGAGATCTTACCAGCTGCTCTGAGTGCAGTGGCTCCTGGATGACTCAGGATTCAGTTTCTCAACAGGACGGGAGCAGACCGACTCTGTGTCTGCTCCAGCCCAGAGGACCAGGCAGGGGTAGAAGGGAAGTGGAATTCCGGAGGGGCGGGGTTTGGGTAGCTGCTGTGCCCTGGATGTCTCTGGCTCCCCGATCTATCTCTGGGGTTTAGGGAGTGAGATGGAGTTCTTACCAGCTGCTCTGAGTGCAGTGGCTCCTGGATGACTCAGGATTCAGTTTCTCCACAGGACAGGAGCAGACCAACTCTGTGTCTGCTCCAGCCCAGAGGACCAGGCAGGGGCAGAAGGGCAATAATGAAATTTTTAACATTGAAATTTATCCTTTTCTTATAGCTAAAGACACCATCATAACAATTGCTTGAATTTCAGTAGCACACTCATTGCTCTTTCTAATTAATGAAGGCTACTAGAGAGTATTGACGAAAAGTCAGATAAGCTGCCAAAGACGTCAGAGGACTAACCGCACATAGGTCCATGATTTTCAACAGCACAGAGAGCTCTGCTGTTAGTTCGTTTTCTTCTTCTCTTTCTCTTCTAGCTCTTAAACACCTCTGGATAATAGAGAAGCTACATGATGACTGAGTGTCAGAAATACAGAGTGATGAAAATATCATATCTGGACCATATCGTGACAATATGAGACATCATGAAACATGCATGTTTGAAGTCTGGAGTTTGGAAAATGTTGAAGGAAGGAAACAAATCTAATATATCCAGACTCTGCTAGGGAATTGGTGTGGAAGGTTTATTGATAGGAGAATACTGTTGCTCTATGCTTATGCATATGTGCAATATTTCCCAGTATTAGGGACCTCTGTAGGTGACTTAGTCATAAGTTAAGCTCACGTGTTAGTGTTTCATTGTTAATCTTATTCATTGTCATTCTTCCTTCTCTGTTTCCAAAGAACTATTGTGTAGACCTTAACAATAGTGGAGCATGCAAGAACTACCTCCATCTTTTTATAGTTATAAGGCATTCCTTGGCAAGGCTAACACCATTTATAACAATCACTATTTATATATGAAAAATATTCCATTTGCTTTTCTCTTAAAATATCAGGATCCCATTGCCCTATGTGAATTTAATTATTTATATGTAGGTTATTCATTTGTGGTGATTGAATCCTTACTAGAAGTTATATATGTCAGCAACCTGTGGTGAAGCTATGTAAGACAGTGTTGTTCTAAATTATTCAGTTATAACATGAATAATAAAAGGAACTTCAATGGAAACTTACCTGAAAAAGATAGCTGTTCAAGTTTGGGAAAAAGTGGAGTATGGATAATGAGTTATTCAATCCCTGTGGGATGGTAGAGCAATCTTTCAAATAACTTAGCATGTGATGCATCCATGGGAGGTGACATAAAACATTAGCAGCTTTAGACACAGCACCTTGTGCTCTAGTTTTAGTATGGTGGAAGGTATTGTTCCTCTTTCTCACAGTATATCACGGCATTATTGAATCATCATGCTCTGTGTCCTGTGTCCTCTACCACAAGCCTTGTATGAACACAGTTTTATCTGTTGACAGCCTTGTCTAACTTATAACATGGAAACTTTTTAGCAGTTAAGCAACACAAATGTGTGAACTAAGTGATATAGTGATTGGAGGTGGAAATACCTTACCAAAGCTTCATTCCATATATATATATATATATATATCCACACAATTTCTTGTTCCTTGTATTTTAAACAGTTGTGTTCTTTTATGAGGGAAGAGAACTATTCTTATTCATGTATAGTATAAGAATATAAGGAAGAGAGAGAGAGAGAGAGAGGGAGAGAGAGAGATTCAGTCGAAAATATTATTAGAGGAAGGGCTTGGAGATTTAGGGGGGAAAGTTGCAACACATACACAAAAGAAGAAAACCTTGATTTTCAATATAGTTTGCTTTAGTTAGACCACATAAAGAATGTTTTGAAAGTTTAAATAACACTAAAGAACTACTTTTTATGTTTTGTTAAAGGACACATAGATTAAAGAGGCTAAGAAATAGTCTTCAATCTAAAATTTACCTCTTTTTTTCTAAACTCAAAACCAGTTTTCTCTGTGTTTAGATAGATTTCTTAATTACATTTTTCCCTTTTAATCTCAGCCACTTGTGGTCTTTATTTTAAGAGATAAAGGCAGAGATTTAAAAAGCAATAAGAACTACAGAGTAAAAATAAGAATGTAAAGAGAGTATGGGAAGTTTGGGCATATTTGAAAACAGTATAACTGTTACTGGAGAAATAAAGGAAATTAGGTAGCCCAAAGACAGAGCTACAGAGGGAGCACTGCTTTAATTGAATGCAGCATGGAAAATGCACTCTCCAGAGGATTCATTTCACTCTGTTCCCACTCTCCCCTCGAAGCCCTCCCATAAATTCCTTCCTGATCTTCAAATTCTACACCTATTTTTTATACTAATTATTATTGCATTCATCCCTGTATGGTTTTATACATATATGACTCTGAATGTAGCCTGCTCAGTCAGTATAATGTTAAATATCTAGAAGATAGACATTGTGAGTTTTCCCCCATTTATGGTGGCAAAATTTTGTGTTGTCATTATTATACAGGTCTTGTATTTGAGATTTTGTGGGTATAGTTTCCCAATCTAATATAGAAAACACTATCTTATAACTGATGTCCCAGTCATTTGGCCTTTATGCCTCATCTTTTACCATGTTCCTGAGCCATAAATATAGGATTTGTACCATGGATGTATCAACTAGGTTTGGGCACATTATTGATCACTTATTCACTGTATTTTAACCTGTATTATATCTGAAATGGCTTCTATGGGTTACAGAAAAGAGTATCTTTGATAATAGGTGAGAACTATACTTATATGTGAACTGTGTCTCCAGAGCTAGGCCTGATAGTATGTGTTAATGCACGGAAGCAAAACAATGAGCTTCCTTCTGGTTACTTGCCCAATCATGGGTCAATTCTTTGTTCTCAAAATTGGTTCACATTTTAAGAGCTTAAGCCTTAAAGATTATTTAGATAACAAATGTGATACTGATGATAAATATGATTTTAATGTAAAAAAAGAAAGACAACCTTCTCAGGTGGCTTCATTTCACTTTTGACTTTCTTCTATAGTGTATTAGTGAGAAAAAAAAAACATGAAGAACTCTTTCCTCTAGGAATTTCATTATATGTTCAAGGTACTAAGAGAAGAGTTTGCTCTGCTGAGGTCTGCCTCCACCTGGGCTTCCTCTGTCACTCTGTAGTGCAGTAAGACTTTCAGAGCCCAACCATATTCTCTATGGGAGGCAGCACTTCCTACAGTCACCCAGGGCATTTTTCAAACCTTTCTAAATGCTTCATTTAAAGGAAAGAGATGGCAGAGGTTAAATTTCCAAAGGAACATCTGAAATAATTTGGTTTTACCTTGGATGAAGCCGTCTTGGAACTTTTCCAAGGTTGTTAGAGAAAGTGCAGACAGTTTAGATCATCCCCTACCCCTCAGCATCAGTCTCTCTTCTCACTATAATTCCATCTGTTCTCTAAAGGTTGGCATTTGCTCCTCTCAAATGTGATTCTGTAGCTTGGGCCTCTACAATTTAGCTTAAATATTTCCTTTCTAAAGTACTTTCTACAGTTAAGAGCAACTCTTAAAACTGAGTATATTGAAAACACAGTGTAAAGTTATCCCAATTATGTTTCTGGTTTAATAAGATATGGCAGAAAAATAATATACTCAATTTACTGAAATTTAAGTATTGTGAATGCTAGCCCCTGCATATTTATATTGCATGTATTTAGCCCTAGCAAGTGCTCTCCTGTTGTATTAGGTTTTGTTTTTGTCCACATTCTCTTTCTTTTTATAAAATGCACAATGTTTTATAGATAGTATCTCAAAAACAATAAATAAACAAATAAATAAATAAATAAATAAATATTTGTTTAAAAATATATTTTTCTAATTCAATTATTAACTTTTTCTAAACAATTTCAATCAGGTCATAACTATAAATATAACTAACTTCAATAATAATAGTTACTATAATATTGGAAGTGTCTCACTTATTTTATTGCCTAAGCCACTATTTACATATTTATATGTTTTATAGAATGCCATATTTCTGTCTACATTTGTTCTGGGTCTATAATGTATTCTTTCATTTATTGAGTCTTCAATTATATAAGAAGTGAAAAATAAATGCCAGGCATGTATGTACTTGCCTGTATACACATATACACATACATATCCTACAAATAGTGTTCAGGATGAGGTTTTGCTAAATCCATAGCTTGAAAAAGTTAATAGTTCATAGATTCTTTAAATCATCTTAGTATTAAACATAGCACTTTTGAATTTTTTAAGTATAGGTCATAGAAAAAGAATAATTGTTACACATTTAAGAGGAAAGACTGTGGACAAAAGAAATAAATACTGTTTGAACTCTTGATTTAAACAATTGTTTAATGGTTTCTTTTCTTGGATAATCAAATAATTGAGAACACTATTCTTAGGTGACCCTACACTGATACCTCAAAGCTCGCTATCAATGATTTTTGCAATTGAGTCAACAATAACATAGTACATATGCTATCATGGGGATGTCAAATTTCACTGAATTTATACAGTCTGCTTTAGTCATGAGTCGAAGGAAATAAAAACAATACATTCTGCCTGCCCAAGTAAAATTTACTTCTAAATTCATTTTATTGAAGAAGGATAATGTCTCTTCAACTTCATTGTAATAACTTTGCCACAGTCCTCTAAAGTATAGTGAGATTTCAATATTAGAGTTTATCAAAATACTAAACATAAATTTCAATAAACATATAATGAATTAACTCCTGTTCTTAGCAATTTGTGTAGGATTCTGACATGAATAAAAGTAGTCCCACTGAAATCCCCTATATTAACTCAATGAGATGCTGCATACCAGTGCAGTGATGTAAAACTGATGTTTTCTTATTTGCCATACATGCAGGGGCTATTTCTGTCTAGAACTATTTGACTATGGTTGCTTTTCCAACTTCTCTGCTTTTATTCATCTACTTTATTCTTGTTGCTGACTAAATAGCATTTAAAAATTGACTTTAAAAACCTACATACTTCATGGTTATAAAAATAACTTTATATACATGTGGAAGCAATTGATACACATCGTATTTTTGTGGATGGCTCAAATACTACATTTCTGAGCCTTAACCTCGAAACAGAAATATTGTTAAGGGGTATATTTTATGATGTATTATTGAGCTGGCTATGGCATTGTCTCACTAACTGTTGTTTACTTATCCTTTACATATATTACTTTTAGATATTAAAGAATACAGACACTGGACATGATAGCACAAATTTGTAAATCTCAGCAAATTAGAAGTTTGAAACAAGAAAATCATGACTGGATTTGAGGTCAACCTGGGTTACATATAGAACTTGAGTCGAGTCTAGGACAGAGGTGATATTCTCTGCCAACTAACCAATTAAGCATAGACAAACAGAAAAACAAAATCTCACATTTCAGGTATTCAGGTATTAAATTACTTTGATTAAGAATTATTAATCCAGGTGTGCTGTGAAAGAATCCTGTGACCTAGCCTGAAGGCTTGAATTACATCCTCTGGAACCACAGGTTAGAATGGGAAAAGGAATTTCTGCAAGCTTATCTTCCTATATGAATGTACTAGCATACCCATTTATACACACATATACATAGACACAAAAAAAATAAATAAATTTTTTAAGTGAGTATTTCATTTCAATTTGTGGTTACCTTGTTGTACTAACTTCAAAATATGTAAATTGATTCATTGATCATCCTTTTAGTTACTTGAGTTTTCATTTTTGTTTGTTTTAGGAGCAATTTTGAAATAAGGTCTCTGAGATAATGAAGGTGTTCTTATTATTTAGCAGTGCTGCTGCCCTAGCCTCCTAAGAGCAGGAATTCTAGACACAAAGTGCAATACAAATACAACATCTATTATAGATTTCCTTATTTCTCGGTCTGCATTCATATCATAGCTTCAAGGTACAGTTTTGAACAACAAGGTTTCCCTTCACACATTTTGGCTCCTCCAAATGTTAAATGTTCCCATGTGTTATATCTTACTGGTGACTTATCCTTGATTTTCTAGGTGATCACTTCCTTAGCAAACAGCTAGAAATGCTGAGTGTTTTTTTTCCATTATTTCTGAGATATAATAATGTGGTTCTCAAGAAATCCTAAGGCACTGTGAATATCACAACCACTGACATACCTCTGAAGGCTGTATGCTTTATTTTGTTGGCTCCAGAATCAATAGTCTTCCAAACACAGCAACTATGACCAACAATTCCCACATTCCTTGTATCTATCATGTTTCTACTTTTCCTATGCCAGTTTGCTTCACCAATTTTGTTTGTTTGTTTGTTTGTTTTAAACTTCAGATTTTATTTCCTTTCCAGTCCACCCTTCGACTGTTCCACGTCCATTATCTTCACCAATTTTTTTACATGACATTTTAGCATGCAACCTTGTAGGGAGCACACTGCAAGTCCAAGCATAGAATTGTATGTGTGCATCTTCAAAGCTCATATACATTTCATAGTGTAAACTGACTTCACTTTTGATAGACCCCATTCTATCAGAATAATGCCTTAGAAGCTACAGTCATGAACACAAAATAGAAGAACTTGAAAATGTAGAGCCAGTATAAGTTGAGTTTCTGAAGCCCAAATGTGGAGAGCCACATAGTGCTGCGCCCTTAAGATGGCACCAGTCTCCGCCTTCCACCACCTGCTGGTGAGGACTCTTAGGAGTAAAAACTCCTTATTTGGCTGTGGCAGTTGATCTGGCTTGTTTCCTTGTGTGTGGAGCTATCTGCTGTTGCCACGTGGCAGACGGGGGTTGGCTAGTCCTAGAGTACTTAAGCCTGGGAGACGTTTCCCCCAGGTAGTCAGTTAAATGGCTGTTCAAGGGTCCTGAATAAACTGCTTGGAGAAGAGCTCGAGCGTTGCGTCTTCCCTGCTGGTCGAGGGTGGACACGACACCCAAAGAGAAAAAATTGCTAATACTTCTGTTTCCATATTATCCAGTTCATTTTTATCAAGAGACATTTCTACCATTTCTTTTTCATATCACTGTTTTGGATTTCCCTGTCTTGAGTTGATAGATAGTATATATACTTTAGTTTCTTCATTGAATTAAATTCAGTATGAAATGTTTGCTCCACCTATTTGTATAAGCTCAGGATAAGAACAAGGTTTTGTTTTACTCTGACTCAAGTTATCTATATGACATGCTTGTCAAAAATAGAGCTTCAAGATTGTTCCTAAAAAAGGAATTGGTCTTCTTAAATTTTATGACTTTAGATGGTACAAATCCTAAACCAGACAGCCACCTAGACACCTGACCTTATAATTTCGTAGTGTCTTCTAGATTTTAATAAGCTGAGTTTTGTATTACCTATATAGGAAATTTAACACACACACGTACACACATGCACACACTCACAGACGCAGGCATGCATTCTTGCACCTCAAGTAAATATTTTCCCCAAACTATGGATGTACCTCTTCTCATACAAATCTTCCAAATATAAGATGACTATCTGTTGATCAAGACTCTAGCATGTAAGCTGTAGGGAGGACACTGGAAATCCAAGCGTAGAATTGTATGTGTGCATCTTCAAAGCTCATAGACATTTCACAGTATAAACTGACTTCACTTTTAAGGGATCTCATAATTTTAAGGGTTGCAACATTGTCCCAGACCAAGTTCAAAGTCTCCTGCTAGACTCAAATCAAGTTTTTAGCTGTGAGAACCTGGCAGAATGAAAGTTGAATTGTGAATTTTGATGGCAAAATAGTTTAACTTCATAGATTGTTATTCAAAAAGGAGAAAGAGAACCATTGCCAAGAAATGACATAAAGCAAGCCCCAATCACACCAAGGTAAATATTAAACATTAAACATTTTGCCTGGTACCTAGAGCACAAGGTGTGATGTACACTCTAATTGCTGGAAGAGATAAACTTTACTAGTTCTAGAGCACAAGACTTCTCTTTTGGGCTTGTTGTGGTCAATATCTGCAACATCCTTTGTAGTATCTGATTTCCCCAGGTCCTCATTACTTGGTCAGCTTCCCTATCATCAACCATATTCTCAGGTAAGGCGTACAGGGATTCTGCAGCTGCTATGCACTATCCAGCTTCCCAATCCTTCTTTCTACCCAGTGGAGAATTGTATCATTTTGTAACTGCAAACTTCCAAACCAACACTGTATGGATGATACCAAGGAGTATCACAAATGTGGACATTAGCAGGGTCATTTGAGACCATGGCTATAGTGGTCTATTCTATTTGAATTTCCTATCTATAGGTGGTTCTACCCATCCTGAGTGTGAGTCTTTTGTTCTTCTGTTGACACTTTTATGGACAAATTCAGAATTCGACTTCATTAATCTACTAGTCACTTCTCAGTCCAATGAAGTTGAAAAATTGAGATTAACTATTACATTGCATGCACACAATTATGACTGTTGAATTCCTTGATTATTATAGCAAAACATTTCTCATTCCAATATATAATGTTATTGGGTGCCAAGCTGCAGTATTGGTTGCTTCCATGAGTTTTTTGCTGTTTATCATCACAAAATTTATATAAATAACATTTTATGAATCCATTTCTCTTAATATAATGCAGGTGTTTTCCTGAAGAGAGTTTCTATAAGTGCAATTACCCTCTCAATAGTAGTGCTTTGCCCTAAGGCACACAATTATTCTGAGTTCAAACAATGTTTATTCACAAGGAATATATCTGGAAAAGATTCCACTGTGTTTTTATTGTCATAATACATTTTATGTTAATATTACTTTAACAATATAACATTTTGCATTATAAACTGACTGTTTGTTATTCAAGCTACATATTATGGGGAACCGTGGAGATTGCAGCTCAGAGCACTAGAATATTTCTAATAACTCATTTTCCATGCAAAGCAGAGAATAAAAGTTGAAGATCAGCATCCTAAAGTGAACCGAATAATCCAAGTCCAGTTGGACATGGACTTTGCTTTACTCTGACCTTGCATTCTTTCCCTTTCTTTACCCTGTATTTCCAAAAATACAGCAAAATGGTTCAGTTGTTAAAATCATTTGCCACCAAGCCTGATGACCTGAGTTTGATTCCTGAGACATACTTGGTGGAAGTAAAATAGCCATTCATTTAAGTTGTCCCCTCATTTATGAATACCCATCATATTGTAAGCATATGAGTATATGTGGGCATGCACATAAATAAATAAGCAAATGTAAATAAATAAAATGTAAGAAAATATAAAGTATATTTAGAACAGCATTTATACGCTACTTCATTGGAGTGGTATTTAATTATTCTGTGATAAGTATTTGATTGATTACTAATTGAAACAGTCAAAAGACATCACACTAAATACATATTTAGCCATTGATGACTATGGACAAGATTTTAAGACTAAATTTTATATATCATAAATATTATCTTTATATGAAGCACATAGATACAAGCTCACAGGCTTCCTAGAATCTTTGAAAAACTATGATCATCAGTCTTTAGGTGATTATTGTTCTTGACAAAACAAATTTGTATCTGATATTATGTCTATATTTATGAGCTCCAAGATATAGGAAAACATAATCAAATCAAGATATAAGAATGGTACAGCTTTTAGAGAAATGACATAGGGCACTTCATCTGTCAAATGAAGCCACTCTCTGTTGGAGCAGATGGAAACACATTCTCCTGGAGAATATAATATTTATGTTATTTATTTAATTCCAGTCTCTTGAGAATCTACTGTTTTGAGTTATCTGAATAAATGTCTCTTGAGGATGCTTAGCACATGCTTTCTAAGCAATCATAATTTTAAAACCTAGCTTTCAACAGTCTAGAACCTACTGATTTTTAAGGAATTTTCCCATTTCTGGCTATTATTAATAAAGCTGCTATAAACATAGTGGAGCACCTGCCCTTCTGGTATGGTGTATCATCTTTTGGTTATATTCCCAGAAGTGATATGACTTGGGAATTATTGAAGTTGTGTCTTCAAATAGAACTATTTACAGTTTTCTGTAGAACTGCCAGATTGATTTGCAGAGTGGTTATATCAGTTTGCAATCCTACCAGCAATGAAGGAGTGTTCCTATTTCTCCACATCCTTGCCAGCATCTGCTGTCACTTGAGTTTTTTATCATATCCATTTCAATTTGATCCAGAATTATTCCTGTCTAAAAGAAACACAGAGACAAAAATGGAGCAGAGACTGAAGAAAAGTCCATCCAGTGACCAGACCAACTTGCAATCCATCCCATAGACAGGCACCAAACCCTTACACTATTACTGATCCCATGTTGTACTTTCAGATGGGAGTCTAGCATGACTGTCCTCTGAGAAGTTCTACCAGCAGCTGAAAAAATGATTTCCTCTATTTTACTGTGAACTTAAGTTAGAGATACTGAGGTACCGCTTAGCTATTAAAAACAATGACTTCATAAGATTCACAGGCAAATGGCTGGAACTAGAAAATATCACCCTGACTGAGGTAACCCAGAAGCAAAAGAACACATATGGTAGGTACTCACTGATAACTGGATATTGGCCCAAAAGCTCACAATGCCCATGATACAATCCATAGACCATATGGAATTTAGGAGAAAGGAATACCAGGGTGTAGTGCTTCAGTACTACATGAGGGGGAACAGGATGATTGTGTGCGGGGGGGTCTGAAGGGAGGGAAACTGGGAGGGAGAAAGGAGAGGGAAGAAATAAGGCGGCAGTATCAGGTACTTGAAGATGTGAGAGAGATGTACAGAGGTTCAGGAAATCAAATAAAAATATGTAATAGTGGGGATGAGGAACTGGGGATAGCTACTGGAAGGTCTTAGACAACAGGGAAGTGAGGGGCTCCCAAGATCCAACAGGGATGGCATTAGCCACGCAGAGAATGGGTAAATAGAACCTGTAGAGACCACCTCCAGTAGATAGGCAAGGCCCTCACTTGATAGATGGGGCCTCTCACCCATCTCAAAGTTTTTAACCCAGAAATGTCCTTGTCCAAGGAAAAGACAAGGCCAAAAAATGGAGCAGAGACAGAAGGAAGGGCTATCCAGAGACCATGTCACCTGAGGATCCATCCTGGATGCAAACACCAAACCCTGAACACTGTTGGTATTGCCAAGAGGTGCTTGCTAACGGGAAACTGGTGTGACTGTTTCTTGGAAGGTTCTGCCAGCAACTGACCACAGCAAATGTTGGTTTGGAGCTCTGGGACCCTGGTGGGGGAGATGGCAGAAGGACTGGAGGAGTTGAGAGGGATTGCAATCCCATAGGAAGAACAATGTCAGCTTGATGGACTTTCCAGTGCCACAGGGACTAGACCACCAACCAAGGAATGTACAGGAAAGGATCTATGGCTCCAGATACATATGTGGCAGAAGATGGCCTTGTCTGACATCAATTGGAGAGGAGGCCCTTGGTTTTGTGGAGGTTTGATATCGCAGCATAGGGGCAGTAAAGGCTGGGTAGGGGATCACCCTCATAGAGGCAAAGGGGAGAGGGGAAAAGGCAGATTTTGTATAGGGGCTTTATGGAGGGGTAACCAGGAAGTGGGATATCATTTGTGATGTAAACAAATGATTAATTTAAAAAAAAAGAAATTGAAATTAAGCCTATTGTCAATGCTCCTTTATTTTATTTTTCTTGCATTCACTTTAAGGCTATATATTAAGAAAAATTATTATAAAAGATAGTGGAACTTCTCTCATTGATCATGGCTGACATTCCATTATGTCAACAGAGGGGAGGGTATAAGTTTAAGTACATACTCTTTACATAAAAGCGTATTTAGAGTCATTCTGTCTTTAAACTCTTAGAGCATTAAAGCAATGCTTCATTTCCTACTTTGGTTCTAGTCAAGTTCCTTGCAAAAAGTAATTACAAGTGCCATTATGTATTCATTTTCTTACTAGCTTAGAGCAAGTTTCATAAGATTTTGTACCTAAGGTGGCAAATTTCCCCTCCAAAAGACAGTCTTCAACAAATAATTCCATAATTTAATCTGTCTTACCCACCCTCTAGAAAACTCTTTCCCACATTTATCAAAGTCAACTTGAATATTCCCTCTTAATCTATCTATACAAATCATTCTTACAGCTAAATAGTAAATTCTATATTCATGTGTATCCTGATAAAACCTCATCTGTGAAAAAAAAATATGGAGGATATATACAGATGCACACACACACACACACACACACACACACACACACGCTGGTTGATAGCTGTTTCTCATATTCATTTTCATTTCAAAACTTATGCATGTGCATTTAAAGTAATGTAGCCAGGAAATTAAACATAGTTTTGCAAATCATATTTATTCTGAGCATACAATATGATCTTTGCATATGTATTATAGGAAGAAAATGCTTACTGCTGAATATAATTGTGAATGTTAAATAATGTAACTAACATATAACTCTTAGCTTGTACATAGGAGTAATTGACTACATGCTATCACATCTATTTTCATTTTCCATTGTTTTATTATTCTGATTTTTGTAGCTCACTAAGATGTATATGATTAAACCAAATACAATGAAGATTAGAAGTTACAAAAGCTTACTGTTAGCATTCCATCTCAGACTGTCCTCATTGTTTGAATTTGAGGGGAATTCTTATCTTTGCTAAGACGCAATAGTGATTGAACAGTGTGATTCATGTATAGGAATGGACATAAAATGTGTCCTTATGTAGTGCCTCTTGGATAAATTCATGAATAATGCACACTTACGTATGTGTAGTACAGAACTGTGATTAGCTGCTTCAAAAAGACTTTCATTAAATTACTCAGCAATGGTTTATTTATTAATCATGTATGGTCAGTATACTGTGAAAGTCACTAAAAATAATTTCAAATAAGCCCAGTAAACAGTATTATTTGTTGATGCAGTGTAAAATATAGCATCCCATGCCATCAAATTGGTTAATGGTTCTCTTGAAACAATAGCAGCTATCACTATTCAAGCCCAACCTGTAATTCATGTACATCTGGATATGCTTGGAAAACTGATGAGGCTGCCCTCCCCAAATCAATTTCCATAACATTTTATTTTCTCCTAATATCCTATAAAGCCACTAGAGAGTTATTGGTACAATTGAAAAGTAAGAGCATCTAGAGAAACATGATAGGAAAGGCCACTAGGAGATTAGCTATGACAGCACTTGCAGAGCAAGGTCTAAATGGAGCCCAGGGGAAGAGCATTTTTGTATTAAAAAAAAAAAAAAACAGCATGGGAAATAAACTGAAGTAAGGATCAGGCCTAGTCACTGTGCAAAGCCTGGGATGGGAAGTGGCAAATAAGTATTACACAAGAGATAATGTACTGGCTAGTTTAATGGCAACTTAACAAAATCGAGTCACCAGAATGGAGGACCCAAACTAATGTGGCCACCCTTGGACTGGTGGTGCTCAGTTCTATAAGAAAGCAGGCTGAGCAAGCCAGGGAGAATCACCCCTCTATGGATACTGCATCTGCTACTGTCACCAGGTTCCTGCTCTTGGTGAGTCCCTGCCCTCACTGCTTTTGGTGATGGACTGTTGTATATAATCATAAGGGAAATAAACCCTTTCCCCTCCATGTTGCTTTTGGTCTTAGTGTTTTATTGCAGTAACTCTAACTAATCCAGATTATTAGGTAATGGAGACTGTATCTTTTTCAGTACCACACTCAAGTGCTGGGGAAAATTTTTCTTAATAATTTATGTTTGAGTAATTTTCATCAGCAGCCAATACATATTTAATTATCATTGTCAGGAGAAGTACGTGTTTTAATAATCTAATTCTCACTATTGACTCTTCAAAGGGTGATATAAACTGATTTTATAAGGTCAATGACTAGTGAATATTGAATGTATGCATATATTTTAGATAATTTTATAAATAGATGGCTTATATGGTAAACTATGAAACATAAAATGATGCATTCATGAATACTGTCTCAACAATTCCCTCTGTTGGAGGTGCTATGAGATTATAGTAGTTGATTGTTAATAAACTTTCTTCAGATTATACAATGCGTTTATTTCACTAACTCTTAGAATCCCCAGTAATCCGAAGGACAGTATTATCACATTAGAACAGAATTCAGTTAAACTTCAAAGCTATGTCTCACCACCAACACTCCCTTGGAGAATCAAGAATACTCTGAACACAGTTTTTATCCCAATTTGGTTTTTAAAGGACATATTTGCAGTAGAACTTTTTGAGAGTAGAGTGATGGAGAAGAATTAATTGAAAAAGCAAATGGAAACACTTTCATGTTATTTCCAAAGACTGATAAGATGATTGACACTCGACCGTGAACTTTTGGAAGAAAAAGTAGATGGAAATCTCCTGTTATTTGACATTAAAATTCCAATAGCAAATGTCTCTGGCACTCTTCCAAGCTGATCTTTTCAGTCTTCAGCTCTTCTGTAGCATAAGTGTTTGATGATTTTATACTTCTTGGTATGCCCTGCTTTTACTGCTTCACCCAGTGAAAGGCAAGGGGTGGGGAAAACACAGCGAGGTAAAATAGGAAACAAGGAAGGTCTGTTTTTGAAAGACATAGACAGAGATAGAGACAGGACTATGTCATACATTTACACACACATAAACATATACATATGCATACACACATACATATGTATATATGTTAATCTTGGATGACATTAAATTCTACAAAATACGTTCTTTTTCTTGATTTTTATGTATGTGATTGAAGGAGGGAGGAGGTGGAAAATGAATCAGGAACATGGAGTATATATATAAAGCCAAGAGAAGGACATATAATACTCCCATTTATTGCTCTCTACCCCATTACTTAAGAGAGACTCTCACTGAAGCTGAAACACACACATCTGCAGCTTACAGGGTCAGTCCATCGCTCCCTCTTTTCTCCGGTTCTGACAGTTCAGGCATATGCAACCATGCCTAGCTTTTTACTTTTACAACCCCAAGATCTAAGCATACTTAAGAGAGAAAAGCGACAAGACAAACAAACAATAATCAAAAAACTCCTTCACTATGAATATTGTTTCAGTGTCTACTTGCTATACATTTTATATTTCAGTACAGTTTGGGTGTGTATACAGTTCTATTGCAATGGAAAGTACTGGGCAGAGGGCAGGCACAAGTCATGGTGGAGAAAGGTTTGTCATACAAGCCTGGAAACCTGAGTCTAGTCCTCAGAAACTATTTAGAAAAAAAGATGGAAGGAGATAACTGATTCCACAACTCTGTCCTCTTACCACTACATACTCATCACAAAATCACTACACACATACACACACACACATACACACACACACACACACACACACACACACAAAACTACTTAAGTTTAAGTAGAAGATAAGCCTGTAGCCAGAAAGCATCTTTTTATTTTCAGCAAAGTTTCCAGTTATTGGTAAGTAGCAAGTAAACCGTAGGTCTTGGGTATCCTGAAATTTAATAGACACTATGTATTTGATTTGGGTAATTATGAATGAAGTTTAATAAATACTGAAGATTCTTTAGCTAGATTGCTGACTTTGCATCCTCAGAGTGTGATTTAATTGTTTTGAGCCACTCAACCAACTATGGCATGCCACTTTCTCTCAGTGGATAGCACTGATTAATACAATTAGATGCTGAATTTAAGATAAATAGCTTCTGCACAAGGACAAGAAAACAAGCTGAAGATATGATATGTAAGCCCCAGATCTTGGAGTCTGTGCCAATTCAAAAAAAAAAAAAAATGACCAGCCTGGCAGTAGTTGAGCATGGTTTAATCACACTACCTGGGAGGCAGAGGGAAGTAGATCTTTGTGAGTTTGAAGCCAGCCTGGTCTACAAAGCAAGTTCCAGCATAGCCAGGGCTAAATAGAGAAATCATGTCTCAGAGAAACAGAAAGAGAGAGAGAGAGAGAGAGAGAGAGAGAGAGAGAGAGAGAGAGAGAGA
>NW_021604672.1:1699309-1725456 GCF_004785775.1 Grammomys surdaster | reverse complement strand
AGAGAGAGAGAGAGAGAGAGAGAGAGAGAGAGAGAGAGAGAGAGAGAATGGAGGGAAGGAGAAATACAGAGGCACAGAAACACAGACAGGCAGAGAGACAAAGAGACACAAAGAGAGGTGGAGAGAGGAAAAGAGACAGAGAAAGAGACAGAGACACAAAGAGAGAACAGTTGTTTCTATGTTACGTAAAGCTACTCTCAATCATATAGTTAAGTTTGTCTTATGACAGAAACCAAGAAAAAAGAAACTAAACAAAAAACAAACATTGTCACTGTTGTAATAAGAAACAAAATACCATTGAAAATCAAGCTAAATTAAAGAAAAAAATTTTAATGAAAATACATTTTAATCATTTATTTGGTGAGCATATGCATGCCATGATATAAGAGGACATGTTTCAAGAATGAATCCTCTCCTACCATGTATCCCTAATTGAATTCAGGTGGTCAAGCGTTATCAGCAGCCTCTCATTGAACTATTTCACAGCTTGAAAGCAACATTTTGAAAAAATAGAGTCCCACTGCAATGTTTTTTAATTATTATGACATGATTTTATAAACCTTCATGAAATATGTTCTCACATTTGGCCTTGAGATTTACTTTAATAATCATAGTGTTTGTAGATAAATTTAACCAAATGCTTTTTGATATATTTTATCCATTTTAGTAGATATGAAAACAATGCACACAGCAGTCCACAGATGTTCTACATGGAGATCTGCAGCACTATGTGTGGATGTTCAGTGTCTAAATACATGGAAGTTCTATGCACCGTGTTTACAACTGCCCACATCACTGCAGTTCAGTGAAATATCTACTTCCTAAGTATATTTCATTCTGGCAACAAACCGTGTAATGCAATTGAAAGAATTCCTAGTGAAATATTTTTTATAGCACAAAGAAATGTTTTCATTTGATTTACATATCAAATCTTCAAGACTATTATGGATAGATTGATATCCTAGTCAACCAGCATGACACTTAAAAGCAAGAACATGACTGTTTTGTTATACCAAGTGAGCCAAGATGTCATTGGTATAATCAAAACACTTCTTGAATGGGTGATTTTAATGAAGGATAAGAGTGAAAAAGATGGCTCACAGTGAAGGAAGGTCCACTTGGCACTGTCCTGGCTGCATCATCTCTAGTAACATTTTGAGACCTCCCAATAGCCTTGTAAAGAAGGAACATGATGTTCCACTTCTACACATCATGAAGCCGAATCAGAGACTAGAATAACGTTTTAAACGACTCATGACAGGTCAAAGGTTGGGATAAAAGTTTTGCCTCTAGGTACATCTAGAGCACAGGCATTGACAAAAGAGTAAACATTGCCCTTAAGAGAGGAGGTTTACATAATGGAGATCTAAAGTCTCTGAGACCCAGTTGTGTTGCTGGCTAAAACACTTCCTATGGCATAGTTTGGACTCCTATGAGATGGACGTTCTGACAAAAGCCTATCTTTCAGCATCACTAGAAGATCAGGTGTTGGGTAGGAGGATGGGTCTGCCAGTAAGGTGTTTACCACCAAGCCTGTCACCCTGGGTTTGATACTGGGGATTCAGACTATAGAAAAAGATTTACTGTTGTAAGTTGTCTTCAAATCTCCTCACGCACTGTGAGGAACAAATTCACTTACCCATAACATACGTAAATGTCAATATACATCACTTACAATATTTTATTTAGTAGATACATATATCTACTAAATATTATATTAGTAGCTACTAAATAAAATATTTTGTAGATAAATACATAAGTCAAATATATTATACAAGTACCAAATGCACCCAAATGGTCATGTCTACCTGATGACTGTAGAAGAGTATCAATTATATTTTTAAAATAACTTCTCCATGTCTACTCTTAAAACAAGAAACTGAAGTCCCAAAATGTGAAGTGATTTTCATTGTGTCACCTAAAACAAATTCAAGATTCACTCAAATCCAACCCTTGAAACCTTTGAACTCTAAATGAATAAAGGATTGCATTACTTTTGAAATTTCCCCAACTAAAATTTTTAGTTAAATATTTCAAATTAGTTTCCTCTATTTTCATAGTTTTCCCTCTTGAGTGTAATGAAAATCAAGTGTGACCGGAATATCCTTTTAGAAATTTTGATATGTCACAGTTATTTCCAAGTAGACTGTAAAAATCTTTCTCCTTTCAAAGGTACCTAATAAATCATACTGAAAAAATAAAATAGTATCAAACAGATTTTAAATTCAGTACTCTCAAACCAATAAAATTAGAAAGGAATCATTTGTCTTGCTTCTCAAAGCTTGCATGTCTGTGTGCTTAGGTAGCTGACAGCAGCCATGGATTAAAGTAAATACAATTGCTAAGAAGTTAGAAGATTTGAACACATTATAAAGAATAAAATCAAGCTCAAGCACATACAAAGCAATTTCTGAAAATAAGAGAACCTTCAATCCCTATTCCCCTGTCAATCAGCAAAATCCAAGATCCAATTGCATGTATGATTTACCAACACAATGGCCAAGCTGTCAAATAGATCTTTCTATTGTAGTCTATGGATTTTAAAGAGCATAGCCTGTGATATTCAAAGTGGTACCAGTAGGGGAATGATTGAAATAAATGTTTCTGTACTTCTATTGCTTTTGTATAAATACAACAGAAAACAGAAGATAATTTCCTCTAAGGACAGTGATCTCTAAAAATTCAGCCATTTTCTTCATTACTAGCATAGAACTTAATACAGATTTATAAAAGAAAAAAAAACAGTTTAATTGGAATCTACAACACAAGCGTGTTAGATGCAAATACAGGCAAATGTATTTGTAAGGGTTAAGCTGTAGATCACTACCATGTTAGAGCAAAATACAGACTAAGGAAATGTATGAAGAAAAGAAATGAAACTTTAAGGGAATTTTACCAGAAATAATAGACACATTTCTGATATTCAGAACTGGATGGATGTGCATTGTACTACCAAGTCTCCCATCTTTTATTTGAATAATAGATGTTAGCTGAAAATGTTCTTTAACTGTCTATTGAATCTTTCTCTAGCTAACTCAGCTGCAAATTAATAATGATGGAAATCTACTCAGTGAGTAAAGAAAAGAATCCAATTGGCACTAAGGCTCAGTACTGTTTTGGTTTCCCTTAAGAGTATATTACTTAAGATCCGTTATTTTAAATATAGCACATGAAATACAATAACCAGAGGAGATATTTGTTGCCTTTACTTGGACAAATATAAAATTAATTTTTAGACAGCATACAAAATAGTGGGGTTCACTATATTTTCATTTTCAGGATACTGTTATATTTTTCATAAAGTAAGTAAAATTCTAACTGAAATGTATATACTCATTCTTTCTGTGCTTGTCATGTATGTAGAATGATACAAAGTATAAAATTAACAAGCCCAGGAAAAGCCAAAGGGTGCAGAAAAATGCAAGTCACTTTATGCACAAATAACTATCAAATCATTCCTAATTTTGTCACTATCTTCTTTCCTTCAATTTCACTTTTGTCAATTCATTTAAATGAACCAACTGTCCTCTCTAGAATATAACACTCACAGTAAAAAGAGAGATAGAGAGAGCTGAATCATCACATACCATCAAAAGGCAGGTGTAATGGAAGTACATTACTCTGTGTTCATGAATCATAAAGCAAATTTAACTCATAAAACATCCGTTAGCATAAATTTGTAATACAATCTATCAATCTATATGATCCTATAGCTCCATGGATATATTATAAATATATAATAACTTAATAAATGTTTATAAGTTGAGCGTCTCTATAAAAACATCAGTATGCAGAACATTCTACTTACCTCTTAGAAGGTTCCTGAAATGCCTATCAGCTTTTATCTGTACAATCTAATCTGACTTCTGTTGTTGTTTTGAGGCTGTATCTCTCTATGTAAGTCAGCTTGTTCTTAACCATAAGACCTTTGTGCTTTAGTCTTCCCTATGTTGGACTGTAGGTTTCTATCATCACCGATGTACCCTGTTGACAGGACTTCCAAGATATAAATCAAAATGACCTGTTCTTACATATTCCATAAATGGAATCATAGCATATGTATTCATTATGGCTTCTTATATTCAAATTTATGTTTATAAAGTTATACTTACTTTTTTATGTGAGCTATGAAAATCATAAATTCCTCAGAGAATTCACTCATTAATATATTATAAAATTTTACTATATTTTTAAAGGTTTTATATTTCCTCATAAACTTTGGATAAAAGTTCAATGTAAGACATACACTTTGTAAATATTTATATTCCATTATGTGCATTGCCCTTTTTATTTCTTGATTGTATTCTTTGAAGCAATTCATTTTAAATTATCAATTAAATTATTGTACTTCAATTTACACAGTTTTCCTCATTGAGTAAATATTTTTATCACATCTATGAATCTCTGCCAAGCACAACATTAATTATTATTAATTTTCTTCTCACACTTTTTAGTTTATTGCTTGCATTTATTGTATTCGTTCTGAGTTCAGTTTGCCAATGGAAAAGTTCAATGTGGATCTAATATCATTCTATTTGTGCCTTCCAATTTGTCTTGGTGTCATTTGTTAAAAACAGTGTTCAATTAGTTCATCTCAATTTTCCCTTTTGTATGGATGAGCTATTTTAAACAGGTGTTTGTCACCTATTACATGTACATTCAGTTATTAAAATAAAATCAAAAGATTTCTTATAATGATTAATCTAGGGATATTACATTTTGTATATTAGCAGAACAATTTTCAGGGTCAAGATAGAGCTCAGTGGTTCAGATCATTTATTCCTCTTGTGTATATCTGGATATCTAGTGTGTCCTAATAGCCATGGAATGCTGCACACATGAGGGGACATGCACACACTGAGGAACACACAAAAAATTTTTGTAAAGCAATTCTCCTATAGCATTTTTTCTTCCTGTATTTTAAGATTAAAGATTCTTAAAGAATCTAGAAGGAGAGTTTAAGTTAAAAATATGTAATAACCTTATGACAAGATTTCATGTTTGAACAAACAATCAATACAACCAGAATTGTGGTATGATGATCAGAACTCTGGATTACATATCATCTGTCACTGAGAAAGCAATAGCTTTCTAATAATGTCACAAATATTATTTCTAAATTTCAAGGTAAGCAGTAAAGTTTGAGGGCTAGTCTTTTATATTGTAATTCCTCACTAGGTCCTATACTGTCATATTATCAAGTTCCATATTAACATTGGAGTGAATCCACCAGTTATATTTCAGCAAAATGACTGTAACTTAAATGCATACTAGTGGTAAGACCTGTTTTTACAACATAGCTAGGATTTGATATTTTGTGTGTTCCTTACCAACACCCACAAAACTATCTATAATATGCTATTATTTTCATTCATATTATGTTAAGAAAATAGTCTGGCTTTAGTATTCCAGTAGATTAAAATTTAATAAACCCATTGAGACAATGGGTGCTTTAAAAATAGAGAAAATTTAGGTCAAAAGATTTTTTATTAACTTTTTATATTGTTTTGACAAATGCAAACTTTATGTTTATTATTTGATTTTGAAATTCATTTTAGCATATATTAAATATCAAAATTTTGAATTTCATTATAACATTTTAACATATGTATACAATACAAACCATATTAGTTACTCTTTTAGATCTATTCAGCATACAAAAGTATGTGGTAAATTATGTGACTTAAACTAAGACAAAAATTTTTCTAGTATCATTTAGAAAATGTCAAACTGGCTCAAGAAATTGAGTTAACATTGGTTAACATAACAGCTGCATTAGCCAGAATATTATTATTTTTGTGCTGGTTCTTTTTTTAGTCAGCATTTTATTTATTTACATTTCAGATGTTATCCTCTTTCCCCATTACCACTCCCATTAATCCCCTATCCCATCCCTCCACCTTCTTTTATGTTTTTATACCATTTAAATTACATGCAAGTATTAAGGTCAGTTCTAGGTTGAGGAACTAGCAAAACAATATATGCAAATAGTCAAAGAACAAAGAAGACAATAAACCCAGATAGTCAAAGAACATGCAGGACAATAAACAGAGTCCTGTGACTACTTCTGTGATCACTATCTCTAAGGGTTTGTCAGGATGACCAAAATATCTGAGCGTATTTCCCTGTCCTAGCCCAAAGTCATTTTCATGCCTAAAGCCTACTTCTTAGTTCTAGCTTAAGACTTAGATTCCTGACTATAACTACTTCTGTATTCTAGCCTAAAATTTAGATTCCTTCTTGAAATTACTTCTTTTTTCTAGTTTAGGATTTAGATTTCTGCTTGAAATTACTTCTTCACTCTAGCCTAATGTCAGATTCCTACCTGCAGTCCATTTCCTTGTCCATGGCCTACGTCAGATTCCTGCCAGGCAGCCCCAAAAGCTCTCCACATCTCCCACTTTTTTATTGCTTAAACCAGACTGAGCATGTCTTAGGTCATTCTTCCTTACTTATCATAAAATATGCATTGTAAAAATCAATGCACTTATGTCTTAGGTTGGTAAGGCTCTGTGCAGAATCTTACCCGTCCTTGGCTTAGCAGCCTGTTTGTTAAATTAATAACTCTGTCTGGGGGTCCATTTTCCATTTCAAGTCATGTACTTTGGCTGCCAACCTGTTGATGTAGTTAGAGACAAGCTTTAACATAGTGGGCAGGAATAAAAGTATTCCCAGGACAAACGGAGCTAGCATGATAAAGCTATATTTGCCATTCCTGAGGTTTGACCAAAATGGTTCTTTGTACTAGATTTCCAATGGCAGAATTGTATAAGGTCCATATAATGTCTATGTGATATCTGGACATGCAGTGTTTGTGAGGTTGGGAGAATCAAGAGATGGTAGAGAAAGAATCCTGAACGTAGAAAACTCAAAACCTTTATAATAAAACATTAACAAGGTTTCTTACTCTAATACTAAAAGCCCTTGTAAACTAGAGTCTTTAACAAGTACAATCCTTTTCTTCACACAAAAATGAGTCAGTTTTTACTGAGAGTGAAATGACATTGACCTTTTTGAATGAATCTTGTGTTCTGGCCACTCATAAAATGCTTAGTTAATAACTCATTGTTTAAAAACTTTGTATTATATTTCTTTAATTCTGTATTTATTTATTTTCCCTTTCCATTATACAGGACTTACAATACACACACACACACACAAACATAATATTTTTTGAAAACTTTTTACCAGGCATAGTATTTGCTATTGCTTTATTAATAATTTATTTCATTAAGTAATAACTCTTGCTGTCAATATATTAAGAACTTTTTCCATTAACCAAGATAACCAATAAATTTTTCTCCAGTGGATTAATGATCACTGACAGATATTTCTAATACTCGATCATCCTTATCCTCAAATTTAATCATGTATCTATGTAATTAGAAAATGCTTTGGGGTTACTTAATATATATATATATATATTCATGTGTGGTAATAATGAATAATATCATAAAACAAATTTAGAAAAGATTACTGTGAGTAAAATGGAGAAGTAATTGCATAATATGTTTTGAATTTTCATGGTGATCAAATGTACACAAAGAACTTCAGAATGAGACTTACCAATTTTGTATTATAACACATTTGAATCCTCTAAGATCTGAGTTCCATTGTCACTCACCTAATAACAACACTTGTGCACCTCAAACATATTCTAGTGCCATTTTGACATTTTCACATTACCTTATGGTAAATTTAATTCTGTCAACAAGGAGGATAATGAAGAAGAATTTTGAATTAGAATAAGTCTGGGACACAGAGAGAGATTGACTTGAAAATCAGTAAAATAAAATTAGATTTATAAAAGAAATTATGCAGTTTGTCCCTTTTTTATATTTTGGACCTAGTTGTGTAAGATAGGTATTTAATATTACAGGTAAATTCTTATGAAGACTTTAAAACTTTGGGATTGTGGCTTTTATTATGATTCTGAAGGGGAAATAACTAGCCACATTATAATTTGTATTATATTTATGGATTTGATTGTTTACGTTTTCAAATTCACTGGCAAGGATTTTAGTTAACTATTTTTTTTACAGAGCTAAAATATTCAGATTGGCTTGGTTTATTAAAAAATCTTTTGTAAATGATATCATGGCATAGAGGAAAATAAAATTGAGAATCTTCGTAATCTTTCAGCAGCATTTTTTGAAAATAAATACAATGTTAACCTCAAAACCATAAGGCAAAAGCTTAATGAACAATTACATCAAAATGAAGTAGAATTCATCAACAAAATATTAAAAACCTAAGATAAAAAATAGATAATATTTGGAGAAGACAAATAAAGACAAGAAATATTTAATGTTTTTAAAAGGGAGATTGGTTATTTGTTTTTAGCAATAAAGCTAATCAGAAATAAACATTTACAATTTCAGCATATATAACTGACTATAAAACTTGAGAAACATTCTCTTTATAAAATGAAAGTTGAGCTTTGATTTCTAAAGTGTCAGACTTAGACTATAGAAATTGAAAATTAACATCTCAGGACTCACAGAATATTTGCCCCAATGAAGCTTTTGGGTTTGAAGGAGGATTTTTAACTATTCAATGTATAAGCAGTGTAATTTTGAGTTTGTAGAAGGAAAGAGTCATGTTTGAATGTGATAGCTAATTGAGGGTCACACAAAGTGACAAATGAGAGATTTGACAGAAATAGTAAGAGATAGAATAAGACCAACTCTCACTAGAACAGCACTGGAAAGAGAAGCTATGTAAGAGTGGTACAGGGAGAGACAATTCTGTTGAGTCAGTTGAGTTCAGTGAATTGACAGTCAGCACAGGAGGCAGTACAGTAAAGTTTAGTTCAATTCCATTCAGTTAGCACAATGGAAACCAGAGAAGAAGGAGCCAGAAAATTAGAACAAATTGCCAGAGTTAGTTTGAGGCCAAAGAAAGAAATTAAGTTAGAAGCGGAGAGAAGCCAGATTGAGTTAGTCAACTTGGAGAGGCATTTGAGCCAAAACAACTGTGTTGAATGAGCCAGCCAACATTTCGAGAGAACTAGAAAGGGTAAGCTAATTAACCAGTAGACTCTGAGATGATAATCACATCAGGTGAAAAAAAGTAAACTTTACAACCAGGAAGTCATTATATCAGGATTTAAAAGGGTATCCTAGTAGCACTGTAATTTAAAACCCAGCAGAAAAATATGAATAACTACACCCTCAAGATGCCACTTTCCTCTCTTATCAGGGCATGAAGTAATAAATATTTCAAGCTGAAGTTTAATCCAATAACATAATTCTTCCTTGGTAGTCTCAACTCTGATAATTTATTATCTATATGCCTTTGATGTAGTTCTTGGTGTGAAGAGAACATATGGAGGTGACACACTGTGTGAAACATGAAAAATGGCAAAAAACAAAAACAAAGTTTTTTTTCTTTCACTTCTCTAGGAACCTCTGTATCTACAACAGTTCATATGGATTCATCATGTTTATATATAAACAAATTGATAGACTCAGTGAAAGTTATCAGAACCAAGTTTTCTCTACAGTGTCTCTCTTTGTGTGACTATAGACTCAAAATTTTAAAATATTCAAGGCAGACTCAGGATGCTCTAATGTATACAAATCAATTTGAAGTCTACAAGATATTCCTCTTTGTTCTCTGAAACAATAATGTTAGTTCTGGAATTACAAGTCAGCAGAGAGCTATTGCTGATAAGGGGTAAATATCATCATCATATACTGGATAATCAAAGAGTTTTAGGTTAAACTACAGTGTTGACATATTGGGCTGACTTAAAGTGCAGCAGGTGAGTGAAACAGGACAATATAGCTACAAATTGTAGTGTATATAACATGCAGATACAAAAAAATCCCTACAAAGTGACTTCAGAAATGGTTCTCCTAATATAATATTTGAAGGCTACACCAACAGCATAGAGATAAAGCAGATGAGAGTTTGTTTTTTGTTTCCAAAATATTTTCTTGAATCCAATAATCGTTTCAGTTAAATATTATATATAATCTTACTAAATAGAGAATATTTTGGATGACTTTTCATGATTTAAAACATAATAGTGAAAATAGTTTTTTTGAATAGGGGAAAAGGATCAGTTTCAAATTGACATATAGAATTTTACTTAGCGGTTACTTTAAGAATCCCACTGTCTGTAAGGAAGGAAACAGGAGAAGAGAGATAAAGTGTTTCCCACAGTTAAATTTCTTCCTCTCTTGATTTAGATTTTCATAATTTAGATATGTTTTTGATCTTTACATGACATATTTTTGCCACCATCCTGGTCCCTCCTTCCAGAACTCTTCACCCCATACCCTTCCCCTTCATTTATGAGAGAGTGCACCTGGCCCCTCTGAGAATTTCCCTGCCCTGGGACATCAGGTCTCTACAGTACTGAGCTCATCCTCTCCAACTGAGGCCAGACAAGGCAGTCTTCTGCTACATTTTTGCTGAGAAACTCGGACCAACCCATGTATGTTCTTTGGTTGGTAGTTTAGTCTCTGAGAGCATCTAGGGGTCCAAGTTAGTTGACTCTGTTGGTCTTCCTATTTGGTTGACAGCCCCTTCTGTTCCTCAATCCTTCCCCTAATTCTTCCATAGGTGTTCCTGACCTCATTCCCAAGGTTGGCTATAAGTAGGTATCTGCATCTGTTCTGGTCAGCAGCTAGTAGAGCCTCTCCATGGACAACATGCTAGGCTCCTGTTTGCAAGCACAGCATAGCATCAGTAATAGTGCCAGGGTGAAGTGGAAAGTTAATAGTTCTTTGGAAAGTTGGTTGGATGGTGTTTTGCTGGGGCAAACATGTGAAGGAACATTTAGCTAAAGTGGTCACAGGGGAAAGACTGTGGCAGACTCATGAAGGAAAGTTTAGCTGAAGCAGACACAGATGAAAGAATGCTCTGCTGCAGCGAGCATGTGAAAGGACATGTGATGGATTCTTTGATAGACGTGCATTGGTCTGCCTTACATTGCCTAGATGTGCTGTATCTGTCAGGACATCATAGAGAGAAACACAACAAAACCCTTCTGGAGGTGTGCTGCAGTTTCTTGCCACTTCTGCAATGCTTGTGGGTCCCAAGTCTTCACTGATCTTTGCTTCATTGAGAGGCTTTCATCATCACATTCCTACTGTCTTCCTCCTGGTCCCTCCTGCTAACTGGAGCCAATGCTTAGGCTTGGCTTTTTCTGCTAGGTAGTGTCAACCCGGCTGGTTCCTGTTTGCTATCTCAACTCTACCTAAATGGACTGCTAGTGTATCCATGAAGTGTTTGCAAGTGGATAGAACTGCCACTGCTGATCTGTGAACTGAACTACCAATTTCCAGATAACACAGACCAGAGTTGCTGAAAATAATCTCTCTAAACAGGTCCACTTCACCCCTATTCTTTTTTACCTACTACCTGTTCTGGGTGGTGAGTTAAATGTCTGTGGAGGCTTGATGACCCAGGGTAGGAGAATGCTAAGGGCTGAGGCAGGAGTGGGTCAGTGGATGGGAGAGCACCCTCATAGAAGCAGGGGGAAGGAGAGGATATAAGGGGCCTGTGGAGAGGAAACTGGGAAGGAGGATAATATTTGACATATAAACAAATAAGAAAACCAATAAAATGAAAAAGGGAGGTTAGAACATTTAAGAACTATCATTAAAAATAATGTTTGAAAAAAATCCTTACTTCTTTGTTTGGTGCCTGCTCATGAGATGGATCCCAACTTGGGCGAGTCACTGGTTGGCCATTTCTTTATTCTCTGCTCCATTTTTGTCCCTGCATTTTTTTAGATGGAACAAATCTTCAGAATTCCAAAGGTGAGCTAAAGTCACCATCCCTCCACTGGGGGCCTGTCCAACTAGTGGAGGTGTTTTCTTTAGGATAAATCTCCCCACTGTTGGACATTTCAGCTAAGGTCATCCCCATTGAGTCCTAGAAGCCTTTTACATCCCAGTTCTCTCAGACTTTCTAGAGAGGTTCCCCCAACTTTCCAACCCTGGGAGCCACACATTCCATTCATTCTCCTGGCCTTCTGGGCCTCCTTCCTATCTCCCCGCACACTAGATCCTATACTCATTTGCCCCACCCCTCCCCTCTTCCAACAACATTCCTCCTACCTTCTGGCTCCTGTGGTGATTTTGTTCTGTCTTCTAAGTGGGATTGAAGAATCTTCACTTAAGCCATCTATCTTGTTTAACTTCTGAGGGTCAGTGGGGTTTACTGTGGGTATTCTGTACTTTTTGGCTAATATCCAATTATCAGTGATTTAATATTATGTCTCTACTTTTGGATCTGGGTTATTTCACCCAGAATGATATTTTCTAGTTCCATCCATTTGCCTGTAAAATTTATGATGTCCCCATTTTTAGTAGCTGAATAGTATTCCATTTTGTAAAAAAAAATCATCCATTTCATCTAGTTTGGATATGCTGTGTCATCATTTTCATTGAATTCAAGGAAGTCTTTATTTCTTTATTTTTTTTCCTAACTAAGTTATCATTTAGGAGAGTTTAGTTTTCTTGAGTATATAAGCTTTCTGTTGCTTTCCTTTTAATTTAAACACAGCCTTAGTCATTGGTGATATGATAGAATATATGGAATTATTGTGATCTTCTTGTATCTGTTGAAGGTTGTTTTGTGTAGAATTATATGGTCAATTTTGGAGAAGGATTCATGAAGTGCATAGAAGAAGGTATATTTTTTTGTTTTGGGGTGAAATGTTTTGTAGGAATCTGTTAAGTCCATTAGATTCATTATTTCTGTTAGTGTCACTGGGTCTGTGTTCAGTTTTTGTCTTAATAACCTGTCCACTGGTAAAAGTGTGTTTTGAGTTTTCCCTCAAAACTTGTGTGGGTTCAGTGTGTGTTTTGATCTTTAGTAAAGTTTCATTTTTGAATGTCGGGACCTTTATGTTTGGAACATAGATGTTCAGAATTGAGACTTCATCTTGCTAGGTTTTTCATTTGATGAGTATGAAGTGTCCTTTCCCATCTCTCTCTCTCTCTCTCTTTTTTTTTTTGTTGAATAATTATTTTATTGGATATTAGAATGACTGCTCCATCTTTTTCATGGGACCTTTGGCTTCGAAAACTTTTTTCTAGCCGTACACTCTAAGGTAGTGTCTGTCTTTGAGGCTGAGTTACTTTTCTTTTATACAGCTGAAATTTGGATCATTTTTTCTTTATTCAGTCTTGATAATTGTGTCCATTGATATCAAGAGATATTAATGACCAACAATTGTTGGTTCCTATTATTTTGTTGTTGAGGGTGGTGTATTGTGTGTGTGTGTGTTTCTCTTTCTTTGGGTTTATGATAGGATGATCATTTTTTGTGTTTTCTTGGGTGTCATTACCCTCCTTGTATTGGAGTTTTCCTTCTAGTATCCTCTGTAGGGCTGGATTAGTAGGAAGTTATTGTTTAAATTTGGTTTTATCATGAGATACCTTGGTTTTTACATTATAATTGAGAGTTTTCCTGGGTATAGTATCCTGGATTAGCAATTGTATTCCCTTAGGGTCTGCATGACATTTGTCCATGATCTTCTGGCTTTGGAGTCTTTGTTGAGAAGTCTTATGTAACTCTGATAAGTCTGCCTTATATCTTACTTGGGCTTTTCTCTTATAGCTTTTAATATTATTTCTTTGTTATGTGCTTTTAGTGTTTTGATTTCTATGTGGCAGAAGGATTTTAATCCTAGTCTGATCTATTTGTTCTTCTTTAGGGTTCTTGTACATTTATGACAATCTCCTTCTTTAAATTAGGGAAGTTTTCTTGTCTGATTTTGTTGAATGTGTTTTCTGGCACTTTGAACTGGGAATCTTTATCCTCTTCTATTCTTCTTATTCTTAGGTTTGGACTTTTCATTTTGTCTGGAATATCCTGGATGTTTTGGGATAGGAACTTCTTCAATTTGCATTCTTTGATTGATGTATCATTAGCTTCCACGGTATCTTTTACACCTGAGATTCTCTCTTACATCTCTTGTAGTCAGTTGATGATACTTTTATCTGTATTTACGTTCTCTTTCCTAGGTTTTCCATTTTTGGTTTTGTCTCTCCATTTGTGAGGTTTTTGTTTGTTTGTTTGTTTGTTTCTATTTCTAGGTTTTTTTGTCTCTGATCATTTTGTTTAATTTCTTCATCTCTTTGCATTTTTCTGTATTTCTTTAAGGGAGTAATTTATATCCTCCTTAGGGGCCTCTATTGCCTTCCTAAGATGGGATTTTAGGTCAGGATCTGTTGTTCTGGTGGTTTACGGTATCTAGGTTTTCTTGAGATAGAGCAGGATTCTGATAGTGCCAAATTATATCGGTTTCTGTTACTTATGTTCTTGTTCTTGTCTTTCATCATCTGGTAATCTCTGGTGTAAACTGGCCTGCACATCTCAGATTTGAGCAGGTCTTGTAGAGGCAGGAAGAGCTGTATGAACTAGGTTAGAGCAGATCTTAAAGGAGGCACAAAGTGCTGTCTCTGGTTAGGGCAGGCCTTCTGTGTCCCTGATTAGGGAAGACTTCCTGGGAGATAGGCAGGATGTAGAGTCTGGGGGCATGCTCACTGATCATCCCAAAGATGTCATTTTTGTATCTAAACCATTTCAAATGTATTAACTATAGAAAGTATAATCCTAAATCCCATTATAGATTTTACCTATAGAAGAAATTATATATCTAATGAATATCAACATAATTGACTTTAGTTTGCTTGTTCTTAATATTGAGAAAATTCTTAAAATGTTTGATATTGTAAGCTGGGGTGCTTTTGCACACTTGTAACTCTAGTACTGAGGAGGCTGAAACATCAGAATATTGAATTCTAAGTCAACCTAGTCTACTTGTCCCAAAGAAAGGAATTCAAACTTCTCTGTACCATCAACTCCTGCTCTGCATTCATTTTTTACAACGATTCATCAGAGTTACCTCCAAACCATTAACTGATGACTTACTACATGTGAGATGTTAATCTTTACTCTATATTTGGTGTACTTCATGTAACTTAATATTGCATGAATCTTACAAAGTATTGTTATACTCATTTCACTGAAGAAAGAAAAAAGAAACAAGTTTAGAAATTACTTTTTTATGAGTTGGTATAATTGCTCAGTTTGTAAAGAGCTTCTCCTAAAAGTACAAAAACATGAATTTAGATCCCTGTACCCAAATAAAAGTTTTACGTGGTACCTATTATTCAGTATTGGAGAAGATGTGATGAGAAGATTCCAGAAGTTTTCAAATCACCAGCCTAGTTGATATGTAATGTCTATGTTTTGTGAGAGTCATTGTGGGGCTGTAGCTTGTGTATGGGTGTGGGAAATGTTGGGCTGTGTTGGGATCCTGTGTGTCTGCTGCCCCAGGCAGCTAGGGCCATAGCTCAGGGGGGCAGAAGTATGTGAATTTGACTGAGTTCATTCCATGCAGCGACGGGCAGATGGTGGGCTTTGAGAAACCATCGAGCTTCACTCTGGGTGTGGATAGATCCCAGTCTGAGGTCCCACATGGGCCAGAGATCTTGGGTTGGGGATACCCAGGCTGAGGCTTCTGGCACAAGGGCTGGATCAGCTCGCAGCTGAAAAGAGAGAGGAGGAGAAGCTCCAGTGGCACCCGTGGCGTAGTAAGACTCTTGATCACTGCTATTCACTTGGCTAGGTCATGACTGGCTTGGCTAGCTTGCTTGAGTTGGCAGGCTTCCGTGGCTGGAACGTAAAGAAGTCCTCTGGCTGGAGATTGGGCAGTGGCTCATTAGTTGAAGGCCTCCTCTATGGGTCTCCACAGCGGGTCCCAAAGACAAGAGGTAGTCCATTATTTTAAAAGATTTATTGTCATGGCAGAAAGTGGATGAAACTGTACCCTGTGTCCTCAGGGTGGGCCTGAGGTTAAATACCTTTTGCAAGTAGAAGGAGGGTCTGGGAAGGAATGCTTAATTGGCTACACCCTCTGGTCTTTAGGTAACTCATGAATATGGAGATCTTTTGCAGCTCTGCAGCCTGTAGTCATGCCCTCTACCTATGCTACATGACATAAACCTCTCTTTGGGAGGGACTATAGAGGGCTGTCTTAAGTTAAAGGTACCAGGGCCCAGGAGCAAGGCTGAACACCTACTGTCTCTTTAGGATCTCTAGTGTTCAAAGCCTGTGCTTGAATAGGTACCCAGCTGCCTCTCACAGCCCACTGCCCCACAATTGTCAAAAAGCAAATATCAACATCCTTCACGGAAGACACCCAAAATCAAATATTAACTCCTATTTGTGTATTCATACCTCTTTTTCTGTACATGTAAACACACAACTCATAACTCATTATTTTCAATAGACATATAAAGTGGTTGTAAATAAAAAATAAATGCCTTTTCATCATTGAATTTGCAGAGAATCTATTTCTGGTTAGGTGTGATTCCCAGTCACTATGACTAGAAACCTTAAAGCTTGGCAAGTGTTATAGTATTATCCAAGTACTCCCTCCTCTAGAAACAAAATAATATGTAATTAGTAATATAAAATAAAAGGTCTTATGAGAAATAGTTGAAATAAAACCCATGAACCTGTGTAGAAATTTTTCCCTTTTTGTTATACCAGTATGTAGTAGTTGGTTGTTTTGCGGAAACTTGACAGCAGTGAGGCCAATGAAAGAAGAGATACTCTGATGGAGACTCAGTGTATGGAGGATCTATGATAGTGCAGAACAAGGGGATGCCTCAGTTTTCACTTTCTGAGCACATCATTCAAATATTGTTGCCAAAGACTCTACACCTTATCTCTGAATTCCAAAAGCTAAAATGAGCTTTCAAAGTCTTTTCCAATGTACATTTCATGTTTGTTCCCCTTATCATTAAAATACCCACCTTTATATTCCCAGTCTAGCTTTTCACCACATCCATTTTTTTAACACCCTGTCTTCTTAAATTCTGCATTGATTCTAAGAGCAAATTTTCTTTGAAATATTTTTCTAGCTTTTTTTCCTTTGGCACAAATCTAATTAAGTGTGCTCGACCATGAAGAATATTTTCCAAATGTTAGTGAAGATAATTTGTATATGGTTAAAATAGTTAAGTAAAGAAAACAAAAGGCTATTCTTATTTTACCTTTAATTGGATTGTTATAATCTCCTTTGTTGTAAACCAATTACTGCTTAAAAACCTGTCATAAACCATCTGCAGTAAAACAAAAGCAAAATATACAATATTCTGTGATCTTTCTATCTAAAACTTCAGTTATGGTTGTGCTATGAATTCAAATAAAAAGTAAAATTATATTTACTTCTATTTTCTGAAAGCTCAGCTATGTGTCTACAAATGTTCTAGTCTAAATTTTCATTTAATTGAAAAGTCTTAGGAGATGGGCATCACTGTTGACTCTGAGGATTGAGAAAAGGGAAATGGAAAATGTAGATGGCTTGACAAATTTCAGAAAAGGAACATGTTAAAATTTAATCATCACAAACACATTGAACATTTTCAAAGAGAGATGGAGTATTTTCTTAAGTACTCTGAGACCACTGTAGCATAATACCTGGCTGCCCACATATTTGATTTCTGCTGAAATAATGAACAACAATATATTTGGTCTGCCAGTTCAAAAAAACACACTAATTTTAATTAACACAATTTCAGCAACTTATTTCTTAATCTGATATATATGATTTTTTCATACCAAATAGTATTTGAGAAAGCATCTCCTTAAAATATCAAATTAAATTTCACTTCTCTCTTTCTTATTGTTCCTTTTAATTGAATGTGCTTTACTTCTGAAATTATATTACATCCAAATTTTTAAAAATCGTATTTTGAAAATACCGTTGTTCTCCTAACTTGTCCTTTTTCCTGCAAGCACTTGAGATTTGTAATATTATTTGGTCAATACCTGAATCTGAATGACTTGATAACTTTTATTTTAAAAATTCAATCATACTTTTAGACAGTATTTTAAGATATAAAATAACTCTAGTAAGTTTTATTCCTCAGATGTAGAAAATGCTATGACAGCACTCTTTAAAATGCTCCCCTTCTAAAGAGAGATAAGATTCTTATCCATGGATTTTCTTCTCTAAGACATCAGCTTTAATGTCTGCATTTACAGTGGCAATGCCTTGGTCAGAAGGTATATTGTTGGCATGATACATTTTCCAAGGGAGCCTTTCAATACTTTGTGGATTAAAAACCTATAAAAGAAAATAATAAATGAGCCTGGCAACCCATTCTACCTTCAAATTTCTGTGTTGTGATCTGGGATACACAATGGGCTGATAATTGAAAAGGCTTTCCCTTTTCTCTTTCTGGCTACACATATGTCTTCACACACTCATAAATACACTTATGTAAACACTTTTAAAAACAATGAAAGCACTTCAAAGATTATAGTTTCCTACTCCATATGTGCATGTGTAAATAGGGACATATACAATATATGTAAATGAGTAAAACAAAGGTTCTCAGATCATATACATATAATGATATCCTGTAAGTTAAATAATTTGCCATTTTTAAAATATCATATGTCGTGTACAATCATATGCCCTCCTAAGGCAGTGGATTTCAATGTTCATAATGCTGTTAAATGTAACCCTTTAATATAGTTCTACAAGTTGCAGCAACTCCCAAACATAAAATTATTTCATTGTTACTACATAATTATAATTTTGATACTGTTATGAATTGTAAATAATTTATATGCAAAATATCTAATATGTGACTCCCAAAGAGTTTGAAACTCACAGGTTGAAAACCACTGTGTTAAGTAAATATTGATTTGTGACTTCAATTTTCCCTTTCTCCAATCTACAGACCCTTAATTTAAAATGTACATTCATACTTTATCTAAAGACAATGGCTGTAAGGCTGTCTTTCCTATCGCCAGTGAGAACAGAATGCTAACACTAGACCCTGCAGAGCACCAGGGATTGTAATTTTATAATTCTATTATCCATGATTTCATTTCCAAAGAACACAATTAATATAATACAATATATGATCCTATAGGTGGTAAAGAAAAAGACATGATTGAAACATGAAAAGCAATTACATAAGAAAAATGGAAATGATATCAACTCTTTTCTCTCAAGCCCACCTTTACATAGTCACAGACCATTACTATTTCATGAGAATATTGTAAATTTCTACATGGAAACACTACAACATGTATATTTGGGCATTTGGTGATAATTGAATGTTTAATTGACAATGTTTAATAGAGATTTTCTCTAGAATCAGAAACAATGGAATCTGAAACAAAGCCTTAACAATTAATAATTCACATCTGTTTAATACTCTAGAATGTTTGTAACAGCATAGAAAATATCTTGTATTTTTAAAAAGTGAAAAGATGACTCAAAAATGTACATAGCAGGTACTCTTAGTAAAAGTAATAATCTATCCACCCTCTCCTGCAGTAAAGTAACTATTTGAATAATAGGAATACTGCAAGTAGGTGTTTCTGCTTTAGGTGTGAATGTGCATACTTTGTTTGTTCTTCTAATCATTTTCTTCATTCTTTTTTCTCTTTCCATCTATGCTTTCAAAAATAGGATAATGTGAATTTTGATCTCAGCATATGTTGTCAAATTGATAAATTGTTGCCTGTTAATATCTGACTTATGATTCTAATTTAAATATCTCAAATCCACTGGAGACTATCATTAAAGAAACTCCATGTAGTTTCTCTGAGATTCATTTATTCATCAAATATTTGCTGAACATCTGTGTACCAAATCCTAGTATTCTTGATGATAAGGTTTTGCTATTTAAGACAGACCTATTCTTTCTTAGTAGAAATCTCACAATTTAGTTTAAACAATATTTTTATGGAGGGGTGGTAGATTGATAATAATTTGGTTGCTAATCCATAGCTTTCAACAATTCTTATGATAGGAAAAGTCTCAGAAATATCATTATCTTAAAATATGTTTCAAAAGAGACTTACTTTTCTGAGATTTGGGTGTTAACAGCATTATTTGGGAAACAGAAACAACATAATATAGAAAATGTTGTTGCTGTCTCACATCCTCTCCAGTTCACCAATTCAGTATATTTATGTAGAATCCCAACCACATTTGAAACTCTTTTGCTATAGGTCCCTGGATATGGAGGTTTAAAGTGCCTTTGTCCACAATAGATTGGATGTCACAGAGAACTAATTGCTTAGGCAAGCAGCACTCCAAAATAGCAGTTATGAGCTAATATACAAGTATTGTTGCTCCTTTAGTATTAAAGAATGACTAGGATTCTCCAAGAAGAAGAAGTTTCATTGCCTATGAAGGTAAGTCTGCTTGATAACATGCTTGGATGCCTGTATCCTCATTGACTCTTATCTAAATATTCTGCTGACTCAGCCATATTTTTCTAAATACTTCATAAATGAATTGATTCTACGTCAATAATTTTCTTAGTGACAGCTCATAGGAGTATATTATTTAAGACATTTTCTTGTACGTTTTCTTTTTTCCTGGAGATTTTTTTATTCATTGAAGAAGCCATTGCTTTTGAAGTCTGAAATAAAAATGCATGTTTTAAAAAAATTGGATGACATAGTTTCTAAATGATTATGAGATATTATCATGATATTAACATGGCAAGAATAGCTACTGACTACTATGGCATCATGGTAACTAATACTCTACTTGAAATGCATTAGTAAATTAATAAAATAGCTATTAGAATTAATAGAATTAACATTGCTGCTTTTGGAATATCACTAAGAAGATGGAGATAAATAACTATTTAAAAGAACAAAGAATTATTTCATCATGAAACTACAAAGCAAAGCAGAGATAAAATGAACTCAAAGAAGTCTCTCTCCACATTGGGTGTTATTGCAAGTAGCAAGAATCTGATATGTTCATTTCCTGATATTAGAAAATATAATCTAGTAATTTGACCTGAATATAATGAGTTATAAAGAAGAATGAGTTCATATCCTGACAAGACTTCAATGTGTTGAAGTAAGAATCCTTCTTAAATAGTAAGATTTTAAAATCTTAAATGAGATAATATTTCACAACAATGAACACACGTGTTATTTCCTAGTAACTTCTGAGCTAGTGGAGGGATCCATGCATGCCAGACAATAACAGACATTCTCTGGAAACCATGCAAAGAACTCATCTGCAGTAGAAATCTTACACAAACTTATTCAAAGATGCTTTTGTCTACAATTATTCCAAACATGTTGCCTTTGTAATTACGATCTAGCATGATCCTATTGGCCAAGCACTCATCCTATTGTTACAATTTCTGTGTGATGAGTGATTATAAACTTGATCTAATAAAAAAGCATATTCACAACACAGTTCATTGTGCTAGTTTATAGTTGAATTAGTTGATTTTCTATTTCACTAAGTTCTAAAGCTACTATTGACATATAGCAATTTTATTCCATCTCAGGCTTCTCTAGGGTAATTATTTTTTAAATTAATATACATTGGGATGGTAATTAATTTGTGTAAACTTTGGACTGTTTTCCTAAAAACACCTGATCTATAAAATAAATATAATAATAATAGCACACAAACACAATGTCCAAAAACCTAAAATGAAGGTATAAGGTGTATATTACAAAATTGTGAGTGAGTGTGTGTTTGTGTGTTTGAGGAGAGAGAGAGAGAGAGAGAGAGAGAGAGAGAGAGAGAGAGAGAGAGAAAATGAGTGCATGTATACATGCTTGTTTCTATTTTTAGGGTTCCTGTTACAGAGGTGGCATTATCTTCTTAAGAAATTCTATGTAGAAAGGAAAGTAAAATGCACACAGTAGGAAGTATTACAGATTCTCCTGCCTTAAAAAGACATTGTAACTCTAGTAAACACTATGCCGATAATTAAAGGTCTAAATTGATATTGTTATGTGGAACCCAAAATGTAATCAAAGACTCCAGTTAAAGTTAAAGTTCATAGAGACCAGATGATGCAGTGCCTATTGGCCTCTGTAACCTCATTTTGAGCCTTTCCATAAAAATAGAAAAGATAGAACAAAATTAAAATGGAGTTAGACAAATGACAACAAGTTGCATAAGCTTAACCAGGTGTTACTTCCAACTGCAGCTGCTGCTCCAGATGTGTAACTTTGCTAGAACAGATCAATATAGCCTTGAGTATCTGAAATACAATCATTGATCTGGAAAATGTGCTTTTTAATTCTCTCCTGTGCTATTCAAGAAAGAGGATTAGAAGCAGTTTAAGTTTGCCTGAAATGCATGAAATATATACTTATAGTCTTGTCTCCAATACTTTTTAGTCTTCTTTTCCTAACCCAATTTTCTCAGAGATGACCTACATCATTAGAAAGTCATGTAGAATGTATACTTGGTTCTCCAAATAATGTCATTACATTCATTGGACCTAGTGTATGGAAGGTACTATGCACATTGAATGTCACATGCAACAGGGATTATTAGGGGAAATAATATGATGTGAAATTCATATTAAAAAAATGTTTCAAGCTAGGCATGTATTTATCTACTGATGCTGCTAATCTTAACTAGGAATTGCTGCACAAGCACAAAAGAATTCCATCACAGAACAAAATTGATATATTCATCACCATGTCTGAAGACATCTAGTGGCTATAAATAAGTTTCACAAGAAACTAATCCTAATTCTAAGAGATCCTAAATCAACTTCAACATCTCTTTCTAAGTAAAGATTCCTAACTTGGTATTGGATTCTCCATGTTCAGGTTGTTGAAACAAACCTAATCCAGCTTCATGGAAAGATTATGTATTGCAAGTCAGTAACTCAGTGTTAGCTAAAATGGGAGGTAACTCTAAAGCAAAACAGATAAGAAACCTTATGAAGGTATAGATAGAACTTTGAACAAAGCCTCCGGGCTTCATCTTGATGTTAGAAAAATACATAATCATGAAGCACTAATAAATTATCAGTTCATAGGTCAAAAATCTGTACTGTACAAACCTGGAAATGCAGAGGTATAAGGAAAAGCAGGCAAACTGAGGAGAATATCCACAAAGAGTACAACTTTTATGCTTCATGGCAAAGCCCCAAAAGAATATCTATCCCAGAAAAAGCATCAACAACTTAGACTTAAGGACCTTTGGCATGTTTGGTAAGCATCCTCAGATGTCTGGTGGCAAAGTAATTGTGAATAAATCCTATGAATAAAGAGTTTAGGATAGAATAAAGAGAGCCTAATGCATTGGACTTCAGCATTAGATTCTTCTTAATAAGATGAATATAGCCAAGGTGCTGCTATATTTCTCACCAGTCAGAAGTATACAGCCGTGCTAATGCCCTTGATAATCATACTGTTTGTCAACTTATTATCCATGAGCCCTTCCCTCATCCTTACTTTGTTTGGCTTGTCTATGTGATATTGAAATGCAATTTTATTTATTTATTTATTTATTTATTTATTTTTACCTATTTGGGCATTTGGTGCAATGTTAAGCTTTGTTTGTATGGGGCAGAGGAGAACACAATTGTAGCGTTCCAAAAGGAAGGGGCTTTTCTACTCAGAGCTCCAAAGAACTGGGGTTAAACACTGTCTAGTAGTTTACTGGGCATAACAAAAGACTTTCTGAACCAAGTGAGTAGGTGTGAACATTTTGACATGTTTCTCCATTGCTCTTCATAATGGTTTAGAAACCATGTTCTAAATCAATCTCTGCAAGGCAGATTTTTCAGGCAATTCATAATTTCTTCCTAGCTCATTGTCTCTCTTTCTATTTTATGAAAAAGAATTTTTACTTCCTTTAATACCTAATAATATATCATACCAAATTATTCCCATTTAATATGCTTGTATATCTTGTCCCAAGAGTTAACAACCATGACGTATCAAATCTCATAGAGACTAATCAAGTATCATTTGGCTGACTGAGTAATTGCCTCTCTTCATGGAGGAAGAACAATAACTCATTTTTTTCTAAGATGCACAGACTTTTTTAAGGTCTATGTATACTTTGTCCCTGTCTAGCATATGAGGCATTGTCACTTTCTGAGGACTGTCAAAGAAACTTCACATTACAAATTGAACATTTACTACCACAAGACATGTAAAAGATGAATTCAAAACGTAGGAACAACTTAAAGTTCTTGAGGGCTCTCATGGACAATTTAGCGATTGTGAGTGGGATCAAGCCACTAACTGCAGAGTAGCATTTACTGACTATGGTTAACACAGTCAGACAGACAGACAGACAGACAGACAGACACACACACACACACACACACACACACACACACCAGGACTTGGTTTGAAAACCAATTTCCTTACTGACTATGTTCCTAGGGATGATCACAAGGGCCTTGAAGAAGACAGTTCTGAATTTAGAACTAAACAGAAGAAGATTTATATTTCAGAAAGGAGAAAACCTGTCCTCTAAGTAAATGTCTAAAGGAAAGAGGTAAAACGAAAACAAAATATAACTAAAAAAAGTTTAAAGGAACATTGAAATAATCTCTGCTATGTTTCAGAATTGCTCTTCATAGACACTTGATTCAGTGTCTATGATGTATATTCATACCATATTCAGTCAAGACAACTCATTTTACAGAAAAGGAGTGCTTCATTTGGTCCATCAGTCTAGATGAACTATGTGACCAGAAACTTCTCTTAAGACTAACACAGTCTTAAGATTGCCTCTGAAACACTTGTAACATCTGCTTGAATATGGATGCCATTAAAGATGTGGAATATATTTGAAGTACTGTCAATGTCATAGTATAACAGGTAAAACATAAAAAGTGTCTGTCTCCTACATTCCGAAAGATTCACATATGGCAGTCCTAGCTTCTGTGAAACTGTTATAATGAATGGTTTCTCTTCAAAGTTCTATTAACCAAAGACATGAAGATTTCTAAAAAAGATCATTGTTGAACTACTACCACAGTATATGGACTTTTGTCCAAAGACTAGCAAGGAAATGAACACATAAACAGTACTAAATTATATCAATGAATTACATTTATCTCACCATAGAGGAAATAAGAGAGAGCTTATGCTTAGCCAAATATATGTATGCATTGGAAGAGAATATGAGAGTGAATCGTCCTGCATTATATAGTCTTTATTGTATGTTTTATAGTCACTAAATGAAATGAAGTCATAAATCAAAATGTTTACCAAATTGGTGAGAGAATCAGGTAGTCAGGTTAAAGTGAAGTAGAGAGCTCTGTTGTAGGTTTTAATTACTTGATGGCAGTCCTAAGTATGGGGTTGGTGGAATTTAGTGGTCTGATAAGATTTTACCTGACTGTGAAAGCCCAGACACAAATGTGGGTGATAAACAGTTATTGAGAGAAAAGTATAGCCCAAGGCAATTTTGATTCAGGATATATATTACAGTTCTCCACAAGACAATCAATCTAAAGAATCAGCAGACTAAATGAAACCTCTTCAAGGCATAAACAGTGAGAATACTAGAGCAACATTATTATGAGGAGATAGAATTATACCACCTGTGAAAGATGTAAAGAGTCATGTGGAGATTTAATATAAGTTTCAAAGCTGGCTCATATTGCTATGTTGAGTGACAGCTACTTAAGCATCATTAAACTGTGGCCATAATATGTCTCCCACTGGAGTACAGATTTTTGAATGATAAAAGTTTATACTTAGCCATTGCACAAGTGACACAGACCAATGAAAAGACTGAGACAAAAAGAAAGGCAGCACTGATTTTTACAGTGGGGTGCTCTACTATTAAGTATATCTTTAGAACCAACTTGGGAAGAATTGACTGAGTGTCAATTATCCTTCTCTTACATCTTTAAAGGTGATGAGGCAACGGTTGACTTGAGGAAGAAGTTATTTGAATGTTGGTTTGAGTTTATTCAGAACTCAAGAGCTTTCTATTTGTCAAGGGATACACTGAGACAGAGGATAATCTATCTCTATCCACATCCCCTGGATTCCTACCATTAATGTACATAGTGAGGGTTTTCAATTGCCATCATTGCCTTTTTTTCCCAAGAGGCCATATAGGACATCATCTGCTCATGAAGGAATAAAAAATAAGAACAGTAAATACATAAAACATTGACTTTTGGAATCCATTACCACACTACTGCTCTAAGGGGTAACATTAAAATAATGCAATCTTTCTCATCTTAAGTGTCCTATGGTCTACAATGTCTGACGGAGTTCTCTTTGTCTACAAAGGTAATTTGTTTGATATAAAGCCCTTTTACTTGCCCCTTTCTTTTCTTCCTTCCTTCCTTCCTTCCTTCCTTCCTTCCTTCCTTCCTTCCTTC
>NW_021604672.1:1689522-1699299 GCF_004785775.1 Grammomys surdaster | reverse complement strand
TTCCTTCCTTCCTTCCTTCCTTCCTTCCTTCCTTCCTTCCTTCCTTCTTTCCTTCGTTCCTCTCTCTCTTTTCTTTCCTCTCTCTCTCTCTCTCTCTCCTCCTTCCTTCCCTCCTTCCTTCCTTCCTTCCTTCCTTTCTTTCTTTCTTTCTTTCTTTCTTTCTTTCTTTCTTTCTTTCTTCCTTTCTCTCTCTCTTTTCCTTCCTTTCTTCCATCCTTCCTTCCTTCCTTCCTTCCTTTTTCTCTCTTTCTTTTGATGATTTTATTTTGTTTATACTCTGTCTGTTTGTTACAATGTAAGAAAATTGCTTTAAAAGAAAAACTTGTGGAAATTGAAGTCCTGTGAAAACTTGAAAATCCTAAACTAAAGGAAGCCTTGGAACTTTACTGATTTAACTCTATGTCCGATTGAAATATATTTTTTTGTAATGCCTTTTCCAGTCTTTGTTTTACAAATCAAATGTAGGTTTTGGAATATAATGCAATTTAGTATTTGTAATGGAAATGTTTTTATACCGTATTAGCTGGAAGATTCAGCACTTTACTTAGCAAAATATACTTAGTTTTCTCATTTTGTAAGAATGTAAATTGTTATTCCACACAGTATTGATAAGCACTGAGTCGATAAAGAACTTAAAACAATGGCCTCTGTGTCTGAAATAAAGACTGTCTTAGCAAGTTTGCATTTACTTAATCACATGTGTTTTAATTTGGTATATAGGAATCAAAGCAGTAAGTTTTACTTACACTAAAAAAAAAAATATTTATCATGATTGTATGACTTTGCCATAATGTGTCAAGTGGATAAAACTAATGTCAGAATACATTTTCTAAAAAAATTTACATGGAAGTTCATCTGGCAACATTATTCATACTTTCCCCAAACTGAAATTGCTCAAAATATCAATAATAGAAGAAATACATCATAGATTGCTTAATTAAATATTAGGCCTCGATAAAATTAATAACTTTCATCAACAGTATAGATAATTTAATATAGTAATATGGTCCATTATAAACTGTCCATATTGTATTTGCTGTTCTATTTTGAGAAAGCATGAAAATAGGTTAAATAATTTTAACAGGCAAAGTAGTCACTAGAGTGGATCAATAGAACTAGAAAAGAGGCACAATGGGGACTTTGGAATACTTGTAATATTGTCATTGAAATTCCAAGAATTGTATACAAAAAAATATTTGAAAGTTGTTTAATTTGTGAAAATACAACAGATTTTAAACTTGTAAGGTAAGCACTTGTTTTTAGGCATTGTTAGAAGCTATTGAAGAATAAATGGAATGAAAGCCAGAGATTTTTTTGTAGAAGTTATCTAGTCCAAACAGGGTTCTCAAACAATAGAAGCTGTTATTTGAATACATCAAAATATTCCATTTTACAGATATCATGATTTACATTTTACTTTATTATTTCCAGGTAATTGATTTCTATTGTAGCATCATTGTGTGTGTAGTTCTGTGGTGTTTAAAACTCCCACATCCATACAGTGTACATCAGAACACTTTCTTCACTCAGTTAAAATTCACAACTGGTTTGACAGCTTCTGATTCAAAAATTAAATGAATCCTTCAAATTAATTTCCATGATATTACTTTGAAATGTTTTAAAATGGGCCTTCAACTTCTTAATTTTGTTACATAAATCATAACAGACACTCAACATTTTTTAGATACTTTCATTCTTATTATACTCTCTGTTCTTTTTAAATTATTTTTGTAACTCAGAAAAATCTCTTAACTTTGTATCTCAACATCAAATTGTAAACTGTATTGTTTAATATTTTTTCATATTAGAGATTTGAATGATAGAGCTTGTGAAAAAAGGGTGATGGTGTTGAAAAGTAAGTGATTAGTATTTTATTCCGTATCAATAAAAATGTCAATGTTTTCCATTATGATGGCATAAAACAACTAAAATACATTCATTTTTACTTGTACACGTATGAGGATTTGGTTTCATGTATGTTTGTGCATGCCCTGTGTACCTGCAGAGAATAGAAGAGGGCAATATGTTCCCTGGATTGGGAATTACAGACAATTGTGACCCAGAATGTGTGTACTGGGAATTTAAATTGGGTACTCTGCAAGTGCTCTTAGCCACTTCACTATCTCAATATCCCACATGAGGCATTTTTCATGCTTATAAACATATTTTGATGTCAGGTCCTTCATTTAAGATATCTATCTCTCTATCTCTCTATCTGTTATGAATAAGTATATGTACATATATCTTATATATCTATAGGGAGAAAAAGAAACTACAGTCTAATAATCAAATAACTAGAATAATCTCTCAAAAAATGTTTTAGTCTAATTTTTATGGCACTCATAAAACATTCAAAACCATTGTGTACAAAAAAACAAACAAAAGAGATTTACTTAGTATATAACTTCAAACTTGAAGGCCCAGACCAGGCCGCTCTGTACAGTTTATCTTTGGTGACACTCTTCTATCAATATCACAATATGCAGACCACATCATAGAGAAAGAATGTTCAGAAGAAGTCACTTGATACAACAAGAGCAAACACAAGTTCAAGAGTCATCTTTTCTGAAGGTGGCACTTTTATTGTTTAATTACCTTCTACTACATTCAATGCCCTAAAGTTTCACCGTTCAACACCACCACAAGCACAGATCTTTAAAAAACATATGGGATTACATATAACAGTACTCATTATCTTGTAGAACAGATGCATAATATAATATAAAGCTTATCTTCTATTTTCTTTTTTTTTTGTTGTTGTTGTTTCTGTTTGATTGTTTGTTTATTTTTGTTGTTATTGGTTTTTTTTTTTTGAGACAGGGTTTCTCCATATAGCCCTAGGTGTCCTGGATCTCAGTCTGTAGACCAGGCTGGCCTCGAACTCAGAAACCTGCCTGCTTCTGCCTCCCAAGGTTGCCTTCAAATATTTCACTAAACCAGACAGGGAGTTTCCAGGTGAGAATTGTTACATATGTCTTACACATGCATACAGGGTAAGTATATAACTACTTTATATTGGTTTATGGGATAGTTGATCTTTTGCATTAAAGGTCAGGTCCAACAGTATTTTACTTTCATATCTAGAAGATTGTTACATGTGGTTTTCTTTACTTTAAACAGCTGAACTTGATTTGTCCCATTAGATTTCTAAAACTTTATGGTCTCCTTGATAATGTATGTAATGTTCTAGGCACTGAGAAAAGATCAAGGGGGATAGAAACAAAAACATCTTCCAAACTTGAGCCATTGTACACAGGTTCCTGAAGGGTTGAATGAATGCCTGCTGGCAGAGTTCAGAGCTAGTAGAATTATGGGAACAGATTTGGAGTCTTTTCTATAAAGTGATAAACTGGCTAGAACTGGCTTTTCTTGCACACAGTAATAGCCTCCAAGGGAATAGTCACTATAAAACAGAAGTTCATACAACAAGCTTTCCTGCACACTCGGTGTTCAGTGTCCATCAATGTACACATGTACATCAGTGTGTCGCACAGATGGTGCACCTACTATGCAACTGGGAATCACAAACCACATTTTCAGATTGTTCAAGAACCCAGACTCTTAACACTAAAAGGCAACAGAGGAACTCTCCCCACTGAGACCTGTACCAGAGCCCTGAGTGGCGAAAAAATCGAGAATGCTATTTTAAACAGTTAGTTATTGTAAAGCCAAAGCACTGTGTACGGTGTAATTATTTTGTGTTTTCATAATTACTGGGGTAATTATGTGTGACAAACTCTGAAATAAAACTCACAAATACCTCTTGGAAATGCTTATAGGTCACTAAAGCAAGTGAAAAAAAAACTCCACACCTGCAGGGAATAAAGTATAGAATAAAAATTCATAATACATATAATTTGAAATTTGAAATTATAAGGTACAATAGCCAAGGTATACAGGTGTTCAGATTGAGAGAGGGAGCATCCACCGGATGGTGGGAAGAGATACATCATTTAAAATGTTATATTTGAGGAGGTGTGGTTTGAAACCTTAGTTTCCAGGAGAATTATTTATCTTTTGATTGGCTAGTTTTAGTTTTAAAATAAAACTATACTAGGGTATCAGTGCCATATCTTTAGAGAAATTCCAGGGGTCATGCCAGGTGAAGTCCAGTTGCCCCAGAAGGAGTAAGGAGTCAGAGATGGAGGAGTGAGTCAAGCAAGGGTATTGGAAGAATCTTACGGCCTCACTACCTGGTAGTCAGAGTGCTTTTGTATTTATACAGAATTCAGTAGGCAAGGATAGATTGATGTTGTTCCAAAACATAACTTAAACTTTTTTGTCATTGGATATGTGTTTTAACCTCTTGGTTATAACTTTAGTCATCATTAGTAAACCCTGACAGAACAAAGTTATCTATTACAATCATTTTCCCCCACCAACCCCATAACCCAAATTTTAAGAATCAAGAGGCACATTTTCCGAAAGCATGGCAGCCCATTCTCAGGCTGGTAGCTCTGGTTGTTTCAAGGGAACTAGGTAGAAAGAAAATCTCCAAGCCAGTCTGGGAAGATTGTCATGTACCAAGCAAAGTATTATCAGCTTTTAATGGTCAGAGGGCTAATTGTCATTAGGCCTAGGAAAAGTCTTCACAACACAGCTGGTGCAGTTATTACTCAATTTCTGCTACAATACAACGTTATATCTTTGTATACTGTATTTATATGTCTAATCTTGGTATTCCTTGGATTCTTGGATATATGACCCCAGAGTGGTTCTGTATAAATTAATTTTTCTAAGACAATGAGATGTGGTAACTCATTCTTTCATCATTTTTTCCACACTATTCTTTGTCTATCAGTATAAGTCCCTATGTAGGGCAGAGATAACACCAGCAAGTCTAACTTTGTTGCTGCATCTTTTTCTCAAGTGTCATACTATACGTGGCCCGCAACTGATATGCCACATAATCACCTGAGCATATAGATGGAAAAGGCTTTAATTTGCTCTGCTGTCAACTTCTCTAGCCCATCGAATCTTGTTTACCTTTTTGTGTTTACTTTGTTAGGATTCCTTACTTATTCTTGAGTAAGTACAGGGGCAGATGTTCCAATATTATCACAGAGTCAGAGCCTCATAAGGAAATCTTTGAGGTCTTTATTAGAGTCACAAAATCCATGACATGAGAAATACTTTCAAGTAGTGCTAGGTAAGGTTATCTCCCTAAAATTGAGAGTGGTGTGGTAGTATGCCCAGGACTTTTCTGGGGAAGCTTAGAAGCAGTACTCTTGGGAAAAGGTATAAGGATTCATAAAAAATTTCCGATGAGTCCAATATACCCAAGTTGTATAAATATCAAAATCCCCACCCACAAGCTTGTAACATGTGGACACCAAGACCAAAAGTGAAAGACTATATGATAGCAATTGCTTCATGCGGCTCAGAATTGCTGGATCTTTGCCAAGCAGCTCTGCTGACGTTCTAACTTTCACTATTCCCATTAGATTTGGCTGTGTGAGAGGAGATTTTTTTCTCTATCCCTTTATGTTCTCAGCTGAGATCTCTATATAAAAGACAAATTAACAACAGAAAAACACAATTTCCTGATGTTAATTTTATATGATGTGGGAGACATTATAGCAAAAAAAAATTGAACCATAAAAGACTGCAGATATTGGTGCTGTATGCTGTGTTTGATGAAGAGAGAGAGGGCAAAGGGGGAATTTGGTAGAACATGGGGTCAAGACAGGAACAATAAATGGGAGACCAAGTAAAGCCAGCTTACTCCCAGTCCATTCCTCACTGCTATCTTCAAAAGCAGTTTTCTTCTCCCAAGGGTCTATTACAAGGGAGAATATTCTGAACTAATTTGAGAAAGTCTTAGAGAGTTATTTCTATAGTATTTGTTTCTAAAAATAATCAACACACTGTTTTGCTATGTTTGTGGGAATAGTTAATTCTGAAACCTTCAAAGTTATAGCTTAAGTCTGAAAACTACAGTTTGTCTTTTCTTTTACTTTGTCAATACTCTGTCCGTATATATAGTCTAAATGTAAGACAGAAAGAGAATCTCTAGAATTGTGTCTTAGACTAAGAGGTGTAGTATGTAATAATATAAATCAGATGCTCTCACTTCACACAGTCACCAGAACATAGAGGACTCCTGAGACACCCGAATGTGCTTGAACTATTGAATCAGAGTCCTGCTATAACAATTAGTTGCTCAATTTGTGTTTACTACAAACACCAAGACTACTAAAGTATTGCTGCAGATAGATGTTGGAAATTTAATGTGCCCATCACAGGCAGACCTGTTTAAGCCTGCATATATGAAATGCCTCTTACCTGAGCTATCTTCAACTCACTCATTAAAGAAGGTGAAGTCAAAGGTACAAAGAATTGAAAACAGACTGTATCTCCATCTCTTCACCTTTCCAACTCTGTCCTTTCTTTCTACTGAGGGTGAATGCTCCTGAAAAAAGCCTCCTATTTCTAAGACACATTTATTCACACACAAAATTTGCTAGGTAATGAAATAGATCTCAAGACTAGTCAGAACATAGGGTATGATAATTTTAAAATCCAAATGTTTCTGTAAAACATCACAAAACTAAATTTAAAATCTATAATACTTTCTTGAGTAAAATTTATTTCAAGAATTTATGTATTATTGAATTACATTAGTTTATCACTTTCTGTAATAATCAGAAAAATGGATTCTGAATCTTAGAAAATTACCTTAAATATTTTAAAATAAATTCAAACTAGGAAAATGGCTTTTTAATATAATCACTTCATTTATTTACGTGCTAAATGCTGCTTTCCATTTCCCCATTTCAGAGTTCTCCCATCATCTTCTTTTCCCCTCACCTATGAGATGGTCTCACCTCCAGGTATCCACCCAACCTGGAGCACCAAGTCCCTACAGGATTAGGTGCATCTTTGCTCACTGAGACCAGACAAGGCATGTCTCTGCTACAGATGTACTAGAGGCCTTGGACCAGCCTCTGTATGCTCTTTAGTTGGTGGCTCAGCACTCAGGGTTTGCCAATACTTGATATTGTTTATCATCCTTTATGGATGCCATCCACCTAAGTTCCTTCACTCCTTGCCCTAATTCTTCCATAGAAGAAAACTGTTCCAACTTGGAATCCATTCTATGGGTAGGCAATAATCCCTGACACTATTCCAGATACTACGTTGCACCTGGAGACAAGCCTAGCATGGATGTCCTCTGAGAGACTCAACCCAGCAGCTGACTAAGACATATGCAGTTACCTACAACCAAGCTTGGGACAGAGGTTGGGGATAGATGACTTTTGTATCTTGTTTCATTTGATGACCTCAACCCAGCTCTATTAACGTTGTTGAAGTATGGGCTTAACTTGAGCCTATCATAACAACTCCTTGATACCGTAAAAACTGTACTGCCTTAAAAGCATCAAAATTCTTTATTTTTTCCTTCAATAATAAAACTAAAACCCCATCTCTAGAGTCTTCTACCTGGGGACATTTGTACTTTCCTGGTTTCTGTACTTAGTCCAGTAATAAACTCACCACTGACCATCTGGAACAAAGAATCACAAATGAAAGAAAGTCATTCTACCCTCCATATGTATACATACTTGCATTACATTCATACATACATGCATTTGCACAGCTGCATACACATATACAAGCATTAAGGGGGTGGGAGAATTTACTAAACCACTGAAGTTCAAAAGACAATTTAAAAACCAGCTTAAGCAAATAGAAATCTCTGATATTTATACTTGTACCTGTTCTAGAGGAATGTCAGGCATAAAATGGCTTTGAAAGATATAGAGATTTGCAGGAAACACTTTGTAGAGTGGTTTAAGTTTTAACACTGCTTGGGTATGCAGGAGAATTCTAATAGTCTAAACAGTCTTGTCAAAGGAAGCCTGATTCCCTGGATGAAGGCTCTTGCTCAATTCAATGAATGTGGGGCTGTTAGTTCGCACGTGGAAGGCCATGAGTCCTGTTGGGTGAAGTTGTGGATCTCGAAGCTCTGGGAAGCAGAAGTGTAGGAATTTGACTGAGTCCACTCCATGTGGTGCCAGGCAGATGCTGCGGGGCTCTGCCCGGGTGTGGGGAGACCTCAGTCTGAGATCCTGCAGGGACAGTGCTTCTGAGAGAGGGTCTTCAGGCCAACAGCTGACCTAGAGGCTGGTGGTCTCTGTCTTTGGGCCCCCAGACACCTCTGAGAGCCACAGAAGAACAGAGACTGGGGATGTACAGCCTAGACCAGCCTGCAGCCAAGAGGAACAAGGGAGAGGGAAACCCCGACAGTGCCCTGCAAGTTGAGACTTTTGGTACGGCAGTTGCTTGGCTGGATCAAGGCTCAGATCGGCTAGCTTGGTTGAACTGGTGGCCTCCATGGCGGTAGAGAGGTCCTCAGGTGGGAGACTAGGCAGAGGAGGTGGCGGCAACAGCTCATTAGTTAAAGGCCTTCTCAATGGTTCTCCATGGCTGGGCCCCAAAGACACGAGGAATTCCATGGTTTTAAGGGGTTTATTGTCATGGTGGAAAGTAGATGAATCTTGCTGCACCCCCCCCCCAAAAAGTGCCGACCTGAGTTGAATTAAATAGGGAGGGAGGAGGGAGGAGGGTCTGGGAATCTTTAATTGGCTACACCCTCTGGCCTTCAGCTATCTCATTAATATGGAACTCTCTTGAGGCTTAGGCCTGCAGTCACTCCCTCTACCTGTGCAGGGGCTGGTAGGGGTATTGCCCTACGTGACTGAAAGGCACTGATCAATGGAGGTCTTAAACTATGTGTCAGGAGCCTGGAATCTGGATGTGTGGCAAAATGTATGCCATCCCTTGAAGGGCCTCCGGCCATTTCTAGCCAATGCTCTACCAGAAACCAAGCTATCCTTTTCATGGTGCCACAAATGAAGCCATACACTTGGCTTCTACTAAGTATATTATCTAGTAAGGAACACATTGGAAGCCAGGCTAGGTGATATGCACCCATGACTCTCAACAATCAGAATGCCAAGGCAGGACAATGAGGATTTCCGAGCCTGTCTAGTTCCGAAACAAGGCATCATCTCATAAACAAACATTTCCTGCAAAGTCATCCAAAAAACCTGATGATCCTGAACAGGGAAAAAAGAAAACAGGAGGCAGGCAGACAGGGAAGCAGGAAGGAAGAGGAGAGCAAGAGGCAGCAGAAGGGAAGAGATGACCTTAAAGGTATTAATGTTTAAAGCCTTCCTTTGTGTTTCTCTTTGAAAGGACTTTAAAACGTGCATTGTGGCTCTGGTTTTGTTTTGTATTCTGCACCTGTGCTTCGCTCTTCTAGGCCTTAAATGAACTTACCTTGAAGACAGATGAGTCTTTTGTATAAAAGACTAGAAAATGGATTGAAACAGAAAGTTGTAAATATATTCCTAATTGTTAAAAGGCAGTTAGTTACTTTTTTACAATAATACAGAAAGGCTCTTTTTCAGTTCTGATAAAGCCCATTTTATAATTTCAGGTGCACAATAGAGCGCTATATTTTAAATGTAATTTTAATAGTATTGATAAATCCTGCATAATTATTCCATTAACCTCTGTAAACACTTTCACTTTCTCCTGCAATTCTGTAGCTGAATGAAAATAGACTCTCAGAACCTCATTTACTTTCTATACCTGTCTCATTTTAAAAGCCAATTATTTTAGATTTTCAGCGTTTTAATTACATGACTCCATTAATGCCACCAAATAATCTATAATGACTAGCGTTCTAAATTCAAATTAATCTGAAACAAAAATTTTCCAGAATTTCTGATATATATATATATATATATATATATATATATATATATA
>NW_021604672.1:1661840-1689122 GCF_004785775.1 Grammomys surdaster | reverse complement strand
TATATATATATATATATATATATGAATTACATAAGAATAATAGTCTTGTATTTCAAAAGATGCCATGTTATCAAATTCATACATTTAATATTTGTGGATAGTCAATTCCATGATAGAAGCACACATCTTCATGCACAACTCTAATCCATATTCAAGATGTTATGGAAGCCCATCATGGAATAAAGACCAAAATCTAGACAAGACAAGAGCAAAACCAAAACAACCGAAACCAAAGACAAAAGCAAAACCTTTCTGTGCCAGCTTCATCCCTAGCAAAACTTAGTGTACATATTATTCTCTAGTGAGATAATCTGCTGTCCAGTCTCAGATCATAGTCTGTTTCCTTCTGGGTACAGAGCATGGTAGGTGAGGGCAGCCACACAGAGATGTAGAAATGGAACAGGATCTGAAGAGAGCTGTGTTCACTCAAGTCAAACCATGGACATGTTCCCAGGCAAGGCTTCCATATTTGCTTCCCTTTCATTTGCATAAAATGGCAGAGATCCCAGGATGATTTGATCTCTCCAACTTCTATCATGAGGCTTCAGGCTAAGAGCATCTAGTTTGGTGAATTATATGTGGGTGAGAAATGAAGATTTTGAGCACAAGTCATGAGTGTAAAAGCATAGTAGCTATGAGAGCAGAAAGTTTCTCCAGCATGTAGAGCTATGAAGATGAGAAACACATCCACATATGAAACCAAGCCTATAGAGATTTAAATAACCTTATTCAACTAATATTCTTTTGTGGTTTTTACTATATCTCTTTGGGAAAGTTTAACAAATCTAATTTCAATTTAATAAGCAAAAAAGGGAAAAATCGTTGTCTTTCCATTCTTTCTGCTACAATTTCTTTTTCTTTTTCAATGATTGAATTAACTTATTCTCTCTCTAATATATCCTGACTGCAGTCTCCTAGCTCTCTCCTCCTCCCTGATCTCCACTAACCCCCTCCTCCACAACTGCTCCTTCTCCAATTTCCCTAGAAAAAGGTCAAGCCTTCCAATGATAAAAACCGGTCTCCAAAGACAACATTTCAAGTAAGAATAAGACTAGGTACTGACCCTCATATAAGGGCTGGCCATTGCAATCCAGAAGGAGGACAAGAGTCCCAAAATAGGCTGCAATTTCTTAACTATTCTTGCTCATGTAGTCACAGGCTTACATAAGAAGCAAATTCCTGTTTTAATCATTACACCATTTTATTCTCTGCTCCTTCTGTTCTTCATTCATAGTGATTCAACTTCAAGCAATGTCACTTGGCTTCACTTTTTATTTCAGATTCTTCTCTTCTGTCCTTGGTTTGTCTGCCACCAATATGCAATATCATAAAACTTTTAGATGTAAAGTACTAAACATGAGACTTATTCTAAATATTGTATAAGCTGGGACTATATTCATTTTAAATGTTCCTTTTTGATTCAATCAATAGGCAATATTTCAGAGACCAGTAACCTGAAATTCATTTTTACAGAGCTTTTTTCTCCCTCCTGCATTTCAAGCAACTGAACTGAACAAAATGATTGTCTTTTTTATATTTTCTTAGAACTGTTAACCCAAGTATAGTCTATAAAAGTAAAAGTAATAATTTCAAAATCATTCGCATCTGGTGACATTTCTCACCATGATGTGAATACAGTAGCATGTTCTTTTCCACTGGATAGCTTTTACAAGATACACCGTGTCATTGGCCTTTTATTTCACTGAGAGGCTTGCTATGTTCACAAAAGGATGACAGCTCTCCTCTAACTAGTGAGACTTTAAAGAGGAAGGTGACAGAATGGATAAGCCGGGCCTCACAATGGGTCATCTTTGCAGTTTTAACATGAAAAGTCAGAAAGCAAAAGAGAGGCTGAATAGAGTCCCCAATAAAAGGGAAATAAAGACCTAAGGACCTTGAACATAACACTTATTCTTTTTTTCTTACTAAATGTAACTGAAGTATAATGGAGAGGGACAGCTGTGAAGTCAGAAAGACCTGTATTCACCTGTTTTAGTTCTTTCAGTTTCAAGGGCTTCATAATAAAAAGCAGGACAAGATCTACATATGAAGACAGCAAAGTTGTCAACATCATAAAACCCTCCACCTGCGTCTCAGAAGCATGAATATTTACTGAAACCTCTTTTGGGGTGATCCACATTCTAAGCTATATGCTTATGAGCCTATTTTCTAATGGGAGAAATGAACAAAGACAAAGAGTGGTGTGATTGATATCTTAGAAAAGTTAAATGGGAAATAAGGAGAAAATTCAGGCCACAGGGATAAAAAGGTTGAATTTGGAAATATGTTGGGCTGACATGTCAGGACAATGTGTATTGTGACCTTCAAATGAAGTGGAAAACACAGCCACACAGAGTCTTAAGGACAAGTGCTCCTAAGAGAAGTAGGGTAAACGCAAGGACACTAGGGCAGAAATAAGTTGTTCCTGGGGCAGAGAAAGGCAGGGTGCAAACACTGTGACCAGAGATGGCATTGTGAAATGGGAGTCAGAACTGTGTGTAGCCTTCTAACTCTATGTAAGATCTTTGATATGACCTCAGAAGGTGGGGAAGGGCATGCCAGTGGTATAAGCAGAGTACTTATTTGGAGATAACTTTCAACAGGCTTTTCATGGCTACTAGAACTTAGACAGACAGAAAAATATGTTTAAAACTAACCAGGCTAACAAAGTTTACTCACTTAGGGGACTTGTTTATGAGTGACAGTAGCATCAGTAATGAGTGATTAACCTGAGTGTTCAGTAGACAGACCTGCCCAAATGACTGAGCTCTATCCAACAGGAACAACTGACATAAAGAATGTTAACTCTTTCCCTGTCCCATTTTTTTCTTTCATGAATTTGAGGACTTATTGGTCAAGGACAAATGATTAGTTTTTGATGTGGAAATGATGTTCCTAATGATCTTTAAGTTATATATATATCACAACCAAACAGAAACTCAAAATATTGAAAATTACGTAATCTCTCACTCCTCCATGTTTTCCTTACCTGCTTGTACTGTGGGGAGATTCTAGGTTTAATCTCTTGGCTTGGATGGCTTTTTCTATTTTTTCTGCATTTATTTCTACTGTAATGTTTATTGCACATTTCCTTGTTTACTTTTTATTTAGAGTTTTTCTTTGTCCTCTTTATTGTATCTGAAAGGTTAATTGGTGATTTAAGATTTTTTTTATTTTGAAGAGGTATCTATAGCTCCAAATATTCCAGTGAGTACTGCTCAAGACACAATCCCAAAACTTTCTGCTGAGTATTGTTTTTGCTTTCACTTGAATCTCCATCATCAAAGTACCAAAAATTTCCATGTGTCCTTATGGGAAATAAAATCATTAAATAGGATTCTCATTGTTTGACTCCCTATAAGTAGTAATAAGATATTTTAAGGAAAGTAGCCAGAGATGATCAGAAATTTTATTTTCTTCAGGTTTAATATCTTAAAGTCTGAAATATCTTCTCCATTTGCAGAGACTTTCTACAACAACTCACAGGATGCCTAAACTCTTAAACTCACAATTACAGTACAAAAAATTTGAAAATGTACAACAGTATCCCTGAGTTAGAGTCTAATCTTTCAGCTCTCTCTGCCAGTGCAGTCACATCTCTACTCACATTTTCTGAAGCAACAAAGGGATCATTTAAGCTCCATGCCTTACACATGGATGAACATGTGAGCATCTCACCTTTGTCTCTAGACCTTTCCGTGGCTAATTCATTTTAAATCACACCATCATATAGACTGTCCTATATCGCCTGGGCCACAGGTAGAGACATGGCTATAAGGAATAATATTTCAGGGGTAGAGATCACATTGAAGGAATAGAGAAAAGGCTAAACATATCTTTTCAAAAGTACAACCCGAGACTGAGTCTAAACCTATTGAATTACTTAATCCTTCTTTTCTGGATTTATTCTTCAAAATGCATACAAAATATCTTGATTATATTCACTCTACTTTCTTCCTTCCAACTTTCTCCCATCATTGATCTACAATACAGTTCTCTTTTAATTTCACATTCTCTTATATTCTTAAAATGTCCACTCATATATGCAAGTACCAAGAATTAATGATAAAATACTGAATTTCCTATGAATGTAAAAGAGAACAAGAGAGATGCATGGATGGTTCTCAGGGGAGGAAATGAAAATATGAATGAGGTAGTGGCATTATAATCTCATCTATAAAAGAAAAATGTACTTTAAAATAGCCCACTGTGTTCAGCTGGTGTCATTTGTATGTGAATAGATGTTGAGGTCGTTCAGTGGGACATGAGAATGGCTGTTCTTTCAAAGAAAAGTGATTATCCTTTTCTTGGCAGTCATCAAATGTCAATGGCTTCTCACCTGGGTGATTGATCTTCTCCTTCTTCAATGATGGAAGATTTACCAGCCTTGTGTAGGTCATGTGCATGTAGCCACAGCTCCCATGATTTCATTGCCAAACAGTCATATCATGTCCAGAAGACCTCAGTTTCTAAAATTTCTCCTTGGGATCTTGCATTCTTTCTACCCAAACGTCAGAGATTCACCCTCTTGTTTGGAGGAAGAAAGTTGGTATGAATATCTCATGTCAGGTGAGCACTCTCATTTATTATTAACACTTTAAAATTTATGAGTTTCTTTTCATACCTTTTTTGTTTTGTTTTACTTTTTGTTTTTCAAGGTAAGGAATCCCTTTGTAGCCCTGGATGTCCTTGAACTTGTTCTACAGACCAGGCTGGCCTTTAACTCAGAGATCTGCCTCTGCCTCCCATTGTGAGTATTGGTATTAGCCATTACCCTCTGCATTAAGAAGCTTCTCTGATCAAGATTTAGAGTAGCACAATTCTATGGATACATAGATAAATATATTGAAGACTGTTGCACAAAATAACTATTTACCAAAACAACTTCAATAAGCTCTCCCCTAGGGCCTATGACTTATCTAGTCATGGATTTTTACAATATTGTTAGTTAACCCTCAACAATATAGTATCTCTTCCTGGGAAGCCATGGGAGAGATCTGAATCTCCTGTCTAGTATATGTAAACACATCTCTGACAGAGCCTAGGTTCTATCAATGCAGAAAATAGCCAGTATTATTCTAAGACAAAAATACTCCACTGACTTTTCATAAGAACATGAAAGGACTTTCTTTTTTAATATATCTTTGATCAATTTTATTAATGAAGCAAAATAGTCTTGTAGTAAGTTCACAACAGAAATAGTTATTACATTCACATATAATATATGTAGAAGCAGCACCTCATCCATCCAAAATAAGCAGAGGCCAAGAATAGAGAATCATCTTCAAAGATCAAACAAGCACATCACCTGAAGCCTAGGGAACAATGCAAAAGATGCAGCACAAGGACTGTAAGATCCAGAAGATCAGGCACTTTACTGTGAGATTGAGTACTTTAGTAGTGTCAGAAGCTTCCTACACCCATAAAGGCTCCCTAACATGACTGTACAAACATGGGCTGAACATGGACAACAATAGATATGCTAAAGTTGACAGGGAAAAGCCCATAGTAACATTTCAACTCTACTCAAAAAACTATGAGCAACCAAGTAATGCTGAGAGGAGAACTCATCTTCCTGTGGAAGAGCACACCTTTTCATTATCAAATACCAAATGGTCATCCTGAAAACATACATAGATGTAACATTAAACAGACTGAACAGGTTATATTCACCAGTATATTTATATGTATATATATTTATGGAATAACAATTGTTTAAAAAGAGATCATTAATTTTAAGGAGCAAAAAATGATATATATGAGGGTTTGAGGGAAGGAAGGGAAGGAGGAAATGATATAGTTGTCCTATAATATAAAAAAATAAATAAATTTCTTAAAATTGGACAGTAGGGCCTCCAAATATGGAATTAAACATAATAGTGCTAAGAATAAGTTTGACTGTGGTTAAGAAAGACAGGAAGGAGCTTACACACAGGATATTAAAGGACACATAGGAAGAGAAAGGAAGAGAAGTTCATTTTGTCATTAAAGTAACCCTCTACATGCAGAGAGACCTGAGAAAATGTGAAGACTAGGGGAGGCATTTAAAGGTTATTTTGGATAAAATGAAGAACGTTGTGGTCTGTAGTCTGTTCCAAGGAAAAGATAAGAAATGTGTGTGAGAGTCAGAACCACTCCATGTGTAAGACTGAACTATTAAAATTTGTGGCTGGATTATCCTTAACAAACTAAATGTGGATGTGCACAGGACATCAAAGTTGTAAATGAATAATGGAATACTTTTATTAAATTATTTCAGCACAGTTTGTTTTTAAAATGTAATCTACCATTTTATCCCAGAATATTTCATTTCTTTTCTTCATGTACATAAGCAAAGAGATATAAAAAGCCACAGAAAGTATAAGTGAAGTTTATGTAAATTAGTAATCAAATTTCAGTAAAAGACATAAAGTTGATTCTCAGAAGAATAAGCCAGCTCTCAGCAAAGCTGTGCCAAATTCTTACACGTGACTATAAAAAGCACTATCAAATAGAAAATCTTATTTCATCACACTTTTATCAGACCCGAGGATTATGCCACACATTATGAATGAAACGATTCGTATCATTGTAACTTACAGTCCTGGAATCCAATAGACAAGCAGTAATGCTTAAGTAATTGTGCACCATTCAGATCTTACTTTCTTAAAATGCATTTTTAGCTATTTGCATTTTAGAAATGAGCAAATGCCTTCTGGTGGCAAATTGCAGCTTGCATTGCAATAGTAGTTTCTACTTCACAGACAGTACAAGGTACAAAGGCAATTTCAAAATTACCCTTGAAGCATCACTTCTTCTGTGGTGCTCCCATATTACTGTGAAATCAAGGTCAAATCCTGGGGAAGATGGTAGACTACAGATGAGTAAATCCAAAGCTACAACAGTGAAGTTGAGATCATACTTGCAAGACAACCTTACAAACAGTATAAAACACTGTAATAAATACTCTGAAGCACTAGTGGGATCTCTTAGAAGGGTTTGTATATTCTGAACAGTTACTTAAAACTCTGGGTGAATGGTTTTGTGTTAATATCTCCTGTTAATTTTAAAGGATTCAAAATTGCATTATGAGATGATTTCTACCAATTCCATAAAATAACTTGAGGAATACCAAGAATTGTGATTGGTACAAGGGAAAAGAGGTAGATCAAAGGAGCAGTGAACTTGCATAATGTAGAGGAGAAAGAAGAATAAACCTCTAGAATTTCCTTTCCCCCATGTCCTGAGATACAACTTTTAATCCTTCCTTCTTGTTGCTTGTTTGCTTGACAGAATAAATTATATTCAAAATCCTAATATAAACAAACAGTAAACAAAGCATTATTTCAGAATCTGGTTACACAGAGACTGAAGAATTTTACCATGTATATTCTTAACCAGAAAACTAGATATGTTTGTTACATAATTATATTTGTCCACAAATGACACTTCAATGATTGTTAGAAAGCATTCTTAATGTGTTTTCATTGTCTCAACATTAGATAACAGTAGGCAACTGTTCTGAATATTTGATTCAAAATTTCCCATAACTGTGGACATATTTAAGCATGATGACAAATACATTTTGAACTAATGTGAGTAATTAGTCTTATTAGTTTTTGAATGAACATGTGCCATCAACTACATATGATCAGTAGCTGTCTGCAATTTGTCAAAGCTGGAGATTAGCATTTGGTAGCTTTAAAAAGCAGAGAAACTTTCTGACCTTATTACCTAAACAAATAGAATAGATCTGAAAGGATAACAATTCCATAGCATAGTAAGTATGTTATAAACATTTGCTGAATGTTAATGATCAAATATAAGCTGTAAGTGATATCAGTATTTATAAAGCATACAACACACACACAAACACACACACTCAGACACAATGGATACACCTGGTAGAGGGAAAGTCAGGGTATAAATAGGCATAATCTCTTATTACAGGATCTTTAACAGATATGTACAAAATTGTTAATACCTTTGAATGGCTCTCTTTGAGCCAATGTGAGTCAAAAACTATTCATAAGTCATGTACATTCTACCTAACTCTGGGAATAGGCAATAGAAGATGGCCCTCCTAAGTAAGCAATAAAAAAAACAGAATTTAATATGGAAAGCACATAGCAGAAAAGTAAAATCCACTGAAACCATGTTAAGGCTGAGTGGCAACACGAGCTAGAGTTATTCTGGGGTTCTATGAATCTCTGCAACACAATTTTCTTATTGACCATATGATTAATTGAAAGAATATCATCACATGTTATGCTACATACACAAAAGTAGTCCATATTCTTAGTAACAAATCCATGAGAAGCTGCAGAAGTGAAGAAGAAGAATAATAGGAAAAAAACAGATGAAGCTAACTTTGGTCTGTCGTGTTTATTTGGAGAATGTTATTGCTGTCTAGAACAAGGTTTGGCTAGCTATGGCTCACAGTCTAAGTCTGTTTAATTGACTGTAAATAGATTCCCTAGAATGTAGCCATGCATGCTCTTTTTAGATTTTATGTATGATTGTCTTTATACAGTACAGGTAATACTAAGGAAATGAAAATGCTGGATAGCCTGCTAAATTGAATAGACTTAAAAACTAGAACTTTATGCAAATTTATTAGCCTTGCTCTTCAACTTGCAGGTGGAATTGACTCAGTCTATACAATGACAGTAATCACAGTCTGTGACAACAGCCTTAAGAACCTCAAGTAAGATTGTGCTTCAGATCTGCACCTCCACCTGTACAAGGGGAAGATCCTTATACCTGGCCAGCCTCCCCAAACCTCCTAGTCTGTATGTCTCCGAGAAGATCTGCCCTAACCAGTGACATAAGCAAACATATATAACTAGGAACACATGATGCCTTCTCTAATTAGGGACCTAGGATGCCTGCTCTTACCAGAGACAGCACACCTGACACCCAGGAGGCCTGCTATAATCCAGGTCAAACAGCTCTACCTCCCTCCATGGAGGCCTGCTCCAATCCAAGACACCCAGGCCAGTTAACACCAGAGATAACTAGATGGCAAAAGGCAAGCAAAAGGACATAAGCAACAGAAGCCAATATAATTTGGCACTATCAGAAACCAGTTCTCCTACCACAGCAAGCCATGGATAAACTAACATCTAACCTGAAAAGCAAGGAACTGACCTAAAATCCCATCTCATGAAGATGTGTGGGGGAATTCAACGGTGGGGAGGTGGGAATGGGTGGGTGGGTGGGGTCACATTCTCATAGAAGCAGGAGGAGGGGGATAGGATAGGGGATTCCTGGGTAGGGGAGGAAATGGGAAAAGGGGATAACATCTGGAATGTAAATAAAATATTCAATAAAAAAAGAAGGATATAGATAACTCCCTTAAAGAAATACAGGAAAACACAGGCAAACAGGTAGAAGTCCTTAAAGAGGAAACAAATAAACCTGTAACTTAAAAAAAAACAGCATACTTTTAATGATGATTCTTAAATGCTTTAACCTCCCTTCTAGACCACAACCCACCAGAGTTAATGGTAAAGAAAGGATACAGGGGAAGTAGACCTGTTTAGAAATGGTTCTTTGGAGAAAATTCCAACTGCATTGTCAGGCAATCAGAAGTTCAGTTCACAGGTCAGCAGTGAAAAAATGGAGGTAACCCTGGAGATGTAAAGCCTAGGAAAGATATAAGGAGCTACAGATACAAGCAAGCATCACCAACAGAATAGATGGAAAAGAGAATCTCCAGCATAAAAATTACCAAAGAAGATATTGACACATCTGTCAAAGAAAATACAAAGTGTAAAATGTTCCCAAACCAAAACATGCAGGAAGTTTGGGATGCAATGAAAAGAACAAACCTAAGACTAATAAAAATAGAAGAGGGTAAAGATTCTCAGTTCAAAGACCAGAAAGCATATTCAACAAAATCATAGAAGAATAAACCTAAATAAAGAGATGGCCATAAACACTAAACCCACCCTACAGAACACCAAATAGAATGGACCAAAAAGAAAAACCTCCTACCATATAATGATCAAAACAGTAAATGTACAGAGCAAATAGAGAATATTCAAAACTATAAGAGTAATAGGCCAAGTGATATCTAAAGGCTGACCTGTCAGTATACACCAGACTCCTCAGTAGATATGATAAAACCCAGAAGATCCTGGACAGATGTTATACAGATCTTAAGAGACCGGAGAGGCCAGCCCAAGAAAACTCTCAGTCACTATAGATGGAGAAACCAAGATATTTCATGACAAAACCAAATTTAACCAATATCTTTCTACTAATCAAGCCCTACAGAAGACACTAGAAGGAAAACTCCAACACAAGGAGGATAACTATACCCAAGAAAACATAAGAAATGAATAATCTCACAACAAACTGCAAAAAAAAAAAAAAGAAAAAAAGGAATCACACACATGCATAATACCACCTTCAACAACAAAAATAACAGAAACTAACCTTTATTGGTTTTCAATGTGTCTCAACATCAGTCGATTCAACTCCCCAATAAAAAGACACAGGCTAGCAGATTAGGTACATAAACAGGATCCGTGGGGATAAACCTAAAAGATACTCGAACATAGCATAAGTACAGATGCTCCCCTATGTTCCTAGCAGCCTTATTCATAATAGCCAGAAACAAGAAACAACACAAATGTCCCTCAACCAAAGAAGAATGGACACAGAAAATATGGTTCATTTACACAATGGAATAGTATCTGGCTATTAAAAATAAGGACACCATGAATTTTGCAGGCAAATAGATGGAACATGAAAATACTACTCTGAGTGAGGTAATACAGACACAAAAGGACATGTGTTGTATGTACTCGCTGAGAAGTTGAAATTAGCCAAAATGTACATAATACACAGACTGTAAGAAGTTTAACAAGAATGAAGACCCAAGTGAGAATGCTTCCATTCTGCATAGAATGTGGAACAAAATAATCACAGGAGAGAGAGAACGAGGGACTTCAGTGAAAGAGGGAATGTGGAGGAAGAAAGGGAAATAGAATCAGGTATGGGAGAGACAGGAGAAAAGCCCAGATGGCCTGGAAAAATAATGAAAATATGCAGCCCCCAGGGGTTGGTGCAATTTCTTGAAAGTCCCAGAGATCTGGGATGTGATTGGTTCCCAGGACTCAATGGTGGTGATAATAGAGGAAATGTCAAACAATGGGGAGATAGAACCTGAAGAGAACACCTCTAGTACATAGACAAGGCCCACTAGTGTAAGCATAGGTCACTAACCAACCTTCGAAAATTTTGACCAAGGATTGTTTCTGTGTAAGATAATTGAAGGCACAAAAATGGAGCAGAGACTTAAGGAAAGGCAATCCAGTGACGGGCCCAACTTGGGATCCATCCCATGGGCCAAAATTCTGACACTATTAATGATGCTATGCTGTGCTTCCAGACAGGACCTTAGCATGCTTTGCCTCTGAGATGCTTTACCATAAGGTGACTGAGACAGATGCATACACTTACAGTCAACCAGTCAACCATTGGACTGAAGTCAGGGATGCCTATAGTTGAATTTAGGGAAAGATGAAAGAAGCTGAAAAGGAGGCATCCCCATAGGAATACCAGCAGTCTCAACTAAGGTGGAGCCCTGGGAGCACCCAGAGACTAAGCTTCCAACCAAAGAAAATACATGGGCTTGTCTGAGGCCACCTCGTACATATGTAGCAGAGAATTGCCTTATCTGACTCCAGTGGTAGAGGATTTGCCTAATTGTGTAGAGATTTGATGCCTAGGGGAAGAAGGATGGGGGCTTAGGGGAAGGCACTTTCTCAGAGGCAAAGGGGAGGGAGAATGGGGTGAAGAACTCTGACAGACAGACCGGGACTGAGGACAACATTTGGAACATATATAAATAAAATGATCAATTTTAAAAATTCTTCCTTAAGTTAACTGTTGCCTCATCACCTTTAAAGATGTAAGAGAAGGATAATTGATGCTCAGTCAATTTTTCCGAAGTTGGTTCTAAAGACATACTTAATAGTAGAGCACCCCACTGTAAAAATCAGTGCTGCCTTTCTTTTGGTCTCAGTCTTTTCATTGGTCTATGTCACTTGTGCAATGGCTAAGTATAAACTTATATCATTCAAAAATCTGTACTCCAGTGGGAGACATATTATGACCACAGTTTAATGATGCTTAAGTAGCTGTCACTCAACATAGCAATATGAGCCAGATAAGAGTTTAGGAGCCAGAGAAAATGGAGGAGGGCACTGAGAAAATAAAAATTCCAAAACACAGGAAATCTAAAAACTTGGGTGGTAGTGGGAGATGTAGAGTCACACAAGGGAGAGACTGCTTGTTTGTTGAATGCTAAAATAATGAAATTGGCATTCATTTTCACAGATATTTCATGTACTAAGAGTTGGCATGATTCCTTTAAATGAATAATGGAATTATGTTCCTTATGGAGAAAATTTATTTTATGACACTAATATCTCATTGTCTGGATGAAACAGAATCTTCCGCACGTATTCATTCTTGAAATGCCCATTACATACAAGCCTTAAGTGGATCTTGGAGGCATTTCCTGGAAAATAAATAAGGATTTTTCATATTTTAATCAATTTTAGTTATTCGTCAAAGATTTCATACATGTTTCAACATAAATTTCTTTCTCCAATATATCTCCAACTTCATGCATACTTTTTATAGCTCAATTTGTCGATTTTTATTCTGATACATCCTGGCCATAAGTAATTATAGTACTAATGTCTCTTCTGCAGTGGTTAATATTTAATAGGACTGCATGTTTATTAAGTACCAACATATCAATTTCCAACACACTTTTATGCCATGCAATGTGAACTTTCTTAGAGAGTTCACATCTTGTTCCGTAGCACTGTTATCTCACTGTGTGCTGACTTTATAACATGTTACACATGACAATTATAATTAATTTCATCCTAAATTTTAAAAGTAAAGATGTCCTTCAAGCACATTTTGTCTCCAATTTATCTCCTTAGTTCTGGAGTTGTCTTTGAGTTACTTTCAAAGAACTGATATGTTTTATTTAAATATATGCCATTATTTTTCTCACTTCTTATTCAACTTTTTCTTCCCTTTCCTTCTGCATCTCTTCACACAATAGTTTATTCTAGGAATTAGAATTAATTAAAAAATTACTTCTTTTAGCTTATTTGTCTTATTCTGTTTGCTAATGCTCACAAGAACTAACACTAAATTGTATTGAGTTCTTTTTTTTATGCTTTCTAAGGAGAAGGTAGTCATCAATAGTTTTATTCCTGGAATTTTCCTAGGAATACATGGTATTTAGGAAGCTGAATTCATGCTTTCTGGGATCATGCTCTATGCTAGTCTTAAAAGTAAACAAAACAATTGCAGGTGTTTTTAAAAACACTGAGAATGCCTTTTCACAGTGGTGGTACATTATTTCCTTGAAGTTATAATAAAATACAAGAAGCAGACTAATTTACAAAGAATATTGTTTGACTCAGAGTTCTAGATATCTATAATGGTTAATCTTGATTCTCAACTTTATTATATTTAAAAATTTTTTTATAAAATAAATAACCCATGTTTCTTGGTATCTCTGTGATGTTCTTTCTAGGGAGAATTAACGATATAGGAAAGACAAACCTGACTATAAACAGAATAATTCCATAGGCTAAGTGAGCAAACCAGTCAGGAGAGAGCCTGTTAGTATCATCACTCACTCTCTCGCTCTTTCATTCTTTTTTTTTTTTTGCTCTCTTTTTGAAATTAATGATGTATGTCAATATATTCTAACATGTCCTCTCATAACGAGCTGAATCCATTGAAACAGTGATCCAAAATACATCTTTCCTTTTCAAGAGTTCAGTTTAAGTAACTTACTTTTGACACAGCAATAAGAAAAGTAATTAATATCAGCTTAGAAATTGAGGAGTCACACTTGATAATGGCCACATTGCTATGAGGTACCAAAGCAGCACAGCACACAGCATGTCAGAAAATGGGGATTGTACATGGATATATTTTTTTTCAAACCTTCTACTCCCCTCTTATAAAGGTAGCAGTTTTCACTCATATGAATTTTACCCTAATGGTCTTGTTTAATCATAATCCTTTTTCCATGTCCAGATTCTAAATATCATAGTTCAATATCTAAGTACATTTGACATGCACTATTAGTAATAGTGGAGATATTCAAACAATAGTAGAGACCTTCTACAATGGCATTATTTATTTTTCTTTTAGTAGGAGAGACAGACAGACAATAGATGCCAGATAGATAGATAGATAGATAGATAGATAGATAGATAGATAGATAGATAGACTGAGGGAGATTGTGAACTGAGTTTAGTTTCAAACATGGCAATCAAAAGCAAAGAAGATGATTTATTGCCATAAAGCATTTCAGGACTCAGTGGGTAGATAATAAGAAGAAAATGGAAAACAAAATTTTGTTAGACAAAGTCCAGTGTACTAAAATACTGAGGTTAGCAAGGGAGGAATTTATTTAAGTATCAAAAGTGAATGCACCAGAGACCTGGGAGGTAAAAATCTCTCACAACACAAAAGGAGAGACCTTAGATAAAATGCCCTACACTGGGAAGAGGGAACTTGTAGAGCCCATCTCTAGCAGGAAGATGGGGCATCAAGTGAGGGATGGGGTTGCCACTCCATAGTAAAAAAAACTCTGACCCATAATTCTTCCTGTCTGAAAGAACTGCAGGAACAAAAATGGAGAAGAGCCTGAGGGAAAGGAGGTCCAGTGACAGGCCCAAAGTGGGATCCAGCTCAAGAGGAAGCACCAAAGCCTGACACTATTACTGAGGTTAGAGAGTATTCACACAAAAGGGCCTATCACGACTGCCCTCTGAAAGGCTTAACAAGCAGCTGAGTCAGATGCAGATATTTGATCCCAACCAATGGACAGAAGCCAGGGAACCCTGTGGTTGAATTAGGGAAAAAGATGGAAGAAGCCGATGAGGAGGGTGACCCTGTAGGAGGGTCAGCAGTCTCAATTAACCTAGATTCCCAAGATCTCTCAGACACTGAACCACCAACCAGGCAGCAAACACCAGCTGATATGAGGCCCTCAGCACATATATAGCAGAAAACTGACTGGTCTGGGGTCAGTCAGAGAAAATATACCTAACTCTTAAGATTTTGGAGGCTTCAAGAAGTGGGGAGATATGGTGTGGTTGGGGTGGGGACATCCTCATGGAGACAGGTGGCAGGGAGGCATGGGATGTGGAACAGTTAGAGTGTGGACCTAGAAAGGGATAAAATCTGGGGTGTAAGAAAAGATTAAATAAAATTCTAAAAATAATGAGCAATTTTCTAAGTATATTTTTAAAGATTTTAGTTTTATTTTAAATTGCATATGTGCTTTTGGGAGGTGGATATTTGCATATGAATTCAGTCTACGTGGATCAAAGGAGGGACATAGAATCTCTTGAGCCAGAATTACAAGCAGTTGTGAGCTGCCAGATATGGATGCTGGAAACTGAAGTCGGTCCTCTGAATGATTGCTAGAGACTTTTACTTTCAAAATAATTTATTTATTTTTATTTTATGTACACCAGTGTTTTGCCTATGTGTATGTCTACATGGGTGTTGGATCCCTTGGAACAGGCTTTACAGACAGTTCTGAGCTACCGTCTGGAGCTGGGAACTGAAGCCATGTCATCTGGAAGAGTAATCAGTGTGCTTAACAGCTAAGCCACTTCTCCAGTTCCCTAATAGTTGAGCTATCTCTCAATCTTTAAAAGTAAGAACTTTCCCTAAATGGGTCCTCTCAGTTGCTTTCACTGTTAGGTTAAAATAAAAGGGCTGGAGTGATGGCTCACAGGATAGGAAAAGTTTTCAGTAGAGGAAGAGTAGGTTCCCCATATGCATACAATAGTTCATAACTGCCCGAGGCTCCAGCTGCAGTGATCCAATTCCCTCCTATGACATTTCCTCAAACTGTATCAACCTCAGTCGAGAAACCTTCATCAAATATGTTCTAAAGAAACAAAATTACAAAGAATTATATACAAGGAACAACCTTGAGGTAGCTTTTAGTGTGTGCTCCTGTCTAAAGTTATAAGCCTGGCTGGCTTTTGAAACCTCTTTCCCCCTTTGTCCAACAAGAAAGTATAGCATGCCAATCTGAAAAGTTGTCTTCAGAAGTGGAACATGCATCATTGATCCTGAGGCTCTAGTTTCACTTGTCTGATGCCCTCTTCTGACCTCTGCTCAAACTGCATACATACACTCAAAACTACATATACACCTTAAATAAAATAAATAAATTCTTCAAAATACCACAGCAAAAGGATCTGAAAAGGGGGGTTTATTTTGGTGTGACTTTGAAGGTATACAGCCCATCCTGGAATGGACCTTATTGCAGCAAGAGCTTGTGTTTCTTGATCTGCATGAATAAAGAAACAGAGCAAGACAAAGGCAGATGCTCTATTTGATTTTTTTTAAGTCTATGACACTGGAACATAAAAATATGCCATCTCAGTTAATATAGGTTTCTTCTCCTCAGTTAACCAATCCATATAATCCCTCATAGATTTGCACAGAGGTAAATCTACCCTTAATCATTTCTCATAGGTTTTCCCAGGAGCGTGGGTTCAGCATGACCATAGAGTTTGTCCAGTGTAAAAGTATTATCACTCCTAACATTTACCCTGCAAAGTTCTCACTAACATGTTTGTAGATGATCCAAAGGCAGACCCGAGTTAGGGTCTCTTCAGGGGGAAACTATAAGAATTCTGATTCGTATGATTGTTAAACAAAAAAATCTTTTGGAGAATGTTCATAAAATATTTTTCCAGAGACACAAAGAAGTAGAGAATTATAGACAAAGAAGTACCTAGAGGTAGCCTTTAGTGTGTGCTACTTTGCAAAGTGTTAAACACTGCTGGATTCTGCAACTTCCTTCCTCACTTGACCATCAGGAAAGAATAGCATGTCATTCAGAAAGTCTTCTTCAGAAGTTGAACACACCTAAGTTCAGAACTTCTCATGATGAGAACCTCCACATAAATACACGTGTGCACATGCACATGTGTTGTTCTCATTATGAGAAGTACCACATCAAAAGCAACCTATCTCTGGCCATCTATACTTTCACCCATTGAGCCTACTTGTGAGGGCACTGCTTTTTATATGTTGTAGCCACAAACTCAATTGACACTTTGTTTAAACTGCAAAATATTTTGTTCTTTTTGTTGTTGATGACCAGATGGCTAATTGTCTGACTTGGTTAAAGAAGCCAATGAACACTGGCCTTGAAGAAAATCCTAAAATTTAACCACTAACCTCTGTACAAATAAGGCAAACATACAGTGTGAGAATTATGGCTTAGAGATAACAAGTTGTCTTACATTGCATCATAAGCCATTGGTCTTTCAGGTCTGTCTCTTGAATTTATTCTTGGTATTGACATCAGCTTATATTCAAAATCAGCAATTATTCAAGAAAATAAAAACTAGATAAGCTGGAAACCTGCTGAATCAATCACCTCATAATATCCCTTCTGTTTTGATTTCACACAAGCATTTAATTATATACTAATGTAATGTTGAAACAAGAACAAGTGATTTTGGTTGTTTAATGTAAATATCCTCCAGTAGAAATGAGCGACTCTGCTTTGTTACCACAATATTTGGTAAGCCCATTAAGTAGATTACAAATTATCTTATAAAATCCAGACATAGCAATGCTGTTTTTTTTTCCAGTTGCATTTCTTTTGCTAGATAAATCAAATCTAATCACAGAGAAAATGATGCTAACATTGTCAAGATAAATCAAAATTATAAAAATCCTATAAGCAATAGACATGGGTTAATGACAGATTATAAACAAGAGAATATAATTTGATTGATTTGAAAAGCTGCAAGTCTTTTAGAGATGATGGTTCTATACAATGCACAACACAATCATCGTTCATGCTTCAGAGTATATAGTATAATCTATGTAGGCACAGGGAATAGCACTGAAGGATTCTATCTTCCTTGAAGAAGGGGTCAAGAATTTCCAATCTGTCAAAAAGCATCTAAGCCATAAATTTTCTTCTGCTTTAGTGAGAAAATCAAAACACCAGTGTTGAAAATCCACACTTACTTAAGTGCTTACTCTACACTAAACACACTATAGGGTTTTGATGCCACAAACAAAATTCACTATGTATTCTCACAAGAGAAATGTCATGGGCTGAAATGTCTGTCATGGGCTGAAAACCAAAAAGCTATATGACATAGTGGGATCTCCCAAAACTGACACTGGAGAATCAGTGAGGACTTCCCAGAGGAGTAGAACACTAGCATTATGACATTTTGACAGAAATCAAATAAAATGAATAGAAATGGGAAAATATTATACATTCTCAAGTGATATTCACTCTCAAGTACCTTTTAAGCTGCATTAGACAAGCAAAGGACATGATACCTTATGAAAGGTTGATTTTTGGTAAGACATATGAGATTTTTCTGCTTATTTAAAATCAGGATATGTTCAAAAAATATCCATATATAAAAAAGTAAACCAACTATAAAATTATCATTTAATTTTAAAAATATCTTCAAATAATTATGAAAAGCTTAGTGATACACAATTAATTATGGATATATATATATATATATATATAGAGAGAGAGAGAGAGAGAGAGGGAGAGGGAGAGAGAGAGGGAGGGAGGGAGAGGGAGAGAGAGAGACATACATATGTGAGAGGCATAATAGACATTATATTGAGGCTATCAAAGGAGAAATAAAATTTGAAGTTTCGTGCAAGCACATGCAATGAGTTAACACCAACAAATAAAATTCATACATGAATGTATATGTGAATATATATATGTATATATATACATAATATATAATACATATATACATATATATACATATACAATATATATACTATATATACTATATATAGTATATATATATACATATATATATATATGATTCATTGAATTATTTACATTATACGGTTGGAATACTCCAACAATGGCTTTCTCACATTGTTAATGCAGAGGACATCTTAGTTGTTCATTCTGATAGGTTACCCCAACAAGCTTGAGCACAGGGACTAATGCTGGAGGGATTACCACTCTCTGTTTAGAGATACATCATAAAACCATAGCAGTAAAAACAGTATGGTACTAGCAAAAAACAGACAAGTAGACCAATGGAACAGAACTGAAGATATAAACATCACTTCGTCAACTTTTTTGTGAAAGATACCAAAAACATAAACATAAACTGTCAAAAAGAAAGTATCTTTACTAGACAGTGTTGGGGAAAACGGATGTCCACATAAAAAAGAATGATTTCTATATATATATATATATATATATATATATATATATATCACTTTGATGTATTTTTAAATTCTAAACAATTTTATTATATTTTCTACCATGCTATATATCTTCTACTAGATACCTTTTCATCTGCTCAAGCCTCAAAATTGAATAATTAATATTCAATAGACTATTTGAAGTCACCTTCAAAATTATTATCCCAAATTCAGGTCTAGCTATTTGACTAAAGAACCTGGACTGGTCAATCTGAAAATAAAATCACTTTTATTCTAAGGTGTAGCATGCTTCAGCATGTTTCCTTCAGTTCTTTTTCAAATATTGGAATGCTTGAGGGATTTCCTCTAATAGTAAAAAATTACAAAATTACTAAAATTTAATTTTTATGTGTAGGATGTTTTATATTGTTTTTCTTAAGAAAAATAGTCCACAGACATAATGTAATCAGAGTAATGCAAACAGAGACTGAAGGAATGGCCAACCAATAATCAGCCCTACATGAGACTAATCACATGGGCAAACACCAATCTCTAACACTATTAATGGTACTCTGTTATGCTTGCAGACAGGAACATGTTGTCCTCTGAGAGACTCCAACCAGCAACTGACTCAGACAGATACAGATACCCATAGCCAACCAACAAATGGAGTTTGGGGACTCTTAAGGAAGAATAGGAGAAAGGTGCATAGCCACTGAAGGGAATAGGAACTCCACAGGAAGACCAACAGAGTCAACTAGCCTAAATTCTTGTGGTTCCCAGAGTCTGATCTACCAACCAAAGAACATACATAGGCTGGGCCTAGGTACCACTGCAGATATGTAACAGATGTGAAGCTTGGTCTTCATGTGAGTTCTGATCAACTAGAAATGGGGTTGTCCCAAAAGCTATTGCTTGTATATAGGGTATATTCTTCCAGCTGGGCTTACATGTCTAGCCTCAGTGAGAGAAGTGCCTAGCCTTGCAGAGACTTTAAGTGTCAGGTTTGGGGATGCTCAGGGGGCCTCTATTCACTCAAGGGGAAGGGGAGGGGTGATATGGAAGGATTGTGGGAGGGATCAACCTGTAGGGGGTGAGTAAACACAATGTAAAGTGAATGAAAATTAAAATACTGCCTCTTTTCCTTCCACAATTTTAAGTGTTTCATTTACATAAATTTTGGAACATTGCTTTGTAGAACATGTCAGCAATATTGAGTAAAATGTTTGATTTTCAAGATCTTTGTAAGATAGAAAAAGAAATGTACTTTCACAAAAGACTAAAAGTATGCTAATGCCAAAGAGATTTATTTAGAAAGTATCCCAGAACGATCTCAGGCCTGAAGAAGTAACAGCCCCAAGAGGAAGACACTTCTTGTTCACAATACAATTTTAGTTTACTTTTCTAGAGTCAGGACAATAATGTTTATTATAAAAATGTATTTGTAGAAACAAATAAGTGATAATATAACTTAATATTGAATGAGCAACTCAGAAAGAAGTACATAATAAGATGTTAAAGAGACTGTAAATGCAAATATCTTCTAAGCTGTTGCCAGAAAGGAGGATAGCACTTAGAAAATGGGAGATTAAATGAATGTTCTGATTTTTTAAAAAATCACAATAGAAAAGATGTCATTTGCAAAAATTACAATCTGGTGGTAAGAAGCCATTTTAGCAAAACTATACACAATCAAGGAATCTGAATGGATTTTGTAGAAAGTATGTCATAATTTCTATATTCAAGCTGAGTTCGGCTGCAATACATAATGACAAGCTTAGCTCATCCACATACTAAATGAAAATCACTACAAAGATCTCAGGAACCAGTGTAACCGTATTAGTAAGTTCACATCAAGCCACAAGGACACCATGGACAAGAACGGGGTGATGTGAAACAAGCTGTCATTGATTAACTTCAGCTGCTAGCCAAGAAAAGTGCCAGTTTAAGTGATTTAGGTTTCATGAAATGTTACTTTGTATATTTGGGTTTCTGTTTGTTGTTTTCATTTTTTTTATTTTATGATTCCCTTTTTGTAATGAGATACCAAGCTTTTAAGTTAAATAGCTTGGTGAGAAGATAATCTAGTTGGCAGCAAAAATATAAACATTTACATTTTAGTAGGAAAACTAAGGGGATAAAATCAAATCCAGTGAGGAGTCTCTTTCAATGTTCAAGAGTATGTCAATGCTAGACCCCTACCCTTGTGAACATTTGTCAAAATAACAAAGTCAGTGTGACCCCTTTGCAGTTTAGTAACCTTTGTAGTTGCATATCAGATATTCTCCATGTGAAATATATACATTTTTTAACATAGCAAAATTACAGATATGAAGAAATTATTCTTCATATCATGAAGAACTACCTTAAAGGGTTGTATCATTGGGAAGTTTGAAAAATCACTGCTTTAGATTATGCCAACAATATAATAGCACAATCTAATAATGCACAGACCTAATATGCATAAAACATATTGATATTAGAGAATTGTGCCTCTGTATTGACACAATCTACAGATCATAGCCATATAATGTGTTTTTAATAATGGGCAATGTACATTAGTCAGGAAAACACACAACTGCAAAATAGCTGGACTAGAGTAAGAAGGTAGATACTGTTTAGAATTAGGGAACTTATGGATACTGCAAGTTTTCAAATAATTATTTATGTTATTTAATCTAAAAGATCATTTGCTTGACATCTTTGAAGCTATGGATTTTTAGAAAAGTTTTTAAAAGAAGATCATCAAGAAATGAGTGGAAATGATAAAAATTTAAAGATAGGTAAAGTGCAAATATATTAGTATCTAGAAAACCATGACTATATAAGTAATTTGCTTGAAAAATTACTAGACTCATTGGCTATGGCAAGAGGTAGCTGGATGTGAAACTCCATCTAACCTGGGAATGCATTTGCAGGCTTTCTATGGTTGTTGACTTGCCTACTGTAATATGCATTGCCTATGTGTAGGTATTATGTGTATATGGGTATGTTCCTCATGTAAGTAGAGAATGTGTCACACAAAAGCTTAAAAAGAATCAACATTTAGTTTAAGTGAAGTAAGAGTGTTCAAGTAATTAGAAAGCTTCAACGGGAAACTAGAATGAAGGATTTTCACAGAATGTAGTTGTCACTAACTTGAAAGAGAAAATTGTCCCCTCTGAAAGAGAAAATTATTCCCCTCTTAGTGGCTATTAGATCTTTTTTTGGAATTTTTTATTGGATATTTTATTTATTTGCAATACAGATGTCATCCCCTTTTCTCTCCGTTGTGTTAAAGCTTTTCTTTAACAACATCAACATGTTGGCAGCCAAAGTACATGTCTTGAACCTCAAAATGGACCCCCAGACAGAGTTATTAAATTAATAGTCTGGCAAGCCAAAGATGGGTAAGAGTCTGCACAGAGCCTTACCAACCTAAGACAGAAATGCATTACTTTTGATAATGCATATTCCATGATGGGTAAGGAAGGCATTCTTGTCAGGATGACCTAAGACAGGCTCAATCTTGTTAATAAAATTAAAAAAGGGGGAGAGGCACAGAGCCTTTGGGGCTGCTTGACAAGAATCTGACATCAGCCAAGGACAAGGAAATGGGCTGCTTGGCAGGAATATGACATTGGCCAAGGACAAGGAAGTAGGCTTCTGGTAGGAATCTAATATTAGCCTAGAACAAAGAAGTAATTTCAGGTATGAATCTAAATATTAGGCTAGAACAAAGAAGTAATCTCAGGCAGAAATCTAAATATTAGGCTAGACCAAAGAAATAATTTCAGATATGAGATCTTTTTTATCAAATTAGATTGAAGAAAGGTAGAATTTGACAAGATGATCATGGAGCTTGCTTCAACTCCAAAATATAGATGATTTCTTTTTCTGTCTTCATTCTGTTCTTTTCCAATACAATTTTATCAGTAGCTTGCTCTCTTTCTAACTCCCACATGGTTGTCTCTTTAAAGCTATTTTGCTACATCTATCTATCTATCTATCTATCTATCTATCTATCTATCTATCTATCTATCTATTTATTGTGTGGCTCTGTGTAGATATCTGTGCCATGGCATGAGAATGGAGGTCAGAGGACAACTTGTGGGACTCTCATTTAACTATATAGGCCCCATGAATTGATTGGCTGCCATTTTCTAGGCTTGTCAGCAAGTATCTTTAGCTGCTGAGCAATTCCACCAGCCCCTACGTCATTCTCTGATTCTATAGTGATAAAATGGCATAATTAAAAGCAGGCTTTCCATTTCTGGTGTTGAAAACCCCAGTTCTGTCAGCCTGTCTCGAAAAGGCCCATTTTGTCTCATGGACCACACCTGCATCTTGTGTTCTTACAAATACATGAAACATGAGACCTCTGTGAAGCCTCTTTTCTAATTCATAAGCTCTTTGCCCCCAGAACACGCTCACCTCTTTAAATTCCACTTGCTAAGCTTTTGTGGTAGGAAATTTATTGTGCCAAACATTCAGACCACAGCTGACATTGATGATAAAGGAATGAGATACTTACTGTACTCAAAATGTAATGCATTTCCTTTAATAAGATGACTATTATATAGCAGACACACTAATGAGAGTCTTGAAGATATATCACTAGTATAGCACTGAAAAGTGCAATTAAATTTGAAAGGCCCTGTTAAAGTAAACTTTGGAAACACTCTGGACTTATCTGAATCCACTGTATCACAGTAATCTTCAAATTGTCCTTTGAGAGAACGCATGGGGTAGGTTATACATTTTAAGTGATAATATGCTCAAGTCATTCTGCCTACGATGTAGCCAGGATATGTGTGTGAAGTTGTTTTAAGAGACAGGCATATTCTTAGGATGAAATGGCTCCCTCTTGACCAGTCTCACTCTGTTTATCTGCCTACATGTTCATGGACTTCTCTGAGAAGAACATAAGATAGGGGTTTAGCAACATTTAGTGCAGAGATTCTAAATGTCCTTAACTTCTGGCACCAGAAGGAATTGCATTTATTACACTAAAGATAATTTTAATATTTTTATTTGAACTTCAAGAGGAGGGTGTGCCACAACACTGTGATTAAGCCTGGCTCTGAGCTTTTCCTGTGGGTCTTGTTATTGGGTCACATATTCAAGTATCAGAGATTGTGCACTAAAGAACAAGGTCATTCATTTAGTCCTTAAAATTACTTCAAGTGTAAATATTGGCCACAGAGTTTGTGAAGTACACTGTAGAATAAAAGATTTGATTCAAAATGATTAAATATTTCGAGATGATGATCTTTCAGACTACTAAGTCATGGCCTTCCTAAGTACAGAGCCCCGGATAACTGAACATGCCATACAACCATGAGCCTGCACTGCCAAGCACCTAGGTAATAATGGTAATAGTGCAGTTATTAACCTCTATAACACAGAAGTGAAGACTGAGTGTTTACTGAGAAAAAAACTTAAGGCTGCCAAAAGAATTAGCTCAGACAATGTTGAGCCATAAGACACGTCATTTGGGTTACTGTGACCTTGGATGTGACCTAGGTGTCTAATGACTCTAACAATATCATGAAGATAATAAGAGAGAGCCTTGTCATGTTTAGTGCAGTAATAGTCTATAATGTATGACACTAGTAGTATACAACTAATCAACATACTGATCCATTCTTATTCACTTTTGCAATTATAATAACCTATAAATCTTGGACACCACACAGGGAATATTTATTCTACAGAAGAATTCCTGTTTTGTTCCTGAGATGTCATCATCATTTTCCTGGGAAAAAGGCATTTTCCTTCTTATATCAGGTATCACAATTTTCATTTGGGTTTAAGTAGTACCAATTATGCAAATGCTTGAACTAACAAACAAAATTTTCTGAATAGGCATAGTATTTTAACAAACTTCAGACACAATTCAAAGTACAAAAAGAATGTACAGTTCTACTTTAACTGTCTGATGGCATTGCTGAGTCTCTAGATGCTTTTTTTTTTTTTTTTTTTAGGATTACAAACCAAAATAAAGGATTGAGTCCCTATGTGAGCTCTCAGCTTGGTCACAGCTGGTTCCAGGTCAGTGGACAAGGCAATCCTGACACAGTTTATTAGTAAATATTTGTAAGTGCTTTTGAGAAAAATAAAACTCCCTCTGCTGATACAAACTATAATTTGTATAATGGAGTCTGCAAAAGACCTTCAAATGACTGCATATTTCAAGACTTAAAAATGAGGAGAATAAGAGATTTAGAGAAACAGGAAGAGAAAACATGACATGAAATTATTTTCAGGACACTTCAGCCCTTGAGTTGTGCTCATTTTTTTTTTTATCACCAGTGTAAGATGCTTAAACTATGGAACAAATGCAAGGCTGCATGGAGCTGACTTCATCTCAACTAACAGCTCTCTTACCAATTATATGGTGTACTTTTGGAGAGAGAGAGGGAGGGTTAGAGGGGGAAGGGATAAGAAAGAGAGAGAAAGGGAGAGAGAGAAAAAATGTATGTATGCATGTAACATAATATGCATGTGGAAGTCAAAAGGACAACCAGTGGGAATCCATTTCCTTTTTCTACCACGTGTATCCCAGGGATTGAACTTAGTTCTACTGATTTGTGTCATTTCTAGTATAACTTAAAAGTTATTATGATTTGTCTTCCATGTATACTTATGTTAAAGGAAATTCCACAGTAAATATTTGTCACTAAGTATCAATATAATCCTTCTGTTTTATCTACAAATCTCCTTTACCTGCTGAAGCATCTGGCAGGCCCACCAACGATATTTTGAAAGAACATTTACATCACTGGGGCTAAAGTGTTTCAGTGAACCCTCAGAAGACTGGAACTCTCAATCCCAGCCTTTACTTTCTAGTATTTAATGAAAATCTCCCCTGTGTAAATGTTTTTAGACCATTGTCAGAAAACATGCCTGAACAAACATCCAAGTTTTGATTTAGTGGTAAGAGATGCTGTTTATAATTATGTTCTTAAACTGTCTTTGTAGTTTTCAACATTCTACACCATATTGTAGGTACTCAAACACCTATTACAAACTATGGATTATTTAATGCTATACTTGTCTGAACCATATCTCTTTCATTAATTAAAAATATATCAGTGATGCCCCACATGCAAAGGAGATACATGGATTATTTCTTAGAGAGAGATCAACTGTCGTATTTCCTCTAACTCTGGTATACATAGAAAACAATTCAGAATAACTTTTATGTTGTAAATTTGGAAGTGACACAAATTTCAAAATAAGGACATGGAGAAACATTGAATATTAACTGGAAAAGTTTACAACTTAGGCAAGTGATATGGTTCTGAAATTAAAGGTCTTGCTCCCAAGCCTGAGGACCTGAGTTCAATTCCTAAGATTCACATGGTAGAGAAAGGAACTGACTCTACTCCCTTGACCTCTGACCTCCACAAAAGTGTGTCTTTGTATGCTCATAGCTCCCTTAGAGATGGTATGTGAATTGGACACATAGACTTGAACTCACATTGATTCTTCTGTAGCAACTTTTGAAATGCTAAGAATACAGATATGAGCCATAACATTTTTTCAACGGCTAGATGACTTTTGCCAAAAAAGTAGGGCATTATGGTAACAATCTTTTATACTTTTAGAAGTATAATTATTATCTTCCAGGAGAAATACAGACATGCTTATTGGTTTGCTTACTCATCAAATCTATTCTGTTATGATTCAACCAAATATTCAAACATTAGAAAATGATAAATGCCACCTCTTTTACATGACAGACGAAATATGTAAATACAGACTGGTTTTTACTCCCTAACACTTTATGTTCAGAAGTGGTGGGTGTTGTCTCAGGCTTCTTGTTTGCATTTCAAAATAAAACAAGATTGTAAAGCTGAAATCACTTTTGCTAACCATATATAAGGTTTTCATCTTCATAATTACTTTTAATTTTGTTTATATATTTGATGGTTTCCCTTCCCTCAAGGATACCCAGATCTTCCCTCCTACCATATTTAGCTATCTTCATCTTTTTTCCTCCTTCCCTTTTCCTTTACCCCTCAAAAATACCATGTCATCACACACATACACACACACACACACACACACACA
>NW_021604672.1:1657107-1661440 GCF_004785775.1 Grammomys surdaster | reverse complement strand
GAGGGGGGGAGGGGGAGAGGGAGAGGGGGGGAGAGGGAGAGGGAGAGGGAGAGGGAGAGGGAGAGGGAGAGGGAGAGGGAGAGGGAGAGAAAGAGAGAGAGAGAGAGATTGTCATTGTTCAAAGGATTGCTCGTGGCGACATTTGGTTGCTTGTCTAGATACTCTAGGTAATTCTTCACAGCTATGTTCTGGGGTTCGTCTCCTAGGTGATACTAGATCTTGAAAATTTGTAAGTTAGTATTGTCTATCACAATGATTGAAGGAAAATATATTAAAGAAGAGTTTATAATATCATAGCTTCTTCTCTGTAAAATCCTTACATTTTCTTATACCATAAATATCTTGATATCTGGAATCCAGTCAATTAGAATCTAGAATACTATAGAATTTCATCCATGTTCATTTCTGTTTAAGTGATATTTTAAAAAAGTATGAAATGAGAGCAAAGGACTGAATGGATAGTTATCTGTCAGCCTCATGAGCAGTCAGGTTTCTGTATGGTATTTAAAATAATCTGGTGTCACTCCATTGCAAAAATACTGGTCTTACCCCTCAATTACAGAGTGTCTTGGATAGTGATGAGACTTTGTACTCACTTCAACTTTTCACTGCTAGGATTTTGTCTGCATTAAACATATGCAGATCTTGTAAGTTCATACCTGAATCAGCCCTGCTATAACTGAAAACACACTGTTTCCCTGGAGTCTTACCACTTTTCCACTTTTTCTTATATGGAGTCTTGAGAAGAAGTGTTTGTAAAAGACGTTGCACTTATGGCTGTGTATTTTGCATCCTCTGCAAATCCAGTTGTGACTCTCTGTAATAGACTCTGTTAAGGTGTTAAATACCATCCACTTCAATGAGATTCTTTGATGAGGGTTGACTAATACATTGATCACTGAGTATACATTATTAGAACATATAGCTGCATGTCACTAGGAGTCTTTTAATTAATGTGTTAATTTAACAGACTATTAGTAGTAGGTTTTTTTCTAAGCCTCATGATATACCTAGGCTTATGCTCTTGACCTCATTAAAATCATAATGTTTGTGTTCCATATCTTGGAATGGGCTTTAAATCCAATACATTATAGTTGGTTACTCCCATAACATTTCTGCTACTATTATACTGGTATATCTTGCAGGCAGTTTACTCTTGTAGGTTACAGGGTTTGTAGCTGGGTGAAACAATTATGATTAATTTTCCCATAGCGTATATAGTGCCTTCCTGCACTATGGATGCTAGTCTCTTTGTGTGTAGCTTCTTGAACTGCTTTTTATTTTATTTTTTATTTTCTTTAATAATGGTCAATGTATTTGGACTTATATTTGATACTAGGTATGTGGACATTTCTCTTTTCAAACAGACAGGAGAGATAAGCTTAAATTGATTACCCAGATTGCTACAGCTACTATCTTCATATCTGTGGTGGCTGTGACTAACAGCAAGATTCTGTGTTATCTACCAAAATTTCAAAGTTTCTAGTCCTTTCTGGCTTGGCCCAAAAAACTGTTAGTCTACTTTATTTTTTAAATAGTCACACTCATTTTATAGTATCATATATTGAAACATTGTATATCTCCTCCTCTGAAGTTGTTTTCTATACTTAGTTTGGATTTTGTTTGATGTATAACTTCTCCACTGTTGTCCTAAGCATACTCATAGGTGGGGATACAACTTTATCTAAAAAAATTCTTCTATGTTTATAAAATCAGCATATGTATGTCTTAAGGGCTCTAACTTTATGTATGAAATGGATTCTAGAGGAGCCAATGGAAGGCAATAATATTTCCCAAAAAATTCTATCATAATAGCCAGGAACAACTGATTGTCTAAATACCGTAAGGGCTTCTAAAACATTCTCCATTGTCTTCCATTTTCCCCTTTAGTATTGCCAATTACCAGCTTTAGCATCGGTGGGGTAGGTAAACCAAGGCAACCGAGGGTGGTCAGAGCCACTGACAGCAATTGTTCCAGATACTGGTAGGGACTGCTGCCTATAGCAGCCAGTAATTAGAGAAATTAATTATAGCAGAATTTTCTCTGAGGAAATCAAACTTTATTTACTGGGCTGGCACTTTCTTTGGCTAGTAAAAAATTCTCAACTCTTTTAACTCTTTCAGTTTGGCAAGAAAGAGAAGGGAAAAGAGAAAATTCACACACACACACACACACACACACACACACACACACACACACTGAGTGGTTTAAAACAAAAAGCAGAGTCCATCAACTTCATACATACATACATACATACATACATACATACATACATACATATATGAATCTTAAAAGAATCATGTGTAAACTTTTATATAAAAACAGTCATATTTATTTTAAATCCACAAAATGTATATCTACTCATCATTGATTCCTATTAAATCATATCAGAAAGTTGAGGGCAAAAATGGGTATAAGAAATCAATCAGCAGCAGTTCAACCTCAGTGAGTATCATGCAAGTCAGTGCTGCCATTGTTCTTGTTACCTGACCATAAAAAGTCCCTAGTTTAACTACTGAAAAGTGTGCCTTTCTGAACTTCAAATCTGAACAAAATGTGCATCAGAGTCAGTAGTGAAAACATCTTAACCTATCTTCATAAACAACTTTATTTTTCCAAATACTTTCCAAGAGTGGTGGTCATAGCTGACGATATACATTCATAAGTTATTTCGTAGGATGGTGATTGAATCACTAATCTGTTCCAGCAGTAATATAACCCAGTGAAGTGCTGGAAGCCCCTTAGAGTATTCATACAATTCTTAAATTATGAGGGAAGTGAGGGCATCCAGCTGAGAACTCCATAACAGCATAAAGTCCTCATGACACATAGTCATCAGGGCCATGCCGTAAACAAAGATCATCAACTGTGATTGTGCTAACCAGTGGGCCACACTCCATGAGATCGAAATCCATTTGTTGTTTCTCCTCCTGTATGTCCCTCAGTAAAGTATTCTGGGAAATGTCCCCTGGATAGAAAAGGATATTTAGTTTTACTGCTGTTTATGGGGTATTATTATGTCATTTTAGCCCACATAACTCTAAAAAGTACGCATATAGTTACATCCTACAAATGCTCACCTACTTCTTGAGTCCTAATTTACTTCTGACCCGTTTTATGATCATGAATACTTAGTTTCATCTTCACAGTTTCTCACTAACAAAGCAAAAATAGCTGCTTGCAGGTTAAAGAAAGAAAGAAATCTTTGCATGCAGACACCTAGCAGTTCAAAAGCAAAATATTCCTTGGCATAGACAATTCAAATGCTAGTTTCTGACAAGATTTTCCAGTTAAAGGCTCCTCTTTTATTCTACTGAACAAATCTGTATTGCTGTCCCAGCAATCACTGGAGGAAACAGAAATATATACCTGGATAATTAGGCATTAATCCCAGTAATGGAACTGGCTTGCCTGCCCTTGACCACATCAGCACTCATCAGGAAGACTTTGCGATGTTTTAGTGAGAAATGTCTCTGTTTTTTGTCTTACTCTGCCTCTTGTCAACTTGCAGAAACACAATGTTTTCTTGATTGGATCTGTACTGTGAGGATGCTCAGATTCAGAGTTGTGGGAATAGCTGAAGATACAAAGTTATCAAGACACAAAATGCTGCCAGTTTCACAGACAATACCCTGCAGAGCAGTGCATTGATTATTCCTGGGGACATTGTAAGAAGGCTTAATTATGGCTCTTGGAACATCATTCCTATCCATTTTGTACTGCACATGAGCAGATGTGAACAGCACTTTGATGAAAACAACCGTATATGCAGTAACAGAAAAGACTGACAGGGGTAAATGTATTTCAGGAAAAAAAGGCATTGATTACATTGCTGCATAGCAAAAATATTAGCACCTATTCTGTGTGCAGTTCATAATGAATACCATAAACATTTGATTTCTGATTTGTAGAACTATAAATTTAATGGGGAAGACAAACATAGACTTATTTAACTATATGCAAGGGAAACTACCAATGATATTATAACAACATCACATTTTGTTTACTGAATACAGAAACAGAAGCATCACTCAAACAACTTCTTGAAGTAACAAAGAACTCACTGAAGCTGGAAGTGAATGCTCCAAAAACATAATTATGTAGGGTCTTCTTATACATAAACAAGTTCACATTTTATTGAGCATTGCAATTTGCTTAAAGGAGACACTCAGTGATAACAGAGGTGAGAAACAGAATATTTTGGCTCCATTTTTATTGCTGTAATAAAAAGACCCTGGCCTAATGCAGCTTGGGAAGAAAGGTGTTTTGTAGTTTTGATTGTTCTTTTGGTTTGGTTTGGTTTGGTTTGGTTTGGTTTGGTTTGGTTTGGTT
>NW_021604672.1:1649272-1657097 GCF_004785775.1 Grammomys surdaster | reverse complement strand
TTTGGTTTGGTTTGGTTTGGTTTGGTTTGGTTTGGTTTGGTTTGGTTTGGTTTGGTTTTGGCTGAGAGGTTGTTTTCTATCATTGAGATGAAGTCAAGAAGTCAAAGCTGAAAATCAAGTAGCTTCACTTCCTCTATCACTAAGAGCAGAAAACTGTTTATGCTTAAGTTTTCTTTTTCTTTTTTAAATTTTTTATCAGATATGTTCTTTATTTACATTTCAAATGTTATCCTCTTTCCACTTTCCTTCTACCCTTCAGAAACCACCTGTCCAATCCCCCCTCATCCTGCTTCTATGAGGGTGCTCACCCACCTACCCATCCTACCTCCCTGCCCTAGCATTCCCCTACACTAGGGCATTGACCCTTCACAGGACCAAGGGTAAATTCTTCCATTGATGCCCAACAAGGCCATCCTTTGCTACATATGTGGCTGGAGTCATGGTTTGCTCCATGTGTACTCTTTAGTTGGTGGTTTAGTCCCTGAGAGCTCTGGGGGGGTCTGGTTGGTTGATACTGTTGTTTATCCAGTGGGGTTGCAAACTCCTTCAGCTCCTTCAATCATTTCTCTAACTCCTCCACTGGGGACCCTGTGCTCAGTCCAATGGTTGGCAGTGAGCATCTGACTCTGTGTTTGTCAGGCTCTGGCAGAGCTTCTCAGGAGACAGCTATATCAGGCTCCTATCAGCAATAGTATCTGGGTTTGGCGACTGTATGTGGGATGGATTCCAAGGTGGGGCAGTCTCTGGATGGCCTTTCTTTCAGTCTCTCCTCCACATTTTGTCTCTGTACTTGCTCCCATGAGTATTTTGTTCCCACCTCTTAAAAGCACTGAAGCATCCACACTTTGGTCTTCCTTCTTCTTGACCTTCAAGCGGTCTGTGAATTGTATCTTGAGTATCCAGAGCATTTGAGCTAATATCCACTAAGCAGTGAGTGCATACCATGTGATTTTTTTATTCTATACACAGTTTACTCTATACATAGTTCAAAGGCTTGTCTATGACATTTATGATAAATCTTCCAACCTGAAGTAACAATCAAGACAGTTCTCCACAGACATGTTCACTGATCAACCTGATCTAGACTATTCTCGATTAAGATTGTCTTTGCAAATAATTCTAGGTTATGAAAAGGTGTTATCTAAAAAACACAAATCAGGGGAAGTGTGATGGAAATGGGAAATGGTCATAAGAATAGTTCAGAGTTGATGGGGAAAGAAAGTATAGGAGGAATTTAAAAGCAATGATTTAAAGAAACACAATGTGAGAACTGTCTTTTTGATACTTTCTACTCAATGACTGATCCATTTGGCAAACTTGCTGTAATAAACAATGAAGCTGCTTGCCTTAGCAGTATTCTTTAATATGGATGACACTTGACAGAATCCAAGGGGAACGGAAGATCATGAGGTACTCTAGGAACCAGCAAACATCCTGGGCATGCATACAGCAAATATGAAAAAATTGTTTACATCTTTAAAGAGTTGTTTAAAAACTTACAGAGATATTGTGGTCACAAAGCATATGTCATTTAACAACTTGGTTCTTTACAGATAAAAAGGGTGAAATCAGCACTGCTCAGCAGGAAGTACTTAGCTTGTATGCCTTATATATCTATAGCGAGTCTCTGTTTATAGTACTCAAACAGGACGGAAGGAAGGACAATGGATGCTGGGAAATTGTCATGGTGCTTGTGGACTTTGCAGAGGAGACTGAGGGATAACATTGGGAATGACAGATTTAAAACCAGCAGTAACAGCTAAAGAGGCAACCTGTTGCATGACATCCACGAATTGTGGCAGTTTTCATTTTCATAATGACTGGTACCTCCAGGAGTACTTACTGATATCCTGATTTTGACAAATGGTTTCATAAGCAGGCCAATCATCTTTGTGACTGTGCATGTTATCTATGTGTCTAAAATACCAGCATGAGAGTTACTGAGTTATTACAGATATGAATACTCACAGAATTATCTGCATTGCTGTCACAGTCAGCAATGTCTGTCTTTAAGACATTTCTTAATGTCTGTCATTAAGGCATGTTTCTTGGTGCTAGGATTGTATAAACACTGAAATCCAACTAAGCTTTTTCCTTTTGGAAATGACTTTTTTTCTTAAGCATAAGTAAAAAACTGATTACAATAGAATATTGTAGCAGCCTCTCCAGAATCCATTAAAAGTGGTAGGCCCACTTGATAAAATGTGAATAGCTAATTAATGAATTCTTTAAAACTTAAGCATTTTGGAGATCGAGAATCACTGAAAATACATGAGTTTTTCATAGATTCTAGAAAAAATAAATTTATTTCACAATTGTCCTCTTTTAAGCTCAGAGTGAGGATTGTTAAATATCAGTAATAATGAAATAATTATCAATTGATTAACTCATAAAGTGAAAATAAAATTAAAGAAAATATCTATATAGGTTAATTATGTATGATGACCTAACTAAGCTAAAATTCTCAGAAAGAGGTATGGGTTTGTAAGAAAATTTCTATAAGAGATTAACTTTTGAGTTTTGCACCTAAGTAAAGACCCATTTTTCTTGAGATAGGAAATACTTGTCTAATTCTCTGGTGCCTTAGCAAGACAAAGAAGCATATGGAAGTGTGACTGGTATCTAGCTTTGACCTAAACAATTAACCTTTTCTTGGAGACATCAGAGCACCTGCTTCTTATACTGGGAGTGACTTCACTGCCTGGTTCTCATGTCTTTGGGCTTAGACTGGATTTTTAGACCTGATTTCCTGTTTCTTCTGCCTGTGATGATAGACCAAGGTTTTCTACTACTGTATAATGACATGAGCCAATTTCCTTTAGAAATCTTTTCATTCATATCTGTGTCTAATCTGTCTGTATTGGCATTCACATCTATTCTATACTTTCCATTTCTCTGTAGAACCGTGACTAACAAAGGACTGAATGAGAAAGGTATTATTTCCAGGTTCAGAAAGTAAAGCTGTAAAAGAAGTAAGATAGAGTCCTTTCCTTTAATGTTGAAGAAGATAAAAAAAAATGAGACAGAGAGATTGACAGTTATATATATTTGTATAGAATAAAGAGATTATATCAGACAACATGTCAAACATTGCCAGAATGAAAGGTAAAATCTCAAAATTATTATTTAAATGCTTATCTTAAACTTCAGCACAATACAGGTAATCAAACAACATCACCTGTTTATTTCCATGAAAGACACATGTATACATTTTCAGAGAAGGGGGAATAAACACATCTAAGACAACTAAGCCAGCTGTTGCAGAGAGCTGCAGCTTTGGTCTGTTTTGTATGATTTGAAATGTAGCTGTGTACAGAAACTCTGTTTTGATAATCAAAAGGAGAGAATACCATGAATTAATATCTTTAATTGATTGAAGACTATTTGTTATAGACATATGCTAACCTAGATCATTTAATAGATTATCTGCTTAATTAAGCAAGCCATGTGCTTAATATTAACTCATTTTAATGTAACAATTACAGTGAAAAATTATAGAAAATCCAAGAGTGCTGGTTTACATCTACAATCCTTATACGTAACAATCTGGAAGATGATAAACAGTTTGAGTCCAGCCTGGACTAAATAGTGAGATATATGTCAAATCTAGCTAGAGTGAGACACTGTTTCAAAAAGTTATCCTACAAAAGACAAAAAATAACCAAAACCAGAAAACCCTCGTAAGTGATGAAACACACCCCTGTGCACACGAACACATGAGCACACACTTATGCATGCACATATGCACGAATATAGGCAAGCTTGCAAGCAAGCTCACACAGACACACAAACAAAACATATAACATATATTTCCCAATCATCCTTAGTTAGACAAAATCATCAACTTGATATCTCAATGCCCTTCTAAAACTTACTGGGAAAATTACTGGAGTAGGAATGTCATTTGCTGTGGTTTGACTTAAGTAGAAAATATAGAAATGAAGATTCAGAAGATAAAATTATAGACTATACAAAAGTCAATGTTTCTGATACTTAATTTCTTCTCTTTTTCTGAGGAATTTGAGTTCATATAGAGCATTGTCTAATTCTTGAGCTATTGTACAGTGAGGAAAAAAATAGCAGAACATAAAAGTGGGTTTATTCATTAGTGCAGTGTTACTTTCTGTATACCACATGTCCCTTTTCTCAAATACCACTGTCTTGTTGAAAATATAAAATTACTGAAGTTTTCTTTTCATTAGAATTATGACTTTCAAGAATAATTTTCATCTTTGAAATTTGAGCTTTTGCTTGCCTATGTAAGAAACAAATAATCCACCCTGGGGCTAAGACCATGTAAGTATTGAATCACAAGATTACTTCTAATGAAAAACCTGACTTCTTATTCTATTTAGGCCAGCTATTGTTAAATTGTGCAATGTACTCTCATTCTGGCTTTCGAAAAGTAGTGCATTTTAAAATCCTGCACAATTTCCTTTTTGATTTTTTCTCAATTTACTTAAGAATTTATTGGGGGGGTAGGTAGGGGTTACATCCACAGAGAAGAAGGAGGAGGGGTGAGGGGATAGGGGGTTCCTGGGTGGGTGGGGGATGGGGTAAGGGGACAACATACGAAATGTAAATAAAACATCCAATAAAAAAAAAGAATTTATGGTACAAACTTAAGTAGAAAAAGAATGTCAGAAATTATGGGTGATTTGGCATTAAAATCCAATTATGTCTATGACACCCTGTTTTCTGGAAAATAATATTTATTTTTCTACATATTGCGTGTATTCATTGTCATTGGGTCCTCAAAACCACATATTGGGTATTTAGTGCTGCAAAATAGTATAATTAATTTCAAGGGTCATTTTTGGTTAGTTTTTCTAAAATGCTAAATCACTGGATGTAAGTTGTAAATGTAAGGAATTTGAATACCATACTTAATAATTTTCTATGTTTGATGGGTGGAGAGCATGCAGGCAATCTGTAACTAATAATCTTCTCATCTTGACAAAATATGGTATTTATTTTAAGTTCATGCTTTTTGTAAATGACATTAGACTATATCATTCCAGATTTCATCTTCATGTACTATATGGGAAGGTGGTAATTTGCTTCCTTGATATTATGAATATAAACACAATTTGATGTAGCCACACCCAGAGCTAGAGAAAAGGATTGGGAGACCATAGTAAAATTAGGGCCAGAGTTCAGGTGAATATGATCAAACTATATAGTATGATTATATGAAATTCTCAAAGAATTAATTTAAAATATTCAAAATTATGTAAATTATTGTGTAAAAAATTCATTTTCAAATGTGCTTTAAAATAATTTTGTCTGTGTGATTTAGCCATGTTATTCAGTACATATAGCCCTGAGCAATTCCTGCTCCATGTGTAATTTCCATTGTATGTTTAGAGTATGTGCATTTAGTAAGCTATTACTTTCATAATTTAATCTTGATTAGTGTTGAAGAATATGAACTTTATTTCCTATTATTTGTAGATCTTCCTCTTATGCTCTTTAACATATCAGAGTTTATTTTGTAATAGAGCATTGTATAAGAATCAAATTTCAAGAACTGACCTTAATACTTGCATGTAATTTAAATGGCATAAAAGCAAAAAAGTAGGAGGAGGGATGGTATGGGGGTGTTTAGGGGGAATGGGGAAAGGGGAAACATCTGAAATGTAAATAAATAAAATATCAAATTTTAAAAAAGAATCAAATTTCAGTGTTTTATAAAAGAAAGCTCATTAGTGCAGGGTTCTTTATGAACTGGTCAGCAATTTTCTCATTGTTTTGTGAGGGTAGCAGTTTTAAACATCAGCCTTCCATTGATCTTCTTGTTCATCTTATGGCAATAATTGCACTAGATAATGAGGTGCAGTTAATGATTGAAAGCACATGCAAAAATATAAGTGACTAAAGAATTCCCTGTAACTGTAATAGGCTTCTCTTTTTGATTTATGGCATGCATAAAAGTTATTCTTCTTTTAATTATGAATATTTTAACATTTTGTAGCTCTCTTCCAACTATACCCAGCTATGTCCTTGAAGCTTTTCAGTGAAGTATTTTTATTGTTTTTGAGTGGTACAAATACTTCAATTGACAGTTTTATTTTTCCTTTTGTCACTTTGACATCTCTATACACCAGGTTTTCTTGGGCATTTGCTAAAAGAATTTATTTCGACTTTGCTTTTCAATATTTGCCCTTTATTATGGTTCTGATATTTTTATTGTTAGTGGTGTACAGCTATATTTTTATAGCCATTCTGATATGACTTTTCCTTATTTTTATGTACATACATCATTTTGATTTATGATATATTTTATTTATTTTGACATTATATAGTTAGATTCCTTTGTGCTTCCAATAAACATTATTTTTCACTCTATATTGCCTATTTGAAAGTAGCGATTTTATTTTATTTCCTATATAAACATGTATGCTTGGTACACACATCTCTATTTGTTTACTTTAAATTGCCTTCATTGTTCCCTTTCACCCCTTCCTTCTTTATTCTCTCCTTTTTCTATTTCTCCAATTTGTTTTTGTATCTTCTTAAATGGGTTACTCTTCAATAATTCCAAAGAATACTACCATATGGAAAATCTATTGCTAGAGACACTTGCTAAAATATAATTACTGTGTTTTTCATTTAGAATTAATTATATTTTTATGAAATTTTAAACAAATCTCAATATAAGAAACATCTTATGTTACATATCATAGTATGCTACATAATTCATAATCAAAATATAAAACACCCCTTCAGTTATATTGATACAAATTAACACTGAATCAATATACAATGATGGTTTAGTTTCCACCAATATGAAGTCCTCAGTTGAGTGTATGTATACAAATTCATTCAGTTTCATGGCGAGTTTCTATTCTGGTCTTTTGTATTTAGTATTTGTTGTCTGTTTGCCTCTTGAGTCTTGATATTTGATGGATATCTTTTATTTTTATTTTATTTTATTTGGATTGGGAAATTTTTCTATGATGATTTAGTTATAAATAATTTTAATCTTTTGACTGGGGTTTTTACTTCTTCTGTATTTGTTATCTATAGGATTGGACTCTTCATAACATTTCATATTTTCTTGATGCTTTGAGTCAGGATTTCTTACATTAAAATTTTTTTTCTACTTTGTCTTTAAGACCTGAAATTATTTCTTTCTATTTAAATTGTTGGTGAAGCTTACCCCAGAGGCTTGTTTTATTTTCTGGGTTTTTCATTTCCAGTTTTATTTTACATTGAATTTTCATAAGGTATTTCATTTTTTTGTTAAATTCTACTTTTAATGTCTTGGATCATTTTTATTATCCTGCTCATCTTTCTTCCCTCATAGTCTTCATTAAGGCACATAATCATGTCCACTTTAATGTCCTTGAACATATCCAAAATTGCTATTTTAAAGTCCTAGTTTTGGTTAACTTGTATTTCCTGGAGCCTATTACACTGTGATTTCTGACTTCTGGAGGGAGCTTATTTTCTCAGTTGTTCATATTTATGTTTTGTATAAGAATGAAGGCATTTGAATTACTATGTTTGAGATGTTACTTCATGTAGATTCCTGGTCTCATCTTTGTTGCACGGGTGTACATTTCTGTTGTTTATGTTTGCTTGTTTTGTTCATTTATTAGCTTTTCTGTTCGTTTTTGCTATTCCCAAATTTAGGTTCTTGCCAAGTAGAGGTCATGGTGAAGAACTAGGGATACTCAGAATCTGTACCAAGAGATCAAGACCCCAGGGGATACAGGTAAGCTGGGAAGAGGGACCACATTTGCAGCTAACAATGAATTATTTGGCTACCACAGGGGTTCCTCACATGCCTCTGAATTTGTCTTATGTTTTCTTTAATAAG
>NW_021604672.1:1636667-1649172 GCF_004785775.1 Grammomys surdaster | reverse complement strand
GCCCTTAAACTACAATCCCAAGCAACAGTCTGCAGGCTTAGGAAAACATAACACTCACCTAAAATCAGCCCAGAGCTGCCCATTTGCCATGGAGTACACATTGCTCATTACTGAGCTGACATTAGCCCAGTAGATGTTGTGTTCTCTGTTTTCTCCTAGTGCTGGTAGATGGTTTATCTGAAGCTGTAGCAACTTTTTTTCTATGCCCATTTAGACACTTTAAAGGAATGTCTGAAATTGTTTCTAACACCAGAATTGGTTGCTATATAGAATATTTAAAGCTGAACATAAGTCAGTGGTCATGCTTTTCTTTCTAACAAAAAGAATATGCGCCCCTAAATCTCCATTCTCCATTCATAGGCTCATGAATCTTGTCAACATGTTACTGTATGTGTGTTTAAATTGTGGTACTCCCAATAAAAAATGTTCCAGTCTCTATTATCTCCACTATAGTCAGCACATCTGAGGTCTTACCATCTCACTTGGGTCTGCACACTAAGTGAGAAAGCTTTGATGTGCTTATTAGCTTTTAACCCTATGCTAAACCCATTTTATGTGGGAACCAGCATGCAGTTATTTAGCTCTCTGGCTGTGTATCACTGAAGAGTATCTTAATGCTTTATACAGGAATCTTCTTTGGTAGTTCCAAGATAACAATAACAAAACTGACTGAAAACCTGTTCAGAGTCCTTACTGTATATGTGCAACTCTGCAAAGCACTTAACAATTTACTCCATTTCATTCTCACAGCAAGCCTGTGGGCTAGTAACATTATTATCCCTGTTTTACCAATGAGAAAATTGAGGCTCATGGAGATTTCCCTGTCTGCTGAAGGCTTTTGCAGCGAAGATGGAGCTGAATGTTAAATGAGATGTGAATATCAGCAATCTAAAACTCTGCTCTGCTCCAGATAACTGTTTTTTAACCCTTTATACTTAGCACAAGAAAAAAATAGCTGAATATATATGCAAACTAACCATAATCGACCATGCTTTTAAATGAATGACAGCCATTTTATGATCATGTTTCTGCAGCGTCATTTAAAAGACAATGAAAGTCTGCAGATCAATGGCAAAAGTTTAAAGATTTGGGGCAAATGAATTATGAGTATAAGGTAGCTTTTACATCAAAATAGATGTATAGACTCTAGTCAATAAAGCCTGCTTGGCTAAGCAGAGGGCATCAAAGAGAGGATTAGCACAAAGAGTTATTACTAACCTCAACTAAAGTTGATAATTATGGTGACTAGAGTTGTTTAAGAGTTACTCTAATAGTCCATTGATTTATTTGTAGCAGTGAATTAGGGAAAGCAAATCTCATATTACACCAAAGGTAAGAAGAAGGAATACATAACAAACAATCTGATAGGATGTAATAGATTCTGTCAAGAGACCAGAGACGAGGTCAGATTATTCTGGGATGTCTACTTTGAATCAACTTTTAAAGGTGGAAGCAGTTGGCCGTTTTCCTAAAAGCACTCATTGTTATTCCTCATCACATAGGAAGAGTGCAGTGCCTATCAACATTGGTCAGTGCTGCAACAGTTTCAGTTTGTGAAAATTAATTTCACATTCTCTTCCAGAGAAGTGCTATCACCTGTTACCACATAGACACTTGACTGTGCTAAGCAAAAATGTCCAACTCCATAAGAGACACAGAGCTGGGGAGAAGTCTTGGGTATCAGAGGCAAAGACATGGAAATCTTCAGAGGAAACAGAATGCAGATGGTCATGTCAGTCAGCTCCAGTTACTGAGCCACAGAGTGAGTGGCTGAAACAACAACCATTCACGTCTCACAATTCTGAAGCTGAGAAGTCCAAAATCAAGGTTGATTCATGCTCAGGTTCCACAAAGGCTTGTTTTCTGCTTCGCTGATGGTTCATTTTTCAATATATTCTCAGATGTAGAAGTGAGAGAAATAAGGAGTGGGTCTCCTTGTCTTTTAAACAGAGATAAATGTAGTTTCCAAGGACTTCATTCTCATAACTTGATGGCATCCTTACTATGGGTACAATGGCTTGAATGTACTCATTACATTGCTTCATGGCCAGGGAAGAAAACTAACAACAACAACTATTACTACAAAATTTAATTAAAAGCTAGTATGCTAATATCTTATAGAAAGATAGTAGAGACAACGTCTAATAGATAGACATGGTCCCCAGTTGAGAAATGGGGCTACCCACCCATCTCAAAATGTTCAACACAGAAATGTTCCTGTACAAAGGACATCAATTGGAACAGAGACTGAAGGAAAGGCCACCCAGAGACGACCCTACCTAGTGACCATTCTATCTGCAGACACCAAACTCTGACACCATTGTTGTTGCCAAGAAGCACTTGCTGACAGGAGCCTGGTATAGCTATTCCCTGAGTGGTTCTACCAGCATCTGACCAATACAGATGCAGATACTCACAGCCAACCATCAGACTGAGCCCTAGGAACCCCAATGGAAGAGCTAGGGGAAGGACTGAAGGAGGTGAAGAGAATTGCAACCTCATAGGAAGAACAGTATCAACTAACTGAACCACCCAGAACTCCCAAAGACTAAACCACCAACCAAAGATTATACATGGAGAGATCCACAGCTCCAGATACATATGTAGCAGAGGATTACCTTATCTAGTGTTAATGGGAGGGGAGGCTCTTGGTCCTGTGGAGATTTGATGCCCCAGAATAGGGAGGTGGGAGTGGGTGAGTGTTTGGAGGACCACCCTCATAGAGGTAAAAGGGAGGAGGAATAGGATGAGAGGGTTGTGGAAGAGTAACTGGGAAGGGGGACATCATTTGAAATGTAAACAATTAAAATAATTAATAAAAATAAATAAATAGTAAAATAAATGAAAGATAATAAACCAAATGCACCACTTTATCTTAACATTTAGTAGAATAATACTATTTGCAAAGAATTCTTTGAAAATACTAATGGCTATCATTCCCCAAACATAGGACATTCACAGCATTGAGTACTATATATACATCACAAGTAACCCCCAGTGTGAAACCACAAGATAAATAACAGTGCCCATACATTAAAGAAAATTAAACTGAGGCCCAGAAATTTCAGATATTTTTAGTTAAGTTTCCATAATTCATAATGAATAGAACTGAAGCAAACATTTTTTTTTTTAAAAAAGCCAACTTTAGCCCTTTTCTAAACACACCTCTTGTGAGATTTGTTGGAATGAGTAAATATCATAAGGTAAGCCATGGGAACTACCGTTGCCCTTCTCACTTTCTCCCTGCTCAGAATTGTGCTGATTTTCCTTGGTTATGTTTATTTTCATAGGCAGATATATAAAGCATTAGTAGAATAGAGTCACAGAAATTACTTCCTTGCTAGACCTATATATAAAGCAGTACTGAATTAATTAACAAATAAGTTATATGAAGAGAGTATAAAGTGGTCTGATGTAACAATGATTACCTGTTGCAGTCTAGTAATTAAAAAGTAAGACATAAACCCTTGTTTAGATTTATCAAATGATCAGCCTTATTTATCAACTCTTAGGGTTGGAGTTAGGATCAATAAGGGATCTTTTGATCTGCAGTTTTCTCATTATTATACTACTTGAATTCTAGTGGTTAAGGGTTTTAGAATGCACCAGTTCTATATTACCCTAACATCCATTTAAAAGTCTGAGCCAACCTGGATGATGATATTTATGTAGCACAGCACATTGAATGCAAGCTGTGTAAGATAATTATTTTTACTAAGGTTTGACATTAAAGAGTGATAGGAGACTTGTTGGTGTGACTTTGCAGATATAGCTTCTCGGGATACTATGGAATATAATCTGATAAAAAATATCCCTATTCCTCTGGTTCTTACAATCTTTACACCTCCTCTTCTATAATATTCCATGGACCTTAGGTGTAGGAGTGTTTCTTAGATGTATCTATTAGAACTGGGTTTGACAGTTATGTATTTTGATTAGTTTTGATATTTTTTTTTAGTTGTCTCCATCTTCTGTATATTTTCCTTGATGATCTGTGAGGAGTTACTTGTTTTTTCAACATCAGAATGATCTTAGGTCCAAACAGAAAGATGTTTTTGGTTACCACCAAAGCATGTGTGTTACTAGTACATCTAAAGATTTACCATGTCATGCTAGTGGTTTATAGACATTGTACCTGAGTAGAACTTTTGATTGCCTTCCTCCTTTGGAAGCTTGCTTTGTGCCTTCTTGTGGCATAAAAGCTAGTTTCCAGAGATGTTCACCAACATAATGTCACAAATGTGACCTGAAAAAAGATGACCTCAAGAAACACACGAAAATGCACAGTGAAAAGCCCCCAGGCCTCAACCTTGTCTTAAGAACTATATAAGCAACTAAGTAAATCTGGGAACAGTGGAGATGGTCCTCCACAGGAAAGAACATATAAAATTGTTTATCTAGTGCCAAAAGTTTAGCCCTGAAAACATACAAAAAAGTAACATAATATGCACTTAACTGGTTATATTTAGGAATATATGTACAAACTGACACATATATGCATGCAATAGCACTATGTGAAAGAAAAGGGTATGTACTTGAATGTTGGGTTATAGCATGAGCATGGACATGGGTCCTGTTGGACCTAATTTTGGGTCCCGTGTGTCTGCCACCCCAAGGGGCTAGGGCCATAGCTGGGGGGGAGGGAAGTAGAAGCATGGGAAGTTGACTGAGTTCACTCCACACTTCACAGGGTGGACACCAGGCTGTGAGAAGCTGCATGACTCTGCTCAGGGTTTAAGGAGGACAGTCTGAGAACACGCGGGGCCGTAGCTCTTGGGTTGGAGATCTCTGGGCCAGGCAGCAACTGAGAATCGACTGGTCTCAAGCCCTTGGGCTCTCAGGAGCCACTGAGAGGCTGGAGAAGGACTGGTACTGGGTGTATGGGATGGATGACCTGCAGCCAAAAGGGCCAGGGGAGGAGATGAGCTCTGGTGGTGCCCCACAGGAACGAGACTCTGTCATGGTAACTCGCTCAGCTGGGTCATGGCTGGCTCAAGTTGCTGGGCCTCCAAGCCTGGAATGCTGGAATGCAGAGAGGTCATCAACAGGAGATTAGTTGGCACTGGCTCAGTAGTTGAAGACCATCTTCATGGTTCCCCACAACAGGCCCCTAAGAAGAGAGGTAGTCCTGGTCTTAAGATATTTATTGTCATGGCAGAAAGTAGATGAAGCTCTACCCCGTGTTCTCAGGGCAGGCCTGAGGTTAAATTCCTTTTGTGAGGAGGAGGAGGGGGGCCTGGAAAGGAATGCTTAATTGGCTACACTCTCTGGCCTTTAGGTATTTCATGATTACCGAAATTTCTTGAGGCTCTATGGGCTGTAGTTGTGCCCTTTACCTGTGCTTTGTGACCAAAGGCCACAAACCTCTCTTTGGGAGGGGCTGTAGAGAGCTGTCCTACGTGTCTCAAAGGCATGGATTGATGGAGGTCTTCGGCCTCATGTCAAAAGCCTGGAGTCTGGGAGCGTGGCAAAATGCATGCCATCCCTTGCAGAGAAACCTGTGAGGTCTCCAACCTGCTGGGTCTCCAGCCATCTCTGGCCAGGGCTTGACTGTGGGACTGTGTAAGGGTATTCTGGTTCATGTTTGGGCATTGGCTTAGAACCTCGAGACTCTACGTGAGAACCGGCAGGTGTTCAGCCACACCCCCAGAACCCAGAGTACTGATGTGCAGTCTCCTCTCCACAGACATACATTGTTCAGCCCCTCCAAAAGTGTACAGATAGAGGTCGTGACCATAGGCCTCAGGCCCTAGGGATTTACATACTAATGAAGGCCAGAGAGCAGAGCAAATTAAGCATGCCTCCCCAGATCCTCCCCATATCCCCCCCTTTCTCCCTCCCTATTTAACTCAGGACTGCCCTGAGTTTTACAGGGGTACTTCCAGATCCATCTACCATCCACCATGACAATAAACCCTTTTGGAACCAAGGACTTCCTCGTGTCAGTGGGGCCTATCGCCGCCAAAGCCCCCAGCCTCTGGAACCTTAGACCTCCTCATGCATGTGGGACCCCACATCGTGGAAAGCCCCCGGGACCTCCTCCACCTACACTGCAGTATATTTTTTACACACTTGACCAGAAAACATTCTGCCCTTTCAAGGTCCTACACTTGAAGAAGAGCAGAGGTAGATGTATGGGAAGGTTTGACAGGAGTTTAGAAAAGGACAAAATGATATAATTAAAATATAATCTCAAATATAAAGAAGAGCAGTGGGTGTGAATAGTACATAAATTGCAGCAGCACAGGTGTTCAGTGAAATCTCCAGAAATAACTGTGTGGAAGGAAAAAAACAAAAAACCAAGAGGTTTAGGAAGTGAGGAAATGCCATCCTGGCTGCATCATAGGGGATAGCAAGGAATGTGGAGGAGCAAACAAGGAGAAAGTGAAAGGGAGTGTTGCATGTGATTTAAAAAAGAAAACAAAAAAACCCAAAATACAAAAACAAACAAACAAACAAACAAAAAATGCTTCCACCTTTGTCTGGGGCTGTGCCCTGCACTCTGGGCTTATTGGCTGCCACCAACTCCTTCTCTCAACTTGCTTTTTCCTATTGGCTTAGCTCCTCCAATGGCCAGCTGGCACCTTTCCCCAGAGCTGTGATCATGCTCTAAGCCCCTCTCAGCTTAACTTCTGATTGATCACAACCAACCCCCAACCAGGGAAAGCAGGGAGCTGCTGTCCACACTCCTCCTGCTCCCTGTTCCTGCTGGCTATCTCAGCCAAGCCTCCAGCTACCACTCCATCTTCTCTCTTTCTCTACCCACCTTTGCTCTGTGGATGGAAAACACTAGACAGCTTTATTTTGAAACTTGCCAGATAAAATAATTGCTGGGCACAGAATCTCCTGCCTTATCCTTAACAGCTAGCCTACATCAGACATCTGCTGGTGAAAGAGGACACCTGTTCTAGCAACTCCAAGATCTTACATGGCTGTTGCTTGCTCTTCTTTCCAAAAGCCTGTCTGAAAATCCCTAGTTCCTTTGTCACCTCTCTTCTTCCTCCTGGGACCTGGAAGTCCTGCCTTTACCCTTCACACAGCAATTGGCTTCCACCTTCTTGATTGACCAAATCAAGAACCAATTAGGGAACCAGGTTTTAGTATCAGCTCCTCCCCCTACAGGAGAGTGATACAAAAAAAAAAGTTGACAATTTTTTCTGGGTTGTTCTAAGAACAGATCCTTATCATGTTGGATTGAACAATGAATGAAGTTGCATGCTATGGATCAAGGTTTTCTCAGAGGTAAAGGAGAAACTGAGCAGAAAAGTCTGAGACAGTCAGTCTGAATTAACTAAGATAAACAAGTGGAACTTAGTCATTCCTTATCTCCTTGACACTTGCATGTGGGGAAACCATTTGGTAAGTATTGTGCAGAGCAAGGACTAAGCAGTGATGTGAATTGATGCCTCCAACCTCTCACATTCAGTTTTCATTTGGAATATGTTCAAAACTCTTCACCTGCTCTTTCCTAAATGGTCTGTGTAATTGCTTCAGCTCTCTCCTTTCATTTGGCCAGGAGAGCTGAGTCAGGCTAAAGCACTTTTTTTTTTCCTTTCAGACACTACTCACTTGGCTCAGGTGCTCCAGCTAGAGCAATGGGGTCAAGTCTTGTCATCAGACCTGACAATTTAGATTGTCCAAGTTCCTAAATGTCTTCAAGTTTGAAAGAGGGAAGAAAAAAAGTGGCAAAGACCTTATTCTATTTGGACTCCTTAAAGTGTAAATAATTAACCGTACGTCAAAGTTGGTTGCAGATGGGTCTCTCTTTCTGACTCTTCTTTTTCCCTCCCCACAGTATCCACAGCTGAATCTTTTGACTAGGTAGAGAAATACCCTACAAATGTCCTGTTTTCTTCTTCATAGATGATTCTTTCCACAGTTCAGTCATTATAATTGTTTAAATTAAAAAAATGATGACTGAATTTAAACATTCTTGCATATAAGTTAGCATTGAAGAGTATAAAGTATTTCGCACTAAAATTAAAAAGTGATGAAGCTACTGGAGGCTATCTAAAGTTATTTGATCTAAAGAAAGAAAAAGGACTCTGGAAATAGGCTTATGAAAACACAAGTTTGTCATGAAATGCATCACATGTCAACGAATATTTTCATTTTGTGCCAAGCTCCCCAAATGTCCATAAGATTTAGAAAAGTTAAAAGCATGGCTTCCACAACTGCTGAATCAAAGCTTACATCTTCCTTCCTCTGGCTACAGAAAAGATGATTAACACAGTGCTGGTGATTTAGAAGGCAAAACACAGACCCCTTCTACAGCATCACATGCAAAACAGTAGCAAACAGAAACAACAATGGTCTAAGGCAGAAAAGTGTGATTTTGTGCATGTTGTTGAGAACTTCAAAAACTGGAGCTCCATAGATTGAAAGACCTAAAAATGTGAGAGGCTTTCCAACCTTTAAAATGGGAGACTAAATATTATTTCATCAAAGAAAATCTATACCTTGCCTTTTAACCTCAACATGCTATAAATTTCGGTCATTTATAAGTTAAAAGTGTACATTGTAATTCTAGAAACTGCTCATATCTAAACACATGATACTTATAGAGAGTAAAGTGGAAAGATCACTGAGAAGTAAAGCAAGGAATTCAATAGTTCTACAGTTTGATGCCTCTGTGGGGCACATTTACAGTGTTGTAAAACAGACATCTGCTTAGTAATTTAACCTAAAGTGCAAAAAGTATCAATCCGTTTCTCCATGAGTCGGCAAATAAAGATTTAAGATATACTTTGCCAGTCTCAGTCATAGTGATGTGTGTGAATTATAAGGATGTTATCTATTTAAATTGTATATGGGTATGTGTTTATGAACTTGGTAACATAAAATAGATCAGTAGAGTTTTTATGCATAGCAAAACATAAATGAAGTTCATTTCTTTGGAATACAGAGGGGATATCTTTTTCTAAGAACTTAAGTTCCATGAAAATTTAATGATAAGTTATTTTAGAAAGATGAAATTTCAGTTCAATCTAATCATTAATCAGAAAATGGATAGGGAAAGATCAGTGGTTCTCAACCTTCCTAGTACTGTGACCTTTGAATATAGTTCCTCATGTTCTGGTGACCCCCAACCATATAATTATTTTATTTCTGCTTTATAATTGTAATTTTGCTACTGCTATGAATTGTAATGTATGTGATATGTGAACTTGTTAAAAGGGGGTCACGATCCACTGGTTGAGAAACATTGTCCTAGAGTCTAGGTGACTTGTTTATTATCATAGAGAGAGAACTAGTGAGTCATAACCCGGTCATTCGGACTCAAAGTCAGAGAATATAAGTACAGCACACCACACACTCCTTTTTCATTTTTCTTTGCCACTTTATTTTATATTATCATTGAGATTTTTAAAACATGAATTGAAAATAGAATTATGAAAGGATGATAAATTGTTGCCTTGATCTGAGATTGATTTTCAGACAAGGCATTGATAGAAAATGATGCATTAATCTGAATGCATGATATTTATAAATATTACTACCACACTATTTATTTATTTCCTTTTTAAATGTTACTCCAACAATCCAAGCTCATTAAACTAAAAGCTTGCTCTCTACCAGGAGCTAGCATATGTGCTACCTGAACCTGTCAGCTTTATTGAGGGGGAGATTTGTGTAGCTGTGGAGCAGGACACAGGAATTGTGTAACCCAAAATAAGCCTCATCAGAAGAGAAAATTGCCTGAGTGACTAGGATAGCTCTTGTGGGAGGTGGATGTGGGTCTGTGTTACTTGGTGACAAGCAATGCTGACACCAATGATACAAGATGTCATTTAAGGTAATGGAAATCTCTAAAAAACATGTTTAAAATGTTTGCTACAGCTTATAACACTCTCACCAAGCTGCACGCAAGCCTTTTATGATATTGTTATTGTCACAAGGGAATTGGATCTGGAGTTCATTGCTGCCTACCACAAAGGTGACTACTTTTGTACTGATTGCAGGTTGCCTTGCAAGCCACTAACTGTAGAACTCAGGCTCATGATTTACAGACATTGACAATTACAAGGCTAAGAAAACCCTATTAATCACATGAGGCTTCTGTATGTAAATGACTTCATTATTAGAGCACCCAGATCATCATGTTAAGCTACACAGGTCACCTACTTTCTCCATTTCCAAAAATATCGAGAGGTTGAGAAATAAAGAATTAGCCTAAACCTGCCCACAAGCGTAACACTTAAAAGTAGTGTTCTTACCACCAGATCACCAGATCATTAAGTAACCCAAAATAAGGAATCCTCATAGTTGTAAGAACAGCCAGAGTTTTTGCTGTCACTATGTATTCAGTCATTTGTAAAGTATGTACAACAAGGACCTCTTTTAAGCCCATGAGCCTATGACTTGGAAGAATATCAGCTAGGTTATTTATGCTAACAGAAAACTGTTTACAGCCTATAGTTCATTCATGATTAGAGCAGATTTTGTTTTCACAGTGACTTTTTCAGTGAGATATAACTTTCAAATAAATATATTAAAATCTGTAATATCACTAATGGGATATCTATAAAGTTCCAGAAATATATTTTTTATTTCTTTTTACACTACCAACATGTTCCATATTTATATATTATTGATTCCCTCCATGGTCTTGGTTAGAAAAAGTTTTACACTTCCTGTCCTAACAATACTATCTGTAATCCTGAAAATACAAGGGACAATGAGAAGCCACAGCAGATTCCTTTTTGAGCTAGTGTAATGTTGATTCTTCTCCACTTATTTAAGTGTACAAGAATGTGTTCAGGAAAATGTTGTATAAAATCAATTGTTTTCTTAATATTATTGAGTTTGTTGTCCAGTGTTCTTTAATTCCTGTAAAATTTTTCAGATTATTAAAAAATAATGACAAAGACAAAGATTGCAACTAAATAAATTATTTTTAAGACATATCATATACCACCCAACTATCAAAAGAAAGGTCAATTAGTCAAGAAATTATATACTTAATTTCTAAGTCCAATTATACTGCTATTACAATTTGGCTGAGTTTGTTTTAATTATAAAGATTAGGAATTACCTTTTTATAGTTTTAGAGAGTGAAACTATAAAAATAAAAATACCAGCAGATTTGTTGCATGGAAAAGCCTTTACACTACTTATAAAGCATTACAAAGTGGCTGTACTATCAAAAAAGCAAAGGGGAGGAACAACAAATGCCATCTATCACCATGTAAAAGTATCTCTTGTAGAGCCCTTAGGAGTTCCTTCCTCATCCTACTGTGCATATGGAATTTTTGGCATGTCAGTTTTGGAGGATGTAAACATTGGAGTCAATAAAACTTTCAACATTTAGCGTTGAAGAAAACAAAATATCAGTCCCTCTACTACACACATTGTAAGCTGGTACACAATTTGAAGTGTCAGACCCAAACTACTGATCAAATCAATCACAAATCTCCTTTCCAGAAAGGAGTACCCTTTCTTTCCCATTCCTCATGGACATTCAAACAATACTATATCTGACAAACACTAGTTTACAAATTCAGCACCCAAGAGTTGGTGATTGTAGAATCAGAATTTGATAGAAATTCTTTTTGTGTACATATTTTAGCAACAATTATCCTAATGAAACATCATGGCTCTAAGACCTACAGGTAACATGTCCTCTGTTCTGATTGCCCAGTCAACACAAGATTCAAAAGCTAAATTGAATGACAGAATTTTAATTCAGTAAATGCAAAACTGACTTAACGAAGTATAATGAAATGAATTTTAAAAAGATAAATTCCTATGATAAAGCTACTTTAGTGTAACAATCTCACGATGGCACTAATTATTGGTCTTCTACCTAGTTTGGACCAGGATTTATACCTTCCCCCTTACCCAGAATCAACAAATATCCAATGTGAAATTTCATGCTTTTGAGAAGAGTTTCCTAAACCATTTCCAGGAAAAACACCTTTTCTAGTGCTGATCCCATATGATTCTTACCTGGGTGCTGAGCTTAGCAAATTTGGTTATATTTCCCACAGAGCCAGCTGGGAAGGTGTGTTTTGTAGAAGAGATGGAAGGATCATTTTGTTCCTTTCTTGAAGCAGGAGTTGATCTCTGCTGCATGCCTGACTCACTAAGTAGCTCTGAAAAAGCAGCTGCTTTGTCATCCGTTTTTCTCATTGGTATGCTAGAAAATACCTGCAAGGAATCTAGTAAGAACTGCAAACTTCTTCTGCCTTTAAATATTACAATCTACTACTGTACTTTACTAGTACAGATTCTTTTAATGATTTACTAACATTGTTCTTTTTCTTTATATACTTGAATGATGGTCATTTTCTTCCCCTATACTCCCTACAGTTGAGTAAGTTCATGCATTCTTCTCCATGGAGAAGCAACGTCCATCACTGATAGCAAGCTTGGGTACCATTTGCTTGGCTCAAAAGAGTTAAAGAGTTAAAAATTTGCAAATTGCCCTGTTTTGCTGCTGCTTCTTCTTCTTCTTCTTCTTCTTCTTCTTCTTCTTCTTCTTCTTCTTCTTCTTCTTCTTCTT
>NW_021604672.1:1634745-1636657 GCF_004785775.1 Grammomys surdaster | reverse complement strand
TTCTTCTTCTTCTTCTTCTTCTTCTTCTTCTTCTTCTTCTTCTTCTTTCTCCTCCTCCTCCTCCTCCTCCTCCACCACCACCTCCTTCTCCTTCTCCTCCTCCACCACCTCCTCCTCCTCCTCCTCTTCTTCCTCCTCCTCCTCCTCTTCCTTCTTTTCTTTCTACAACCATTTTTACAGATACCCTTTTCTTAATGAAACTGCTTGCTGATGCCCATGTGGAGTACTCTACAGTTCTGTGGACAAAAGGAACTCAGAGGGCTTCACCTGAAAAGGACCTACCAGTCTATTTACTGGGCACTATCTGCAGGGATCTGTGGGGCTTTGGCCCAGCCTGAGTGGCCAAACACTTTCAGCTCTATTATGGGGAGCCAAAGCAAGGCAAGCTGCCAGTGCTCTACCTGCTGCTGACCTAGAGTCGGTGTCAGGTTGTGGAATACAGTAGCCAGCTATGAACCAAGTTTGTGGCCACTGAACAAGAAGGTGGCTGCTACAGCCTTAAGCAACTTCCAGCATCAAAAGCTTTTGGAGAGAATACTCTATCCTGGAGTGTTACAGCTTGGTAAGACAGAGACTCTTAGAGAACCTTTGGTGCACTTTATTCCTTGTGAATAGGATCTTATAAACATTTTGGATGTGTTGGGCTCTAGAGGCAGATGCTTTCTATTGACTTGGTCTGAGATGTTAGGGATGCCTCATCTGCATGTAGAAGGACTTAAGGTATTATCCCTATGTGACCAATTGTCACAGTCATCTCCATGGGGTGTTATAGTCACTTGTTCTGGGACAAAAACTTGTTTGAGAGTAGATTTAAAGCCTGTCATTCTCAATTATGAGAATTTCTGGGGTTTCTGAATCCTCACCAGGTTTTCAGTCTGGTGGCATGGTCCATTGTGCCACTGGATTAATCTTCTAAACTGTGGCACCAATAAAAATCTGAATTGTGTCTTTTTTTTTTTATTGGATGATTTATTTACATTTCCTATGTTGTCCCCTTACCCCATCCCCCACCACCCCCTCGGAACCCCCAATCCCCTCGCCCCTCCTCCTTCTTCTCTGTGGATGTAACCTCTATCTACACCCCCCCACTCCCACCTCCTCACCCTCAAAATTCCCACCCCCTGGGGCATCCAGCCTTCATGAGGTCAAGGTTCTCTTCTTCCACCTATGCCCAGCAGGGCCCTCCACTTTTACATATTCAGCTGAAGCCCTGGATCCCCCCCTAAGTGCTCCCAGGCTGGTGGTTTAGACCCTGGGAGCTGTGGTTGGTTGGTATTGTTGCTCTCCTCATGGTGCCACAAACCCTTTCAGCTCCTTCAGTCTTCACTCTAACTCCTCTATTGAGAACCCCATGATCAGTTCAATGGCTAGTTGTGAGCATCTGCCTCTGAATATGTCTGACTCTTGAAGGCCTCTGAGGAGATATCCATATCAGGCTCTTATCAGCATGCACTTCCTGTCTTCCACATCAGCATCTACCTTTGGTGATTGCACATGGGATAGATACTCAGGTGGGGTGGTCTTGAGACGGCCCCTCCTTCAGTTTCTGTCCCTCACTTTGTCTCCATGTTTGCTCCCTTGAGTATTTTGTTGCTCCTTCTAAGAAGGACCGAATCACCCTCACTTGGTCTTCCTTCTTTATGGACTTCATGTGGCCTGTGAGTTGCATCTTGGGCATTTCAAGGTTCTAGGCTAATATCCAATAATCAGTGAGTGAATACCATGTGTCTTCTTTTGTGATTGGCTTACCTCACTCAGGATGATAATTTCTAGTTCCATCCATTTACCAAGGAACCTCTCGAATTCATTGTTTTTAATAGCTGAGTAATACTCCATTGTGTAAATATACCACATTTTTTTAATCCATTCCTCAGTTGAAGGACATCTGGGTTCTTTCCAGCTCCTGGCTATT
>NW_021604672.1:1607595-1634345 GCF_004785775.1 Grammomys surdaster | reverse complement strand
ATTACATTAAGAGAGAGAGAGAGAGAGAGTTTTTGGAAATATATAAAATGATATATAACTTTATATATATATATATATATATATATATATATGATATCCTGAACAAAACATCAATGGCTCAGACTCTAAATCAACAATTGATAAATGGGATCTCACCTCATGAAACTGAAAAGCGTCTGTAAGGCAAGGAATAAGGTCAATAGGACAAAACAGCAACTTACAGATTAGAAAATGATCTTTACTAACTCTGCATCTGATAAAGAGCTAATATTTAAACTGTACATAGAACTCAAGAAGTTAACCTCCAAAAAAAACCTAAATAACCCAATTTAAAAATGAGGTACAGAGCTAAAGGGAGAATTCTCAACAGAAGATTCTGGAATGGCTGAGAAGAACTTAAAAAAATGTACAATATTCTTAGTAATCAGGGAAATTCAAATCAAAACAACTGTGAGATTCTACCTTACACCAACCAGAAAATATAAAATCAAAAACTTAACTGACAGCAGATCCTGGCGAGTATGTAAAGAAAGAGGACCACTACTACATTGCTGATGAGATTGCAAACTGGGTACAACCACTCTGGAAATCAATGTGTGTGGGACCATGATAGGATGGATTTGGTTTTGGTAGAAGTGCTGGCTGGAAATAGCCCAGAGACCCAACAGGTGTACATGCCTGTGAGGGACAGGCATCTATTCTGCCACACTCCCAGAATCCAGGCTCCCAACACTTGGCATAGACCTCCATTGACCTACAATTTTCAGTCACAAAAGGCAATGCTCCTACCAACCACTCCACAGGTAGAGGGTGTGACTACAGGCCTCAGCCTCAAGAGATTTATATACCAATGAGATACCTGAAGGCCAGAGGGCATAGCCAATTAAGCATTCTTCCCCAGACCCTCCTTCCTCCCTATTTAAATCAGGTCCACCCTGACCTAAGTAGGGGGTGCATCCAGATCCAACTACCATCCTCCATAAAAATAAACCTTTGGAAACTCACAGACTTTCACATGTCTTCTGGGCCTGCCATGGGATACCACCACCACTGCCACCACTGCTGTAGCTGCAGCTGCTTAATCTCTCCCCTGGAGAGCATTTCTGCATTCCACCATGAGGGTCCACCTCTCAAGCAAGCGAGCCTCCAAGCCAAGTGAGTACAGTAACCAAGTCTTTTCCTGTCCCCCCGCCCTTGTTTTTCTCAGTGTGTGGGTCAGTCGTGCATGCCTGCATGCCTTTTGTCTCCCCATGGAGCCCTCCTAGCAATGTCTGGGAGCCCTGGAATGGCAGCCCCTGGCCTCTGGGCCCACTCAAGAACCCTGCCCAACGCCACCCCCGGCATCCTCTCCTCCCATGGACTCCAGGCTGAGTTCAATCCCTGCCTATGCTCAAGCCTGTCTGGCTGGGTTTGACACAAACACAGTCGAACTTCCCTCTTGTGCTCCTGCTGCCCAGAGTTACAGTCTCAGCTGACTAGGGTGGCAGACAAGCAGGAATCACAACAACCCAACAGAGAAGTCACGTGCCTGCACGCCCACTCTCAAGCTAATCATTCCCTGAAAATGTGGCAGTTCCTCAGAAAATTGGAAATAGTTTTACCTGAAGACTCATATACCCAAAATATGCTTCACCATATCACAAGGACAAATGCTCCTCTATGTTTATAGCAGGCTTACTCAGAGTAGCTAGAAGCTAGAAACAACCCAAATGTCCTTCATCAGAAGAATGAATCCCTAACGTGTGGTTCATTTACACAATGGAATACTATTTAGGTATTAAAAAGAAGGACATCAAGGATTTTGCAGGATGGAACAGGAAGACATCATCCTGAATAAGGTAACCCAGACCTAAAAGGACACTCATGGTATGTTCCCACTAATAAGTGAATATTAACCAAAAAGTACAGAGTACTTAGAATATATATATATATATATATATATATATATATATATATCTCCCACAGACTTTAAGAAGTTTAACAAGAGGAAAAGCCCAAGTGAGGATGCTTCAATCCCATTTAGAAGGGACAACAAAATAATCATAGAAGGCAGAGGGACGGATGGGGAAAGAGAAAAGAAGAGGGGAAAACAGGCATAATAGAAAATGATTTTATATATATATATAAATCCTGTTGTTGAATATTTACACTGGCCTGGTTAATCTGAATAAAACGGAATGCTATTAAAACTAGGAATGCAGACTGGAACTCCTGGGTTAAATAGTAATGGATAGCATGTGTGTGCCAACTAATTATTTTATTTCTTTCTATTCGTCTTCAATTAAGAGATGGATCAGGAACAGTACCTGATATTTCTGAAGCCATGAAAATCCTGAGTTATATTTGTAAATGATTGCATGAAAATATCTAATTCTCTATCATGTGATTTACTTTTAAATTGACATTGGCTACTAAATGTTATTTTATTTCAATTACCTAGCTTAATGTATTAAACGACACTTACAAAATCCATTTTTTTCACATAAATACACAAAAGTAAAATTTACTATATAAACCATTTGAAGAACACTTCTGTGCCACTGGGTGTATGTACACTGTTATGTAACAATCAGTTACTAACAATTCATGGACAGTGGGTTACCTCCACCTTTTGCCTGTTGTAGATAATGCTGGTATACATAGGATTTCAACCACTGTTCGAATTTTGTGTTCATTTCTTTCAATTTCATAAATTAAGCATTACTGCCTTTAATTCTGTAGGTGAAAATGTACATATATCACCTTTCTATGACCTTGTAGAATTAATTTTTGAGTGACTAAAGCAATGTTTTCCATCATAGATGTACCATTTTACCTACCTACCACTTGCATTTCAGTCTCTGGGTGACCTTTTGTATTTGATGGAGGTAAATATATAATATCACTTTTAAATATGTATATTCCTACTTTCTGTGATGGTATTTATTGAAACTATTTTTATTTTTCTGATGAGTGCTTCTGATATCTTGTCAAGAAAATATCATAATACACATGAAGACTTATTGATGATCCTCTATTTAATTCCACAAAAACATGTGCTCCTAAAATTAGAGCACAGTATTGTTTAAAAACTGTTTTGTGTAAAATCTTTACTTAAATTTAATTCCCATAGCAGTGATAACAAAATTAACTAGGCCTTTCTGGAAAGCTCTTAGATGACTTAATGCCTTTGGAAGGTTGATGGCAACCCTCCACCTTTATTCTATTCTGTTCTCTACTTTCAGAACAATGGAAGACACATCATAAACCTTTCATCCATTGAAGATACATCAGAAGCATACTGTCTATGAGAAGGAAAGTCCAAAGCAGTCACTAAATCTATTGTGTCACTCAGTTGTGACTCTTCAGCCTCCAGAACTACGAGTAATCAATTTGCAGTATTTACAATTACTTGACCTCCAATATATTGTTTCAGCAATACAAGCATACTAATAGAGAACATACCTCCTCTTGAGATATACAATCAAGTGAATGTGTTTATTTCACTTTTCTTCAGGACAAAAAGAATAAGTCAGATTATTTAGGGGTTAAGTTTTTTGAGGCTTAAAAACAGAAGAAAGACAATAGCAACAAAATGATCAAAGCCCTGTGTGATTAGTGAGCCTAAATAGTATCCTAACTTGAGCAACAAAATTTTGTTTATATTTTTTCTCTTTACTTCAAATTCTTTTTCTCCTTTCTATTTAGTCACACAGGTATCAGAGAAGAGACAGGTCTCTGGCTGATGATATAGACCAAGTTGATCCAGAAGCTATCCTGCTTCTCATTGTGCACACAACCCTCAAGTCTTTCCCTTTCATCTTAAATTCAAATGCTCAGAATCTCATATGAGAAAACAAACAAACTGTCTACATAGTAGCAATTCATTGAAGGGAAAACCGATAGCTTGAAATATGATATATTTGGATTTGCAACAGTAGTTCAAGAATATGAGTCTGGTCTGATATGTATATAGATTTCTTCAAAATCTGTGTGGATGCTACATTTCTTGTTGGGTTATATATCTTCTTCATTATGTTCTAACTAGTCTGGGCATTATCTCTGCCCTTGTTCAGAGCAGTGGTAGTTGGTGGAGAATCAGAGTAGAAAAATACCTGGCAGCTAAGGTGACTTAGGTTAGAATAGTACTCCATTAGAGGCCAGTGATCCAGTTAAACCTATTGACAGAGTACCAGACTTCCTTGCAGGGATAGAGGAAGGAATTTGAGGCAGAAGAATAGGAGAGTAGCAAAGAAGAGTATTAAAAGAACAGTAAAGATAAACTCAAAAAAGTCAGCTAAAATAAGACATCTTTTACATTAATGAATTAATTATGATATTATGGAATATCACCACTATGATATTCCACTAGCAATGCAAATGATTGTATATGGCTTGTATCAATTTTAAGAAATTTGAAATAAGTGGTTTTAAGGCAAGAGGAGTCTAAATGAATGATGAGCAAAATATGTTAAGAACCTGATGGAAACAGATACAGAAACCTACAGACAAACATTAGGCAAAGTTCCAAGAACTCTGCAGAAGTGGAGGAAGGATTGTAGGGCCCAGAGGTGTTAAAGACACTAGGAGAATACAGCCCACAGAATCAACTAAACAGGGCTCATAGGGGCTCACAGAGACTGACTCAGCAAACACTGAACCTGCATGAGCCTGTGCTTGGTCCTCTGCATACATGCTTTGTTTGTTAGTGTATAATTTTTGTGAGATCCATAAGAGTTAGAGTGGGTATGTTTCTGACACTTTTGCCTGCTCTTGGGATCCTTTCTCTCCTGTTGACTGGGTTGTCATATTCAGCCATAAAGTCTTATTATATGTTTTAATGCCATGTTCAGTTGATATCAGTGGGAATCCTGCTCTTTTCTGAATGGAAATGGAAAAACAGTATATCCAGAGTAGATGGGGCAGCAGAGGTGGCACTTGAAGGAGTGGAAAGAAGGAATGCTTTAGTCAAGATGCATTGTAAGAGAGAAGAATAAGGAAATGGGAAAAATATGTAAGAATGCAATTACAGAAAATAGCCATGTTTAGCAATGAAAATGCAGCTAATTCTTCTGTCCTGAGGAGAAAACATGGAAAACCTGAATAGTAGAGATAGCACCATTGAAAATATTAATCACACATGAGAAAGAAATATATTTCTATCCAACATTGTTTTGAGACTCTTTAAATCAAAAGAAGACAAATAGCCAAATAATGTAAGACCCAAAGAATATAGGCCAGTAGGTTTTAGGAATGAGAATTGTGTTAAAAATTCTTTCCCTGTTGAAATTCTATCCCTGTTGAATTGTGCCACAGGAAATATTCCTGCACATACCTCTATACTCTCAGGCAGGTGCTCTTCTAAGATGCTCTCCATGGAAGCAATGAGTTCAGAGTGGGTACCTCTGCATAATTCATGCGTTTGATAAGATGCTCCTGAGCTCCCTACACTGTTGCTTTGCTGGTGTTCACTCCATACAACACTGGGGATGAGTGTCACCTTCTTGAATCTAGGCTAATCCTTGAAAACAGGGCCTCACAACTAAATTGTGCAATTCCTCCATTATATATTGTTGTTCATTAGATTAGCTATTTATGATAATTAGAGCACTGTATTCCTCCTTCGAAGATTTCATTCCCTTGAGGATTTGAATGGTAAAGTGTTTCATTTTTATTTAGCAATATTCTGAATTATTGACTACTTTCTAATTACCTATTGTAGGATTAACTACTAAAGCTTAGAACTGCTATGTAGATATCTATTACTTATCAAGAGAAAGAGACACATGATATTATATTGAGAAATAGAGCTAGCCACCAAAAGGATGTGGCCACATGGCTGCTTCAGGGTTACTGAATTGTAGGGCAAAGAACTTTCTGTTTTCATTAAAAAGAACATTGGTATATTGAATTTTTTTTAAAAAAAATTGAGTATGCATTTCTTTGGATTTGTAAATTTTTTCAATTAATGGAAAGAACAATTTAGTATTTGACAACGCCTGGATCTAAATCTTATTGCCTGTAAGAAATGAATACCAGGCTCTCTGCTCCTCCCTGTTCCAGAGATCGCCGCATCTTCTTGTGCAGTGCCAGCCTCATCCCGTAGACAAAATGGTGAAGGTCGGTGTGAACGGATTTGGCCGTATTGGGCACCTGGTTACCAGGGCTGCCTTCTGCTCTCCATCTGGTGGCAAAGTGGAGATTGTTGCCATCAACAACCCCTTCATTGACCTCAACTACATGGTCTACATGTTCCAGTATGACTCCACCCATGGCAAGTTCAACGGCACAGTCAAGGCTGAGAATGGGAAGCTTGTCATCAACGGGAAGGCCATCACCATCTTCCAGGAGCTAGATCCCGCTAACATCAAATGGGCCGATGCTGGTGCTGAGTATGTTGTGGAGTCCACTGGCGTCTTCACCACCATGGAGAAGGCCGGGGCCCACTTGAAGGATGGGGCCAAAAGGGTCATCATCTCTGCCCCTTCTGCTGATGCCCCCATGTTTGTGATGGGTGTGAACCACGAGAAGTACGACAACTCACTCAAGATTGTCAGCAATCCGTCCTGCACCACCAACTGCTTAGCCCCCCTGGCCAAGGTCATCCATGACAACTTTGGCATCGTGGAAGGGCTCATGACCACAGTCCATGCCATCACTGCCACTCAGAAGACTGTGGATGGCCCCTCTGGAAAGCTGTGGCGTGATGGCCGTGGGGCTGCCCAGAACATCATCCCTGCATCCACTGGTGCTGCCAAGGCTGTGGGCAAGGTCATCCCAGAGCTGAACGGGAAGCTCACTGGCATGGCCTTCCGTGTTCCTACCCCCAATGTATCCGTTGTGGATCTGACATGCCGCCTGGAGAAACCTGCCAAGTATGATGACATCAAGAAGGTTGTGAAGCAGGTATCTGAGGGCCCACTGAAGGGCATCCTGGGCTACACTGAGGACCAGGTTGTCTCCTGTGACTTCAACAGCAACTCCCACTCCTCCACCTTTGATGCTGGGGCTGGCATTGCTCTCAATGACAACTTTGTAAAGCTCATTTCCTGGTATGACAATGAATACGGCTACAGCAACAGGGTCGTGGACCTCATGGCCTACATGGCCTCTAAGGAGTAAGAAACCCTGGACCACCCACCCCAGCAAGGACACTGAGAGCAAGAGAGAGGCCCTCGGTTGCTGAGGAGTTCCTGTCCCCAACACTGAGCATCTCCCTCACAATTTCCTTCCCGGACCCCCGATAACAACAGGAGGGGCCTAGGGAGCCCTCCTTACTCTCTGAGATACCATCAATAAATGTTCTACACCCATCAAAAAAAAAAGAAATGAATACCATATAATCCCCAGGCAGCTCATGCACAAAATAAGAAAAATATAGTCAACCTCATAGCTCTCTTCTGGGAATTAGATATTTTTTAAATGTCTAATCATTATTAGCTTCTGTTCTCAGCCCTAACCTTTTAGTGGCTTTATGTTTCTCCTTTAAATCACTTATTATAAATTGTCTAAATTTTATTAAGTTGTGGTTACATCAATAAATTTAATCACCACAATGTATAAGTTAAAGTTTTAAATTCTATGTGGACTTTCCCATAAAAAAAATTACAATGAAGCCCAGGATAAATGGTAAGGTTGCATTACAGATTAAATATATCACTTAAAACTGGTGGTAACAAAAACCAAAAGAAAAATGACTATCCTACATTTATTCATCACTACAACTAATATCAACTGATGTTTTACAATATTTGCAACTAATTTTACATTAGAAGGAAGGCTGGGATGAAGACATTATGATACTTGCCTTTTGTGTTGTTGTTGTGGTTGTTGTTGTTCTTTTAAAAATTATTCTTTAATCTTTTTATACAGTCCAAACTTAATCTCCTCCAGGTTCACACTTGGACTGTTCCATATCCCATACCTCTTCCCCCATCTCCAAGATGTCCCACCATCCCAACCCAACCCCATAAGCCCTCCCTACTACCTGGAGTACCACGTCTCTTAAGGGTTAGGTACATCTTCTCTGACTTAGTCCAGACTGGGCAATCCTCTGCTGCATATGTGTTGGGGGCCTCATATCAGCTGGTGTATGCTGTCTGCTTGGTGGCTTAGTGTCTTAGAGATCTCAGGGGTTCAGGCTAGTTGAGCCTGATTGTCTTCCTATAAGGTTGCCCTCCTCCTTAGCTTCTTCCAGCTTTTCCCTAATTCAACCACTGGGGTTATCAGCTTTCATCTATTGGTTGGGTGTAAATATCTGCATCTAACTCTTTCAGCTGCTTGTTAGGCCTTTTGGTGGGCAGTCATGATGGGTCCCTTTTTGTGAGTACTCCATAGCCTCAGTAATAGTGTCAGGCCTTGGGACCTCCTGTTGAGTTGGATCCCATTTTGGGCCTGTCACTGGACCTCCTTTTTCTCAGGTTCTTCTTCATTTTTGTCCCTGCAGTTCTTTCAGATAGGAACAATTATGAGTCAAATTTTGTGATACTGGGAGGGCAACTCCATCTCTTCACTTGATGCCCTGTCTTTCTATTGGAAGTGAACTCTACAAGTTCCCTCTCCTCAATGTGGAGCATTTTATTTAAGATACCTCCCTTTGAGTCCTGAAAGTCTCTCACCTCCCATGTCTCTAGTATATTCTAGAAGTTCCTCCCACTTTCTACCACCTGAGGTTGCCTATTTCTATTTCTTCTGCTGGCCCTCAGGGCTTCAGTCCTGATTCTCCCCCACCCAATACCTGATCATGTTCCCCTCTTCCTTTCTCTGTCCTCATTCCTACCCAAGTCCCTCTCTCCCTTTTCCCCTCCTATGATTCCTTTCTTCTCCCTGCCAAGTGGGATTGAGGCATCCTTGCTTGGACCTTCTTGAAGGTTTGATAACCTTCTTGAGTTCTGTGGATTGTATCTTGGTATTCTGTACTCTTTTGACTAATACCTACTTATTAGTGAGTACATATCATGCATGTCCTTTTGGATCTGAGTTACCTCACTCAAGATGATATTTTCTAGTTCCTTTCACTTGCCTACAAAACTCATGTCCTCTTTCTTAATATTTGAGTAGTATTCCATTGTGTAAATGAACCACATTTTCTGTATTCATTCTTCTGTTGTGGAACATCTGGATTCTTTCCAGTTTATGGCTATCACAAATAAGGCTGCTATGAGCATAGTGGAACATGTGACCCTGTGGCATGGTGGGCCATCTTTTGGGTATATGCCCAAGAGTGGTATAGCTGTCTTCAGGTAAATCTATTTCCAATTTTCTGAGGAACCTCCAGATTGATTTACAGAGTGATTGTACCAGTTTGAAATCCCACCAGCAACAGAGGAATGTGTGACGAGCCGCCTCGCCGATAAGGAGAACGCCACACTCAGGATTCTTCTGACAGCAGTTTACTTGTTACAGCTCTTTTAGATGGTGTTACAGCTCTCTTAGATGGTAGTGTTACAGCTCTCTTAGATGGTAGTGGCGAAGGACCCCGAGCCCCAGAACCCAAGGCTTATATAGAGTCCTGGGAGAATGTGCCGCATGCTCATTGGCTCCTTAAGTGATGCCTAATTAACATACTAGTTTTCATTGGCTCTTTGAGTGATGCTTAATTAGCATATTAATTTTCGCACCTTGCGCATGCGCACACTCGGCTTGGCTCTGACTAAAACCAGAGAGCGGGAAGCCGGCGTGCCCTGCACAGGCGCACTTTCATTCACGGCTCTGTCAAAGAGCCAAGAAGCGGGGAGCCGGTGCGCCTTGTGCAGGTGCACTTTCATTCACGGCTCCCTCACGGAGCCACGCCATTGTCAAATGGTGAATGTGGCTCCCAACATCTCCCCCTTCTTTATTATATTGTTACAACAAATTTCCAACTGTTATTTCGCCAATCAAGCCCACTGTTCTACCAGTAAGGCGTTTAAGGCAGTTAAACAGTTGTGAGACCCTCCACACTTATGTCCCATGCAATGGGAACCCGAGCCCTGGGAAGTGTGGAGGACTATCATTCAGGGTTCCTGGTTAAATACCCCCTGGAGCGACATGTACATATCTGGTTGGTTAATTGCCCATAAAATCCTATATGCCCCGGGATGGGCTGTGACTTCCCGCGCTTTCCCCTTACACAAAGGCAGTAAATTATAGAACTTGTGAGAGCATCGGATTGCCAGCGCTGTCTCTGCCTTCCACGGCTCTCTACATCAAAATCTCAAAATCTCCCCCTTTTTTGTTTTAAATGAGAATCACAGGCACTGGCCATTTCCCGTGTCTTAGGCTAGTTGACGTTCTTCCATAGCCAGTACCAAAGAATGGTGAGCTCCTTATCTTAGGCTACGAGGGTTGCACCCACACCTGGCATTCTTGCCAGCAAGAATGTGCACCCAGGTTGTGGCCACTCGTAATGTCCGTCATGGAGTAAACTCACAGCTGGCATATGGCATCAACCTATTCCCGTCATTGGGACCAATGGCAGCTGGCCTGGAGACAAAAAGATGGAGTTGCCCTTGGTTCGTCTGGCACAGTACCAATATAACTCAAACTCAAGCCCAATCAAGCAATTTCCATCATGGGGGAATAAGCGATCAAGGACTAATAGTTTGATACAGTCTCCCCTACCTTACCAGGTGCAATGGAAACAAGTCCTCTGGGTGCAAAGGCTAGGGAAATTGAAAGAGATGCAAACACCCATCCCTGTGCAATGGAGTCATCTCCTAGGGGTGCAAGGGCTGTTTGTCTCAAAATTCAGGTACCAGAGCTACACAGACAAGACCAGTCAGGCTAAAACTCCTCATCGACCCAGTGTAATGGGCTGAGCCCTTGGGGTGCAGCGGCTGATAGATCTGTTTGCTGGCTATTTCTTTAACATAGATAACCAGATTTCGGGAGATGAACCTTGTTCTAAGGCCACAAGTGCTTGGGTAATCACGGCTTTGTCACGTTTCTGTTGATCTCTGAGCTTGCAAACCAACCAGAGTATGAACACTAATCTGCAACACAGGGTTGTACCAAAGAAGCCTACTCCCCCCCACTCCTTAAAGAAAGAGAAGGCTGAAGAAATCCAGGAAGAAGGTCTTTCAGTCAGCGAAAGGTCCATGCGTGTTGAGTTGATGGCCATCACCGCTACTCGAAACTTCTCAAGGAGTTCATCAAATCCTTCTGACCATTCTCCTGTTAGGTAATGAGACAATTGTCTGGATAAATTAGCTGTTTGAGTAAAGTTTTCATATTGAACACTAGTAATACAGAGTGTTCCCAGTTTTTTTTTTTCACATCTCAATTGTGCCAATTGAAAAAGAATGTCTAATCTTTTTTCTATCAAATCTAGGCGCTGATTAACAATCATCAATCCGCCTTTCAATTCAGCACTCGTAGAAGTATGGATGTTGACTGTCTCTGCCACTGTAGCGGACAGCTGATTTAAGGCTGTTGCTGTTTGAACTTTGGTTGTCATAGCAATCTCAGCAGCTGTAGCTGCAATGGCACTAACTGATATCGCCGTCATTATGGCTGCAGTTATGCCAAAGTCTCTTTTTTGTCTGAATAATGATAGAATAGAGGGTGTTTCAACAGGAACAGGAACCCATCGTGGCACTCTGGCAACCATGGCACGTTTAGCTTGTCCAACTGCCCAACACTGAGACATCATGCATGAATCATTAGTGCATTTTTCAAATGAGGAGTTTGAAAGAATAAACAAGAAATGTGGAAAGACACACACTGGAGTAGGTGAAAATACCGTTTGATTTACAATAATCTTGTTAACTCCAGTAATTAACTGAATAGGATTTGTCAACTGAGGGATCGGATCTGAACTCTGTTTCACCATAGTTCCATTAATAACTCCTGTAAAGGATGTTCTTCCTGCCTCTCCACCCTGGAGAAAGGCTAGCGGGTTGAGGTCGGTACAACTGCCATTAACTCTACAGAGTAGCCATTTGTGAAAAGGATTCATACTAATGCTCTGTAGAAAAGGACCTTTTCTCATTATCGCGTCAGCTCCAAGATCTCCCAGCATATTGGGTGAAAAGGAAAAAGTTTTATTGGTATCTGCCCATCGTGTTACTCTGGATTGACAATCAGACCAAGGCAGAACAACTCTCTCATCTTCTAGACTACAAAAGGGAGAGACCTTAGGTTAACGAAGATACTCTCCATCAATAAGTTTGGGTGATAAAAATGTTCCATCTATCCAAATGGCTGGTTGTAAAAAGGACTGTGAGAACTCTTTGACATAACTATTGTCCTTTTCATTATTATTCTTTTTGGTTGTTAATTTAACCCAGCTTCTCTTTTCATAAAACCACCTCAAGGTTCTCTTCAAGAGAGTTATACAGTTTCTTGTCTCAGTAATCTGGAAACAGAGAGAACCCCGTTCAGGCAAGGAACGATTTTCTCTCAGGGGGGCATGTGTTTTATCATAGGGAAGATAAGGCAGCCCCATGGTTTTATTAGTTGTAAGAAATCTTGGAAACACCATGGCATCATGTCTAGCAGGTATGGGTTTAGGAAAAGCAGATAATATAGCCCATCGTTGTTCTCCCCATATACTAGGAACCCAGATCTGGAGGATCCAAATTAGGACTGGAAGTGTCTGTAGATGAATTCTTTGGGGTGTCATCTTCAGTCATCACGAGTCTTCGCATTAGTCGCTCTGGTAGCCAAAATGGATTGTCTTCTTCCTGTGGAAAAACACAAACCGCTCCCCTGGATCCTATTAAAATAGGATCCGAGCCTTTTCATTGTCCGGTCAAGACGTCCTTCCACTTGACCATCTCCTTTGGCCTATCAGGCTCTAAGCAATGACGGTCAGCGGCCGAATGGCCCTGACTGTCCAAATTTTAAAAATTGAGAGTAAAGAGTGCTATAGAAACGGTGACTCGTGGCATTGAGGGTAGAGCCTCCTCGACTCCCCCTTTTTGTTTTAATAGATCTATAGATACATGTAAATATTGAAGTCTCTCAAAGGATGGGATATGGGTAACATCTATTTGCCACAATTGATCACGTGTAAGTCCTCAAGGCTTAACATCATTATGAAAATTGAGGACACTGAGAACAAGTTTTTGTTATTTAACTTGTACACTTTCTAGAAATATCAAATTATAGTCTCAAGCTATTATTATTTTGATGATATAAAGAATAAGATTGTATGGCCAATTGTTTCTATATGGTCTATAATTTGACTGGTATATAAATCTGTTCTGGCATTGCCCTGGGTTCTAGGCAATCCAATGAACCCTTAAATGTCTTTATAAAGAAACAGTACATGTTTCTTAAATTAAGCTGTATTTTTATAATTGACTGTAAAATTTGAGAATTAGTAATATCTAAAAGGGCAACAATTTTAAGTAGTTACAAACCATGAGCCATATACTTGCTATGAGTGTACCAATTGAAAGCTTGATTTTTTAGCATTTCAAACAGTGTCTACAGCACATAATTTAATTATTTGTGTTGAAGCAGGGGAAAATTCAAGAAAATGAACATGTGATATAATTACATATACTGTCTAATAAATTGATGAGGCATCTGTAAACATAGTAAATATTTTTTCTATGGGCTGTATGCAAATTCATAGGAAATACAAAAGCATGTATAGAGAACAACTGTTAACAACTTGTCTTATGGATAATGATTATCAATTTTGTCTAAAACTTTGTCAAGTAACAGGCCAAATATCATTATTTTCCAATAACCAACTTAATTTTTATTTGGAATAAAGAATTAGCATTCCATCTAAAATATTTTCAGGATTCTATATTATAATCTTGTATTAACACTGTAATAGTTTCATGATAAGGTATTCAAACTTTACTTGTACATGAAGAAGGATGAAACCACATTAATGGTTTCTTTGGCTACAGGTCTGTTGTGAGCACATGAGTAGCAATAATGTAAACAGACAACAATGTATCATGGTCTATATAATTTATCTTTTAATGACCAATAGCTTATTCTATACCTTTACAAAGCTATCTATCCTTCATCAGTTAACTGTCGAGGGGAATTAGGATTTGTATCTCCCTTGAAAACATCAAACAGAGGTTCAAGTCCTCTTATGGTAAGTTTAAGATGAGGTTTTAGTAAAAGTAAACCAATTTTTGTATGTGTGCCTGTAAGCCAGAAGAGGGCACTAGATCCCACTATAAATGATTGTGAGCCACCATGGGTTGCTGGGAATTGAACTCAAGACCTCTGGAAGAGCAGTCAGTGCTCTTAACCACTGAGCCATCTCTCCAGCCCCTTTATCCATTCTTATTGGAATTTTCTGTGTCACAATCTGTTTAAGATATAACTGAATTCTCAAATATTAAAAACTCATTGTATTAGAGTAAGGGCGTACAGAAAAACCCTTTTTAAAGATATCAGTTAACAAAATGAATAAAATACACTGAGAGATTTAAATGTTTAATTTCTGTATTAAAGTAACAACAAATTCTTATATAAGACTATTAATCATTCTTTGAGTCAGCCTTTTAATGATATTGTTTCATGGGCTCTCAAGAATCACTAATAAATTCATGGGATTTACATCTCATCACTTTTACCAGGATGTAAAGGAACAATAAAAACAATCTTTTAAATCTATAATAATTTTATGTATTTACTAGAATGGTAACTGACATAGGCAAGACAGGCTGTAATGTCTCATTAATTTCATAAATCTTAAATTTGAACTTTGTTTTTGGTTTAACTGAATAAGTAACCTTTTTAGTTGAATGAGGGATCAGATAAACACCAAGTTAAAGGCACTCTTGTCTTCTAATAATTGTTACATCAGCCCCAGTATCTATTAATTTTTATTGGGGAGAGCAGCTTTTACTGTATTTTGTCAAACATTCGGAGCCATTGCCATAGCGGCAAGTCTCTCAAACTTTATGGCTGTAAAATTAGCATCAAACCCATGCTTTTGAACTGACTCAGCAAGTTCTTTAATAGAAGTATATTCTACCGATGTGTAAATGCAACTTCTTTCTGTAGCTTTAAACACTGGAAAGGCTTGAAACATCTTTTTTTTTTTTTCCTTTGAAAAGAGTTCTGTGCAGCGCCCGCCCACGTAAGGTGGGGGAACGCACAGGAGCGCCACGGCGGCTCGGGTTTTCACCGCGGGCGGGGGAGCTCGCGCACGGTTTCTAATCCCCGCCTCTCTTTGTTCTCTATTCTGCAGAGGCAGCCGCCCACGTGAATGGTATCCTTCCGCCCCAAAGCGGACTATTTTTCTATCTAAATCCTGTTCCCACTTGGAGGACCCAGGCTCCCCTGATTCATATTCATATAATTTCAAACTTTGCAATTCTTCAACTGGATATAGAGGCTTTTTCAGCTCAGCTCAACTCTTAGCTATAGGTGTAGGTAGCTTATCAGCCTCTGCTGTGTATATTAAGACTGCCTTTAAAACAAAGGTAAACTAGCCCAAGAGTTGGATATGTAACCATTCTTGTCTTTTGAACATACAACATAGAACATACACTTAGACAACGAAACAAAAAACAAACAATCAACACACATGGGCATTGGCGCGCCAAGGACAGACAACAAAGAAGGACATTTAAGAGCTCTTTGTTGACATAGCTCAGAGAGAGGGCAACTGTTTTTCTAAAACCCTTTCTCTCTCTTATTCTTTACCGGATAAAGAGATTTTCTTTCTAAGGCCTTTTCTCCTTTTCTACGTTTCTCTCCCAGGGAAAATTATCCCTCATCTTTACTCCTTTTCTCCTTTTCTCTTTCTGTTCCTCTTTTGTAGCTACTTCTTTTTTAATTTCCTCTTTTTTCTTTTCCTTTTTCTTCGTTCTATTCTTAGCGCTCTTTTCCTTTTCTGCTTCTGATAGGCTATCCTGGTGCTCTGCTAAAGCTCTTTGTCCCTCTCTTACTTTGTCTCGGCATTTAGCATCCTCTATACAGGCTCTAATCATTTTATACAAAGGCCATGTGCCTGGTCTTAACTTCCCTCCTTCTATTTTGTTGATCAGGTCACCTCCAAGTTTGCCCCGGGAGCCCTTAGACAGGGACCCCGTGGATACAAACCAGGGAGCTACCTGATCCACATCTTGTAAAAAATTGCACGCCTTCTCGGGAACCTTTAAGCCACGCTCGTGAAGCAACGCCTGCATTGCTGAGAGAAGCGGCTTCATTTGATGGTTACCCATAGCTTCTTATCTACAGTTCCTGTATACACGGAGGGCAAGTGCACTCCTTCCTCTGTATATGCCAATTAAAACAAAAGCAGAGCACTAGAACTATCGCAGCCCAAATGGGGATAGCAATAGCAAGATAAACAGGATCCACCATACCTTGCAGAAAAGCGTCTAGACTTCTCGCGCCGTCAGTTCTGAATCCTCTGTTGAGCCAACAGGGTCCCTCGAAGCTGGATAAAATGCTGAGACGTACGGCTTCGTCCCGGGTTTCGGCACCAGCTGTGATGCGCCGCCTCGCTGATAAGGAGAACGCCACACTCAGGATTCTTCTGTCAGCAGTTTACTTGTTACAGCTCTTTTAGATGGTGTTACAGCTCTCTTAGATGGTAGTGTTACAGTTCTCTTAGATGGTAGTGGCGAAGGACCCCAAGCCCCAGAACCCACGGCTTATATAGAGTCCTGGGACAACGTGCCGCATGCTCATTGGCTCCTTAAGTGATGCCTAATTAACATACTAGTTTTCATTGGCTCTTTGAGTGATGCTTAATTAGCATATTAATTTTCGCACCTTGCGCATGCGCACACTCGGCTTCGCTCTGACTAAAACCAGAGAGCGGGAAGCCGGCGTGCCCTGCACAGGCACACTTTCATTCACGGCTCCCTCACGGAGCCACGCCATTGTCAAATGGCGAATGCAGCTCCCGACAGGAGTGTTTCTCTTTCTCTACATCTTTGCCAGCATCTGCTGTTACCTGAGATTCTGATACTCTTTAAAGCAACCACATCACATAAAAAAGATAGAAACCACCCTTTAACGAGTCACAGCTCACTTCAAAAGGAAGGATATACAAGAGAGAAGGGAAAGATAGACTACTTAACTATAGAAAACTTTAATTATCATAACTACTGTCTCATTGATGGCAGTGGCTTGTGGATCATTGGGCAAAGCTGCTCATTGCCAAATCTGATGATATATGAGTGTGATTTTCAGGCCTTACATTATGAAACTCAGGAATCAACTTCTGTGACTTGTTCTCTTACCTTCACATATGCTTGACATGTGCACCCACACACACACACAAACACACATACACACACACATATAGAAGAGTTGTGGTTGAGTCAAAGAAAGAGAATAAATATAGCTTAAAAATAAAACTAAAATAATGCTTGTGTGTATCTTACACTAATAATTATTTTTTTGTGAAATGAACGAAGAGAGAGGGGATATTGGGGTGAAATAATTAAATATGGATTAGAGAAGAATGGTGAAATGTAGGTGGTTTAACAAAACCTAAGGGAATATGAAAAGCCTTATGGAAATCCACCAATTAGTAGGCCAATTTCAAAATAAAAGTAAAAAAGGAGTTTTAACAGAATTATCTTGCATAAGTAGACAATGTAGCTCCCAGAACACAATTGCTATTCAAGGAAAATTATACTGTAGTGTATGGGATACATCTGTATGAGTTACCAGTTACAGGGCTCTAGAAATCTCCAAACCACACAGCCTTCTGCCCTTGTTCTTGTTTATCCATCATAACTACTTGATTAGACCTTATTGCTGGAGATACCACACACTTTCTGCACATCATAGAGAAATGAATTTCAAACTGGCAGTGAACCAACCCTTTTCAGTAGCTTACAAAGTGGCAAAAGGGGCAAATGGACTGTTGGAGTTAAAAAAAAAAAAGACACTGAAATTTTTACCCAACAATTGACCCTGCATGTAACAATACTAACTTTCAGACAAGATAGGCTTATATTAGCAGTAATAGCATGATTTTAATGGACTGCAATGCCACACTTGGGTTAACAGGAAAAGGAAATAAAAAGGATGTAAAAGTTGAAGGATTGGGAGGAATATTGTGAATTTCTGACTTCTGGACATGACACAGCTATTGGACTCAGAAAATCACATCTGTTTTTACCTGCACAAGACCAAGATTCCTGTACAGATAGAGTTCAAGAGTTCCAGAGCCCATCCATTACTAAGGGGTTATTGGCAGTGAGTAGTTGCTGAGGTGTGTGAGGAGAGGGTTCAAGAGGAATCGCTTCTTTAGAGACTATAGACAGTTGTGAGTTCCCCACAGTCCAATGGATGGCTTCATACTCTTGCTTATATGGATAGCACTAACTAAATGTAACATCTTATTTTTTTTTAAGATATAAAATTAAGAGACTATTTCAATGGACAGGAAATAGAAAAATAGTCGGGGAAAGCAGAAGTAGATGTGATCATATTTCACTATGAATTCTCAATGAATGACAAATTCAACAAGTTGCTGCACCCTGAAAGGCCCTTGTAAAGTCTTGTATGGAATAGAGAGAATTGCTTGTGTGGTCCATAGGAAGAGGCTGCCAGTGGTGTTACTGAGAAGGGCTGCAGCTAACTTGTCTACTTGTGAATGAGTACCTATCATTATACCTACAAATGTACCCTTCAGGTGTTACTAGCATAGTAGTTCCTCTTGGATACGTCACTCCTTTAGTTAGTGCTTAATTGTACTTAATTAATGCCATTGTTGTCTCTGCACCCTCAACCTGAGACAAGGGGTGAATTCATCTCAGTCTAGACCAGTTACTGTCACCAAGGAGTTAATTTGAATCTTGGAACTGAGTTAGTTGTAGCACCTTCAAAGTCTGGGGCCCTCCATCAGCATGCTTCAGTTTTCTGGTATCCTCAAGGCCCTGCTACTACTTTGCTTTAATGAGTCACGCAGTATTTGCCCAATAAAAATCTGTGCATGTGTCCAGTTGCATATATGAAGTTGATGTGTGTGTGTGTGTGTGTGCGCGCGCGCGTGTGTGTGTGTGTTTATATAAGTTTTCATTTTATTTGGTTGGATCAGAACTAGATCCTTATAGACTACAACTAATAGCTCAGTCTTTAGCTGAGAAATAGGTCTAAGTGATTTGTTTGTAATTTACAAATAAGAGCCAAATTTACCACTTATTGAGAAGTCATTTGATAAGGATATAATTCAAGTTATTCTGAAGCAACAAGGTATTGAACTCAGAGTACAGGCAAGAGAAGGTACACTCTTATGTAGAACTAAGAGGACTAAAAATACTAGAGACATGTGATATGAAGATTTTCAAAAGAATACCAGGGTTAAGTGAAATAAGAATCAGAATTTGAACTTTAAAACTGTACTTTAATTCCTCTCAGCTTCTATAAAACTTCCAAATTCCATAATGAGCTTATGATGAGTACTGAATTACAAGTATTAATAAGAGAGACATTAATAAGATGTCACTGTCTTGTTTTGAGTATATAGTTAGTGGCACATACCAAGTACTACATGTGACCTCTGTTGTATACATTGGGTTTTCTAATTAATACTCTAAATCTGTTCACAATTTCAGTAGGCAAGGGATTGACTCTCATACATAAACTAAAAGGCAAAGTTATCACTCATCTCATAAGACTGAAGCTAGGAGATACAATAGATATCAGGAACATTTGAATATGTAAGAAGAGTTGTTTAGAAATGGGTGAGTATTCTTCTCTAAAGTTTATTTGCCTCTCATTTCCACATGTTCATATCTAATCTTCCACTGTGTTGGAATTAAGGAGTGCAGCTATTATGAGTTGACCAGTCCATGCTGTGGTAGGGAAAACATTCTACCTAATGAAATAGACTCAGAAAACACTAAAGATGCTGGTATTTTGATACTTCACTGCAAGCCATTGCTGTGAGAAAATTTCTGTTGTTTGTAAATAACACAGTCTAGTGTATTTTTGTTGCAGTAATCTGAAAGGATGATGACTATGGAGAAGAAGGAGGTCAGGAAAGAGAATTTTAGATTTACTGTTACAATGTGGGAAATTGCTGAAGAATGTCAAGCTAAGATAACACGTACAAGAAATATGTGTGTGTATAATAAGTATATAGTACAGTTTACCATATATATGTGTGTGTATATGTGTGTGTGTGTGTATATACATGCACACAGTATACTAAAAACAGGATACAAAGGAAGTAACATCATTTACAAGAGAGTTCACTCTCCCAGAGAGGTTTCTTCTCCGCCCTCAAATGGTTCTTGTTCTGCAAAATGCATAAGAAATACAAAAGTAAGTGGACTCAATTCTGGTAGATTCATTAGTGAGTCTTCTGGGTAATTTGTTTTGTAGTCATGGGAATGGAAATAGCTGCTAGAAACTACCTCCTCTATGTTTCAGTGTTGGTTCTTCTTTTATGCATAAGAGGTTGTTGTTAGTAGAGGTACACAAGGTACAATATAACATGAAAACAGAAAGGAAGAATTTCCCACAAACAAATTCACCAGTTCTGTAATAATAGGTACTTATTTGAGAATATAATAGCCATCATATAATATAATGTAGACATATAAATTAACATGAATTAAGTGTATAAAAACAGAAGGCATTTCAGGAGCACATAGTCAATATGGTCTTTCTGTGAATCCATTGCATCTTTGTTGACAGTTATTGTTACAATATTTAAAAGTAGTTTTAAAGAAATTTAAGACAATGTATGCAAACAGGATCAACAGCCTTTTTAAGGGTATATTTTTCTTTTAACTATGTCTCTGTATGTGTGTGTGTATCTAATAAAAGTCAGAAGAGGTTGTCAAATTCCTTGGTCTGGAGTTAGTGTTGTGAGCTCCCTGACTGGGTACTGGAAATTAAACTCCAGTTTTGGAAGACAGAAAGTTATCTGAACTGCTGAGCATCTCTATAGCCCTTATAGTCTTTATTATTGGAATGTTTTTAATCACAGGAAGCGCTGAAATTTTAAGATGTATTTTGACACAATTTCCAAGAGAGCCAATGTCTTTTCCAAGTCATTTTTCTGTAATAAGTTTCATTTCCTTAAACATCAGATAGTTCTATTGCTTTTCATCATGAAAGCTCAGATCTTCCAACACAGTTTAGCTATCTATATGAAATTATGTTAAATTTAATGATAAAGTTTATTTCTGTGAGCTCACTAAATAACAAACTTTATATATACCTCATTATAGATTTAAAACTAATATGAAAGACAAGGAGGGTCACATAATGCCTTTTTTTCTGAACCTAGGGGATGCATTAACCATGTAAACTTCTGCAAAGAGTATCTTTGCATTGTTGCTGAGAGAGTATCACTTAAACTACTTCACTTAGATACAATATGCCAAAATTGTTTTCTGTGTCCTCCATGGATAACTTCAAATCCAAATCATGATTTTCATTATATTCCATTATATGCCCATTATTTTCTCTGGCAAGTGTTCAAATGAGAATACCAAGCAAGAAAACCCCCACCCATGGCATTATTAACAACACTTAGAAAATTTCTGTTCTCTCTAATATCTCACTTGCATCAAATAACTTTCAGTTATTTTCTGACAGAAAATTAAGTATTGGATGCTTGGGAACATTATAGTTAACACTGAATTTCCCCAAAGTAAAACAATAAGGTTAAATAGCATGCCAAATTAAGTGTTCATGTTAGGTTTAGTTCTCCTGTTTTTCAGGGTTATATCCTAATATTTTTGTGAAATCTAAGTCACTCACAAACAAAAGCATATGTTAATGCTTAGAACTAATGTCAACTTTACATGAACAAAACACAGAGCATAATGCCAGGAGGTATTGGGGAAGCCAAGGGAAAGGTTTTGAGTGTGCATCATGACCCACATCGGGCAGTTTCCTATAGCTCTTCAGCATTAAAAGATCCCTGTGAACCAGCTCAAGCTTCTGCAGTCTGTGATTGAATCTCAGTTTCTCGATTCTCTTTTCTGATAGATGGTGATGGGCAGGTATGTCGAACTACTGGCAGGTTAGCCACATTAATTCCATATAGATATGAATATATTTTCCATAAAATAATATGGTCACAGTCTCTAAAGGTCACAGCTAGAATTCGGCACTCTTGGCTAGTTGCTAATGGAAAAGCTAGACTTGTTGTGAGGCCCTTTGTTTCAACTGATACATAATTCTTATCTAGAAGAATGTATACTGGGCTGGTGGAGAGACATACTTGAGAAAATTATAGATATGTATTAATCTTCTGTTTCTTTTGCATAAGAAAGTAATTTCAATTGTTGATTTTAGTGTACTTTCTATTATCCTAAGCAGCTGGAAAAGGACAGGGTCTTTGTCTTTGAAACATTTAGGTTGTCTCAGCTATAAAGCTCTGGAATTTTATTTTTAATATGTACATGTATGGTAACTATCTTACAAAAATCCCAAAGAAAGTGTCACTCATTCAAGTCTTGTAAGCTTAACAGGTCCCAGGTCAGAGGTATTACTGAGTGAGTTCTCTCTAGGTTAGAAGTGCAGAAAACACAGTCATGGGAAATGTTCCTTCCTATCTGTGTTGATATTGAATGTTTTAGGTCTCTTCTCTGGTGTGGAATTAAATTGGAAGCCAGAAAAAATTTAAAAGCATGTAAGTCAATGAAATGGAATTACTTACTTCAAGCACATGAGGTGATTATTTTTGGAAGGCAAATCTTATTTCATCTTATGCTGCATGAAAAAAGCACATAAAAAGATTTATTTCTACTGCATATGGGAGGTCAGAAGCAAAGTAATATCATGAAATGCATCAAGTGTTTAGATAGCTAAACAATAAAACCTCCAAACTAATTTCATAAAATAGAGAAAAACTCTAACATTACTTATGATGAAACATGAAAGGTAATTTTTGGTAATCTGTTTAAATCTCTGAAAAGTAGGAAATGCACTTAGTCATCAGTTTCCAGTAACAATAATAGCTGATAGATATTACGTTTCCTTCTCATTTTATGTGTTGAGTTTCTTAATCAATTCCACAGAGTGTATGTGGAATGAATGAACAATCTCCTATAGATATTTAAGTTGCTTTTATACTTCATACATAAGCATCACAAACCACAAGGTCATGTTTTTCTAATTCTGTGCTATGATGCTTCCAAAGTACCATTTGCAAATCAACAGTAGATCTAGAATCTAATTTGATGAGGTGGGCAAAAGTGTCTTTCCTGAAATAGATTAAATAGCACAGAAATCAATAGAGTACATGACAGGTAACGGTATATAGTTTACCTAAATCTTTTATTTTATGTCATTGGATTGTGTGTCCATGGTGTATATGAATATGTGTATACATGTACATATCCCTGTGTGTTCATATATATGTGTGTGTGTGTGTGTGTGTGTGTATGTGTGTGTGTGTCTGTCTGCCTGTCTGTCTGTGTGTATGTATATGTATGTGAATGTGTGCACATCTGGGTTAGTGTGTGTACTCAAACATGTGTTTTCATATTTATGTACATAAATACGAACATGCATAAAACATTAAAATATGTGTGTGATAGACTTACCAGAGAGTATATTTCTCATTGTGCAACATCTCACAAAAGTGAAAAAACTTCTCTTATATACTATCTATTCTTCTTATAGAATACATTAATGATGACTTCAATTTACCTTAATGAAGAAACTGGACCTGGGAAAGAAGGTAATACTGAAGAACTGTGAGGCATTGCATGGATAAAAAAGATTCTAATCTTAATGAATTTATTATCAAATTTCATAATCAGTATGGTAAAATATACCACTGTTAGTTCCATTTATAATCATCATTTAAAAATATAGGTTTTCTGGAAGAAATGGACAATTTCCTAGACAGATACCAGGTACCGAAGTTAAACCAGGAGCAGATAAACCATCTAAATAGTCCCATAACCACTAGGGAAATAGCAGCAGTCATTAAAAGTCTCCCCACTAAAAAAAGCCCAGGACCAGATGGTTTTAGTGCTGAATTTTATCAGACCTTCAAGGAAGACCTAATACCAATTCTCTTCAAACTATTCCACAAAATAGAAACAGAAGGAACACTACCCAATTCGTTCTATGAAGCTACAATTACACTCATACCCAAACCCCACAAAGACCCGACAAAGAAAGAGAACTTCAGACCAATCTCCCTTATGAACATCGATGCAAAAATACTCAATAAAATTCTAGCAAACCGAATCCAAGAACACATCAAAACAATCATCCATCATGATCAAGTAGGTTTTATCCCAGGAATGCAGGGATGGTTCAATATTCGGAAATCCATCAATGTGATCCACTATATAAACAAACTCAAAGAAAAAAACCCCATGATCATCTCACTGGATGCTGAGAAAGCATTTGATAAAATTCAACATCCCTTCATGATAAAAGTCTTGGAAAGATCAGGAATTCAAGGCCCATACCTAAACATAGTAAAAGCAATTTACAGCAAACCAGTAGCCAACATCAAGCTAAATGGAGAGAAACTTGAAGCAACCCCACTAAGATCAGGGACTAGACAAGGCTCCCCCTACTTATTAAATACAGTACTGGAAGTCCTAGCCAGAGCAATTAGACAACAAAAAGAAGTCAAAGGGATACAGATAGGAAAGGAAGAAGTCAAAATATCGCTATTTGCAGATGATATGATAGTATACTTAAGTGACCCCCAAACTTCCACCAGGGAACTCCTAAACCTGATAAACAACTTCAGCAAAGTGGCTGGTTATAAAATCAACTCAAACAAATCAGTAGCCTTCCTCTACATGAAAGATAAACAGACTGAAAAAGAAATTAGGGAAATGACACCCTTCACAATAGTTGCAAATAATATGAAATACCTTGGTGTGAATCTAACCAAGCAAGTGAAAGACCTGTACGACAAGAACTTCAAGTCCCTGAAGAAAGAAATTGAAGAAGATCTCAGAAGATGGAAAGATCTCCCATGCTCATGGATTGCCAGGATTAATATAATAAAAATGGCCATCTTGCCAAAAGCAATCTACAGATTCAATGCAATCCCCATTAAAATCCCAACTCAATTCTTCACAGAGTTAGAAAAGGAAATTCTCAAATTCATATGGAATAACAAAAAACCCAGGATAGCGAAAACTATTCTCAACAATAAAAGAACTTCTGGAGGAATTACCATCCCTGACCTCAAGCTGTACTACAGAGCAATAGTGATAAAAACTACCTGGTATTGGTACAGAGACAGGCAGGAAGATCAATGGAATAGAATTGAAGACCCAGAAATGAACCCACACTCCTATGGTCACTTGATCTTTGACAAAGGAGCTAAAACTGTCCAGTGGAAAAAGGACAGCATTTTCAACAAATGGTGCTGGTTCAACTGGAGGACAACATGTAGAAGAATGAAAATTGATCCATTCTTATCTCCTTGTACAAAGCTCAAGTCGAAGTGGATAAAGGACCTCCACATAAAACCAGATACACTGAAACTAATAGAAGAGAAGGTGGGGAAGACCCTCGAATACTTGGGCACAGGGGAAAAGTTCCTGAACAGAACACCAATGGCATATGCTCTAAGATCAAGAATTGACAAATGGGACTTCATAAAATTGCAAAGTTTCTGTAAGGCAAAGGACGCTGTCAATAGGACAAAACGACAACCAACAAATTGGGAAAAGATCTTTACCAATCCTACATCTGATAGAGGGCTAATATCCAATATATACAAAGAGCTCAAGAAAGTAGACACCAGACAACCAAATTACCCTATTAAAAAATGGGGTATAGAGCTTAACAAAGAATTATCAATGGAAGAAACTCGAATGGCTGAGAAGCACCTAAAGAAATGTTCAATGTCCTTAGTCATCAGGGAATTCCAAATCAAAACAACTCTGAGATTCCATCTCACACCAGTCAGAATGGCTAAGATTAAGTACTCAGGTGATAGTAGATGCTGGCGAAGGTGTGGAGAAAGAGGAACACTCCTCCATTGTTGGTGGGACTGCAAGATGGTGCAACCACTTTGGAAATCAGTCTGGCGGTTCCTCAGAAAACTGGACATAGCATTACCCAAGGATCCAGCTATACCACTCCTAGGCATATACCCAGAAGATGCTCAAACATATAACCAAGGACATATGCTCAACTATGTTCATAGCAGCCTTGTTTATAATAGCCAGGAGCTGGAAAGAACCCAGATGTCCTTCAACTGAGGAATGGATTAAAAAAATGTGGTATATTTACACAATGGAGTATTACTCAGCTATTAAAAACAATGAATTTGAGATGTTCCTAGGTAAATGGATGGAACTAGAAATTTTCATCCTGAGTGAAGTAAGCCAATCACAAAAGAACACACATGGTATTCACTCACTGATTATTGGATATTAGCCCAGAACCTTGAAATGCCCAAGATGCAACTCACAGGCCACATGAAGCTCATAAAAAAGGAAGACCAAGTGGGGATGATTCAGTTCTTCTTAGAAGGAGCAACAAAATACTCAAGGGAGCAAACATGGAGACAAAGTGAGGGACAGAAACTGAAGGAGGGGCCATTTGAAGACCTTTCCACCTGAGTATCCACCCCATATGCAGTCACCAAAGGTAGATGCTGATGTGGAAGTCAGGAAGTACATGCCGATAAGGGCCTGATATGGATGTCTCCTCAGAGGCCTTCAAGAGTCTGACATATTCAGAGGCAGATGCTCACAACTAGCCATTGAACTGATCATGAGGTTCTCAATGGAGGAGTTAGAGTGAGGACTGAAGGAGCTGAAAGGGTTTGTGGCACCATGAGGAGAGCAACAATACCAACCAACCACAGCTCCCAGGGTCCTAACCACCAGCCTGGGAGCACTTATGGAGGGATCCAGGGCTTCAGCTGAATATGTAAGAGT
>NW_021604672.1:1602939-1607495 GCF_004785775.1 Grammomys surdaster | reverse complement strand
CCCGGGTGGGTGGGGGATGGGGTAAAGGGATAACATATGAAATGCAAATAAAATATCCAATAAAAAAATGAAAAAAAATATAGGTTTTATTCAAATTTACTTAGAATTAATTTCATAATTCTATTAATTTATGTAATTTATTCCATATAATTATAATGATTTCAGAGAAATTTCTATTTTATAAATTGCAATTATATTGCTGATAAATATGTATAACAGTTGTTTATTGATGGACAGGCATATTATCTTTACTATGTATCTTATATGAAAAAATATACATTTATATATACACACAGACAAAACCATAATTAAACAAAAAGAAGGGAATAGTGCACTGTTATTCAAGACTTGATCCTTTTTAGGATTCTGAGTTTCTTAGAGATGGCCATACCAAATTTGTACATGAGTTTCTTCCTTCTGTCCTGTTGCTAGTTCATAATGTAGACTATGTCCTCCACTAGAGCGTCTTAGCACTCATAAGAGAGTACCTGGTGCAAAGTTCTCAATATACACAGTATTATTACTTGTCAGGACTGCTACCTATTGATTTTCACTATGTGATCTGTTCCTAACAACAAGGACACATGCTCTACTATGTTCATAGCAACCTTATTTATAATAGACAGAAGCTAGAAAGAACTCAGTTGTCCCTCAACAGAGGAATAGATACAGAAAATGTGGTACATTTACACAATGGAGTACAGCTCAGCTGTCAAAAACAATGACTTTAGGAAATTCACAGGAAAATGGATGGAACTAGAAAATATCCTGAGTGAGGTAACTCAGTCACAAAAGAACACACATGGTATGTACTCACTGATAGGTTGACATTAGTTCAAAAGCTCAGAATACCCACAATACAATTCACAGGCCTGTAGCAGGATGATTTCCTGTTGCTGCTACTGTTTACAGTGGAGTAATTGGGGAGGAGCTAATGTGGGAGAAGGAAGAGGAGGAGCTAGGAGGAGAAGGAAGGCTGAAACAAACAAGGAAAAAGAGGAAGAGGAGGAGGAGGAGGAGGAGGAGGAGGAGGAGGAGGAGGAGGAGGAGACTGAGGATGTGCACATGTACTAAGGTAGTTATAATATTTAGGTTAGGTATTGGGTAACAACACTGATTGCGTGGACATCTTGTTAATTGAACATTTCCAAATATATAAGGCCTTTGGATAATAATTAAGCTTTAGAGTCTCATTTCTACTGGGCACTGCATGGATGGCAAGTATTGTCTGGGTTTCAGCCAAACTTTATGGAGACAGCGTGGTAGATTGGCAGAGCCATCTCTCATGCTGGTGTCTTGTGGGTGCCAGGGCCGGTTCTTCTGGTGGGCCTGAGCTGAGGTCAGAGCTAAGCAGTGGTGGTGACAGCACACTGCCGCTCTTGGCCTCAGGACTCATCTAGTCAGGAACATGGCAGCCCCATGAGAACAAGCCAGATAGGGTGCTACCATTTTAAATATTATCCTCAACACAGACCATATGAAGCTCAAGAAGAAGGAAGACCAAAGTGTGGATGCTTCCATCCTTCTTAGAAAGCGGAACAAAATACTCATAGGAGATAGAAGGTGGGAGGGCCTTGGGAGGAAGAGAGAAGATGGATGGAAAAAAACAGGGACAGGATCCAGTATGGGGCCAGGATGATACACAGAGGATCAAGAAATTGAACAGAGGTGTGTAGCAATGGAAGATGGGGAACTGGGGATAGCTACCAACAAGTCCCAGGTATCAGGAAAGCAAGAGGCTCCCAGGCTCCAACAGGGATGAGATTAGCTGAAATGCCCAACAAAGGGGAGAGAGAGCCTATAAAGACCATATCCAGACGTTAGGCAAGGCCCCCAGTTTGGGTATGGGGCAACCCACTGATCTCCAAATTTTTAATCCAGAATGTCTCCTTTTTAAAGGAAATATGGGGACAAAGTGTGGAGCAGAGACTGAAAAAAAGGCCACCCAGAGACTGTCCAATCTGGGCATCTATCCTATTTACAGACAGCAAACTCAGACACTGTTGCAGATACCAAGAAGTGCTTGCTGACAGGAGCGTGATATAGCTGTCTCCTGAGAGGCTCTGCCAGAGCCTGACAAACACAGAGGTGGATACTTGCAGCCAACCATGAGGGACCATAATCACAGGGACCCAAATGGAATAGTTAGGGAAAGGACTAGAGTAACTGAAGGGGTTTACAACCCCATAGGAAGAACAATATCAACCAACCAGACACCCCAGAGCTCCCAGAGACTAAACCACCAACCAAAGAATACACATGGGGGAACTCATGGCTACAGTTACATATATAGCAGAGGATGGCCTTATCTGGCATCAATGGGAAGGGACGCCCTTGGTCCTGTGAAGGGTCGATGGCCCAATGTAGGGGAACATCATGATGGTGAGGTGGGAGTGAGTGGGTGGGTGAGGGAACACCCTCATAGAAGCAGGGGGAGGAGGATGGGATAGGGAGTTTGTTGAGGGGAAACCAGGAAATGCAATAACATTTGAAATGTAAATAAATAAAATATAAAATAAATAAAAAGAAAGAGAAAATGATGAGGACAAAGATAAGAAGAAAAAAATAACCAATGACATCAGGAGGTATATCTACACCATCATCGTCCAGCACGTATATAGGTGTATAGGTGTATAATTGTGAATGTATATATTTAATAGTAAAAAGAAACAATTTTATAACCTTGAATCATCTATTTATAAAGCTGAAGTAAATGTATCTGGTATCATTTCTTAAAATAATTTATTGTAGTCTTTCTAATTGAATCTCAGAGAATCTCCTTTCTTTAATTATAAAACTGATGATGCCAATTCTTTTAGAAGTAAGAGAGTCCTTATTATTAGCTTTTGGTAATGTAGATTTTGACTTTCTAGAAATTTATGATAACTATGGTTTGTGTTTAGAGGAAATCACAAAGTTAATGATATTTAGAAATTTCTTCACTATATTCATGTTGCACCATGTTAAATGACATATTCTCCTCACTGCTTCTGAAGCATCTCTACTCTAAAGCCTTTCATTCACTCATTCTCCTTAGCTTTCAGACATTTCTATTAATTGTTGCTCCCTGAAAAGGATTGTGTTAATCATGGAATAAGGAAAGTAACTTAGCCTGGCTTTAGGACCTTTTTTTTTATTTAGGACCTTTTTTTTTTTATGCTTTACTATATAAGAGTAAACGAATACTACAAATGTCAGCATTAATGTGGGAGCATATTCTTCGGTTTTTAAAATCTTTCTTTAAAAATATGAGTTAACATGCCCAAATGAATGCTAAACCTATCTACAAAACAGATGTCTAGAACTTAGACAAACAATCTCAATCTGCATGTAGTTTACAGATTCTTGATCAGTAGGATGAGGATGAAATTTTTGATAGCAGTCATAATCTTCTGGGCCCTGTAACATAAAGTTAAAAAAAAAAGGAAGACTTGTCCATATCCTCCCAGCTCCCAGAGCTGTGAACTCTAAACTAGTGTACCTCTTGTTCATTTCAAAGATCTGAGCATGTGTAGCAGCAGACCAGGTATTGACAAATACTATTTCATTTTGTTTTTGTTTACTAAAAGCAAGCCTAGGTGAATCTAGCAAGAGGTAGTGTAAACTGAGAAAATCCCTTCAGAAGCTTGATGTAGAGACAAGTTTGTAGGGCATCTTCTTGATTAACATCTTGTGTGGGAAGCCTCAGTCCATAGCAATGAGTGCCACTTTTAGATAGGTGGTCCTAAGTTGTATAAGAAATCAGGAAAAACAAGATGATTTTGCAGAGATGCTTCATTGTGAAACTATGATGAACGAGCCCTTAGAGGCAAGACCCGAGGGACAAATCTCAGGATTTGATTTCTGCTATTGATATGCCTTTCCTGACATTATTAAATTAAATAATAATCACTGGGGATTACCCCACCTTATTGAGCAGATTTTCTTCAGACCAATGAAAATGTTCTGTCCTGTAATGATGGTATACAGACAAACAGATGATGTCTTAATTCCTAATGATGATTCTGTAAGAATACCTAAAATTACACTAGTAATTACTATTCCCCTTATAATAGGACTGCTATTAAACCCTTTCTTTTATGAAAAGTGCAGTTAGAACTCTGACAGTCTTCACAGGTCATCAGTAAATTGAATCTGAGATAGAAAGCAGACATTTACAACTTAGAATACTTTTCTTAGGGCTATAAAAAAATTAACCAAAGGTCATAAATGGGAATGAGCCACTTATTGTAGGTGCAAGAACAGAAGATAAAATATGAACTGAGCTTATCTATAAAAACTTCAATGCTAACTTAGACAAGAAAACCATAATTTTAGATTCTCAATGAATCTGTAGAGCTAGTGACAGATAATGACTATCTAGCTAGATAGTTAGTCTTAAGGAAAACACATGTAAACATCTCTGTTATAAACTTCTTATTCAATTTATGGTTTGAATTAATGCTTAAACTTGGTTTGAACTTCTGAAATAGTTACCATGTGATCATGTATTTTGAGAAAATGTATAAAGAACTGAGAATAACGAGAAGAGGAGGAGCAGCAGAGTAGTATGGGAG
>NW_021604672.1:1568722-1602839 GCF_004785775.1 Grammomys surdaster | reverse complement strand
TTTTTCTTTGTCTCTTTCTTTCTTTCTTTCTTTCTTTCTTTCTTTCTTTCTTTCTTTCTTTCTTTCTTTCTTTCTTTCTTTCTTTTTCTTGCTAGCTGATCTTCCATAAGTGACAAGGAGTTAAATAATTTCTCAGCCTTAGGGCCTGTGGAAGACCTGTGGAGAAAGACAAAATGACCACTTTACTTAATCCTCCACTGTTAAGCAGCAGATGTTAGTTTGTCCAAAGGTCTGCATCTTCTTGCTTCAAAGTAACTTAGAAATTAAGACAGGTAAAGCAACTTCTGACCTCACAATTACAGAGTAAAGAGAGGTAAACGTTATTATAGAAAGCAACATTGATCTCTCGTATGAGCAAGTTTTGCTCCAGCCCATGCTCTTTCCCTTCAGCTACCTTCAAGAGAGAGCTAGAGCTAGAGAGCTGGTCTCCAGCAGCTTCTGCCTCAGTTTCTTGTGCTGCTAGGTCTCTGACTTTAGTTCTTTTCTTGACTTCCCTCAGGGATGGAAATTGACCTGAGGGTTGTAAGGTAAAATAAATCCTTTCCTCCCTAAATTGCTTTCAGTCACTCGTGTTTTCTTACACTAATAAAAAGCAAGCTAACACTTAGAGAGTGGAGGAATTTATAGGTGCAGATAAAAAGGCTGGAACATTCATTAAAGGAAATGATGAGTTTATAGTAAGAGGTGCTTGGATTCAAACCTGGATTTGTCTTATTTCTTAACTTAATTACAAATATTTGAGCAAGTTGCTCAAGCTTTTGTTTTTTACTGTACTGAATACACCTATTTTATGTTTTTGTTTACACTGTGTTGGAGATAATCAAAGAGAATGTGAGGATAATGAATTATCAAAGTTAATATAAATGAAAACCAGCATAATTCCTAAGAGCATTAGGCATACCTATTTTTTACTCATGAGTAAGTATAGCCCTCATCACTCATCAATGAATCTTCTCATTGCAAAAGATGGAGAACATCACAGAAAGCTCCAACCAGTCAAAACACAGAGAATAAAGAAGAGTGAGCTGTCAATTGATATATCTATTACTCAGCTCCTGTACCTAAGGCTCAAGAAATATCATGGAGAGGGCTTAGTAAAATTCTAAGTACCAGAGTTCTGGGAAAGCTGTTGTGTGGTTGCATCTTCTAGAAATGATGGGGAAAAGGGAAATCTCACCCATAATACCTCAACCATATGTCTGCCCCCCAAAACTTGAAGAAGTACAACAACTAAAAATATATGATTTCTAGAGTGGTCAAGGACTCATAAATGGGAAGATTCAAAAGAAGGGCAGGGAAGAGAAAAAAATAATATAATTACATTTAATTATCACAATAAATAAAAGCCTGTGTCTGTGATTACAAGCAAGAACGGGATTTCTATTTAAGAAAAATATTCCTCAAACTACTGATGAGTAATAACTTGTTTGTGTGCTACACATAGATATGTGAAATATGTTTATATAAGGAACAAGTGCTGGGAGTTATGAGAACACATTGCATTAACAGGCATATTTTTCTTCATTGCATGAAGAAGTAAAATGAATGAGAATGATCACTCATTGGCCTGTGACTGAGCAAACACATTGTTTGAAATGACACAAAACTGCAACTTTTTAGAAGCATTTGGTGTTTTGAATTCTAATGAAAGAGGAGTCATTCAGAAACTTGAGGGTACAAATCATAAAGCACCATTTATGATTTCCTCTGTTTTTATTGACAACGTAACCACATGCCTAGAGACTAGGTTAGTTACATGTAAGATGTCAACATTTATTCTATATTTAATTTTAATTCCAGCACAAGACATCAATGTTTCCACTGCAAATTATTTTATGATTTTTTATTAAAATATATTTCATGTAATATGTTATGATTATTGGTTCAACTCCTCCTACTCTTCCCAGTTTCTCTTTACCTCCTCTCCCTTTCCACACCCTTTCACACTCTTCTTAGAAAACAAACAGTTGTATAAGAAATAATAATACAATATGTTAAATAAAATAAAACCAAATAAATTGGAATAGGCCAAAATAACCAAATAATAAAAAGAGTCAAATACAAAAACACAAGAAACACATACAGACACGGACACATATAGGTTCACCCCACAAATAAATCCTATAAATACACTCATATGCACATACAGAAACACACAGGAACACACACACCACCACCAACAACAAAAACAGAAATGGAAGCCATAATATATACGCAAAGGACCTACTAATGGTTAAAAGTAATAGACAGACAGATAGACAGACTGACAGACAGACAGACAGACAGACAGACAGATTGACAAATTCTAACAGCATTATGAGACAGATAATTTCCAAAGATGCCTTTGAATTCATTTTGTATTAGCCATCTACTGTTTGCTATTCAGCATACCCTTAAGAATAATTTGTTTCCTCAATAAACCTCCCTTGGAGAAAACTAAATTTTCATTTTTGAGTGACTATCAATTGGAAATAGCATCTATGTTGAATATTGGACTTGAGTCCCTTTTTCTTTTCATCTCTAGGACTTCATCTGGAATAAGTCAATGCTAAAAACACCTGCAAATCTTGTTTCCATTGACACCCATATTCTTTGTAGCATATACTTTCACGTTAGAATTAATATGTATTTTTCTTCCTTGGTTGTGGAAAAGGCACAGAAACTATATGTAAATTATCATTGTACAACTTCTTTTGTTATTAATGGTATCTCCTGAAAATCTGTTCATAATTACATAAACCACATACATTTTACATTGTATATACCACACATGGGAATACTCATACCCTGAATGTGTATAGAAATGTACAAACACATACTTTAGAGTCTATACAATGTTACATACTGTAACATCATTTTCTCCCCTAATGAAAAGTAGACTGTTTACTTGCTATTTTGTATTTTCTGATAAACTAAGTGATTTAACAGAAGCACAGTCCTTTACTTTCACTTTTACATCTTAGTAAAAAAACATGGAGAGAATAGTCCTGCCTATTATACATCACTGCCTAGAAATCAATTCTTTTCCATGTGAATCTGTCCGTGTGGGCTAGGGCCATATATATATACACACACATACACACATACACACATACACACACACACACACACGCACACACACACACAGATTGTGTTAATGGTCAAATATCCCAAGAATTAAAACCTACCAGCCCCAAACTCTCCCCTTTTCTATCCAATCTGAGAAGTTATATAGCCTAGTATCCTAGCTAATATTCATCAGATCTTACTCCCCTAGTGGATAAGCCTCCTTGGAGGCAGATTATGTAATCGTTAGACAATCCCCTCTTTCTGGTCCTTAGCCAATCCCTTCATTCTTACCACTCCATAAATCATGCCTAGTTTGGTGAACTATGTTAGACACCAGAATTATAAATTCAACTAAGGTATATGTGAAAGGTGGGGACAATAGAGTCTCTGTTTTAATGAAACAGCAATTATTTTCTGAACTATCACATAAAAAGGAAAAAGTGATTTATCTTTAAAGAAATACAATATATCAGTTTGTTTCCAAATTCTTCAGTGTTACAAATGATACTCAACTGTGTAACTCTTCATGAAAAATAGTTAAATAGTTTTATATAAACATTTTAGGTACCATTTTATGCTTATTAGTCTTTCTACCCAAATAACTATTATACTACTTTCACTAGTCTTTGAAAGTTTCAACTTCTAGCACATCAACACATCACTGAAAATAGGTATTGCCATTTTACGTTTCAGTGGTGTGTGTGTGTGTGTGTGTGTGTGTGTGTGTGTGTGTGTATCCCCATGAAGTTCAAAGACTTTGGATTTCCTTGGAGTCAGAGTCATAAGTAGCTGTGAGTATTGGACCTGGATGCTGGGAAGTAACATTGGATCCTCTGGAGAAAAAATTCATACTTGCCATCATGTGACAGTCTTTCCAGTCACAAATTTATGTTTTCTTTTTATGTGTATGAGTGTTATCCTGCACGTATGGATGTGTTCCATGGCCATGAGTGCTACTCGTAGAGACTAGAAGACAATGTCAGATACCCCAAATATGTAGTCATACACAGTTTTGAGCTGGCATGTGGATGTTGGGAACTGAATCCAGGTCATTTCTAAGTGTAGGACATCAGATTTACCACTGAGGCTTCTTTTCAGCTCAGCTTTGATCCATTCTAGTACTTACACCTTGGGATTTTTTAATCTTTTTTTATGATCTGAGTTGAAGTTCTGAACAAGGTATAGTTTCCACTCAACTGAAGGCATTAGCAAGACCTGAACAGGCACACTTCAATCATGTGGATGAAAGTATTAACAGTGACTAATATAAGAAGCCCTGGATTTGAGAGTACAATAAAATTCAAACAGCAGTAATGATTGGAGATTTATTAGAAATATTTGTGAAGTCTTTGATGTTTGGTTTTGGATTAATTGGGTTGAGCTTCAGAAAGTTTTCAATTTTCTTCCACTTTCTGATTAGCTGATTTTACCCAGCTTTTTATGTTTAAAGAAAGATGACTATTTTTATACCTGACATAGTCATATTTTAATGTGTTATTATAATATAACAAAATGATAGAGTTTTTTATTTATGTATAAACATATATTTTAAAATATTGATGAATTCTGTTTAATTCATTATGTCTGAATCTATAGTGAAGTGAATGTGTGTATGGATATATATGTGTTATCCTACCATCTTGCACTAAATCATCACACATTTATGAAGCCAATGTCAGAATTACTCTTGTTACAAACATGAGAACTGCTGTCCCTTAGACTTAAGTAACTGTTTTTTTATTATTGATAATTAAGTTTTTACCTATCTTACATTCGTATCTCAGTTTCTACTCCTCCTTCCAGTCTCTCCTTTCCCCCCTCCCTTCCCCTGTTCACTTCTCCTGCCCTTCTCTGAAAAGGGGAAGACAACTCACATGCATATCAACCGTCCTTGGAATATCAAGTTGCTGTAAGACTAGGTGTATCTTCTTCTATTGGGGCTAGATGAGGCAGTCCAGTTAAAGGAAAGGGATTCAAAGCCAGGCACTACATTCAGAGATAGCCCCTTTTCCTTATTTAGGAGTCCCACATGAAGATTGACCTGCACAGAAGTTACAAAGGTTCATCATGCTTGTTTCATGCATCCTCTCTTATTGACAGTTCAGACACTATGAGCCCCTAAGGGCATGGCTAATTGATTCCGTAGGTTTTCTTGTTGTGTCCTTGACTCTGCTGCATTCTTTAGTCTTTTGTTCCTCTCTTCCAAAGGATTTCCTATGCTCTGCCAATGTACAGCTGTGGGTCTCTGCACCATGTTTCACCAGTTGCTGGGTCAATCCTCTCTAATGACATTTATGCTAGGCTCCTTTCTGCAAGTATAGCAGAATGTCATTAATAGTGTCAGGGGTGGACTCCCTCTCATGACATGGATCTCAAGATGAGACAGTCATTGTTGAGACAGTCTCTCAAATTATGTTCTATCTATTACCCCTGCAAAGATAGGCAGGAAAATTGTGAATCTAAGGTTTTATGGCTGGGTTGCTGCTGTACTGTCTCTCCATGAGGAGTTTTGCCTTGTTACAAGAGATGGCCAGTTCAGGCTCCAGAGCCTTCATTGCTAAGAGTTTTAGCTAGGGTCACTCTTATAGATTCCTAGGAGTCTCCATTGTCCTAGGTTTCTATCTCTTCCCAGAGATGACACCCCCCATCCAGTTGTCTTTTGCAGTACTCTCTTGCTCCACCATATCCCTCCTGCCCTATCCAGTACCCGCCTTCCCTCCACCCATGATATGTAATCTTTGTTCCCAGTGAGATTCAAGGGTTCCCCCTAGCACCTTCCTTATTTACTTAGCATCTTGGGTCTATGGAGTGTAGCATGGTTATTCTGAACTTTGTGACTAATATCCACTTATGATTGCGAACCATGTTTGTCATCCTGAGATTGTGTTTCCTTGCTCAGGTGATCTTTTCTTGTTTGATCCATTTGCCTGCAAATTTCATGATGTCATTGTTTTAAATGGCTGAGTAATACTCAATTGTGTACTTGTACCATATTTTCTTTATCCACTCTTCAGTAGAGAGACACCTATATTGTTTCCAGTTTTGAGCTATTATGAATAATGCTGCAATGAACATAGTTGAGCAAGTAACCTTGTGGTATAGTGGAGCATCTTTTCAGTGTATACTCTGGAGTGGTATAACTGGGTCTTGAGGTAGATCTATTTCCAATATCCTGAGAAATGTCAAATCGTTTTCTAAAGTATTTGTACATGTTTGCATCCCCACCAGCAATAGAGGTGTGTCTTCACCAGCATGAGTTGTGCCTTAAGCTTTCTATCTTAGCCATTCTGAAGGATGGACAAAGCAATCTCAGAGTCATTTTGACTTACAATTGCCTGATGACTAAGGATGTTGATCATTTCTTTAAGTGCTTCTAAGTCATTAGATATTGCTCTGTTAAGAATTCTCATTTTAAACCTATACCCCATTTTTAATTGGGTTATTTGATGGATTGATGTATAGTTTCCTGAGTTCTATATATATTTTTATATCTGCCTTCTGTCACATGTGAAGTAGATATTTTATTCACTATGGACATGTGACTTGTTCTTAACTGTTTCCACTATACAGAAGCATGAAAATTCCAAATGTGTGTGAGGTAGAGAAGGAAAGAGAGACAGAGAAACATGTAGATGGAGAAGTGGGTAGAGAAAATGATGCTTTTTGTCTAATAAATAACAGGCTACATATTCTTACCAAATATCATCACTTCTTAACATTGAAATAATAGTAATGAGCCAATACTTGGGCAAGGTTAGTTTTAATGATTTGGAGTGATATAATCAGATGTTGACTGGTGGCTCATTCACTTTTTTCAGAAGCAACATTCTCTTTTAGAAGGAAGTTTGTCCCTTGCCTATTCAACCATAAATTCAGCAAATAATTCTCTTTATCCAGCTATCCCAACAAAAAATATTCTTTAAATATTATTTGATTTCTAAATATATAAATATTTTAAGACTTCTGTGAAGCTCATTTTTTAAACTAAATATTTGAAGTTGAGGATTTTCTTTCTACTTGAATGTTATATCTTACAAGTAAAATAACTTTCTTGACTTAAACTAATAATAAGTAGTTCTATGAAAAAAAAACACCTCATCAGCTGTAAAGGTTTGAGTATGAACTCTTCTCAGTATTTACAATTCATCACCATTCTAAATATCATAATAAAAATGTATAAACTGTTCTTTACAGTTGATTAGATGAACTGTGTACTATGTACTCATAAGTGCCATTTTTAAACAAATGATATTTCCAAATATAATTTAAGTGGAACATTAAAATCTGAAATAGTATATATATACTCCTGACATGGTAGAAGCACCAGGAGAGGTTCCCATGATGTTCACAGTGGGAATAACTAGAACCACTCTTGTCTGTAATCAACAAATGAAAAAAATTGAAACAATGGTTCTGGTTCTAAAGATTTAAAAAAAAAGAGATTCTCTGCCTTAACAGAGAATAGAGTTGCCATTCCCCTCTCCTAGCACCACCTGTCAGCCTGCATTATCTAATAACGATGCTACAACTTCAAAGGAAACCCAAGGAGGCATCTAAGGACCATGAGTGGCAGCAGCCATGTTGAAGAAGGCTCAGCAGCAGGACAGTATGGCCTTAAGAGTGCATCTGTGTAGCAAAGCAGTGAAATTTTTACTAGCATATACTGTAGCAATCATGGATGTAAAGAAATGGTGGTTCTCAATGGTATGGAGATGATGGTATGTACCTACAGGAGTGCTTGTCTTCTCTTTGTCTTGGTTTCTCCAAATTTTTAGAGAGCACATTAACCATGAATGTTCTATACACATTATTGACCACGTCTGGTAATTTTCAAACAGTAAAAACATATATATACTTTCCTTTTTTCTTTTTAAAATTATCCCATCACATTCCTTTGTAACACTAGTCTTCAACAATGACACAGCTAGAATCAATGCCCACATCTTCTCCTGATGTTTGACACTTGCTGTCTTCCCACATGAGTTCACAATTTCAAAGAGATTCTACTTCTCTTTTTAATGAGATCTGAAGTCTGTTGATTCAAAGCAAGTGCCTGTTTTAGAGAAGTGAAAAAGTAACCCTTTAAAATTATCAGAAACAGCAGTGTTGCCAGTTTGCAATCATAGATCCACAGATAGCTAAGAAGAAGCAAAACTCCAGGCCTACATAGGCTTGAAAGTTATTTCAAGGCAAGCCTAAGGAACATAGGATGACCCTGTATCAATTTACACAATGATAATGATGATGATGATGATGATGATGATAAAGGTCTGGAAGACATATCACTGAGAGGTATGTTGAAAAATAAATACATGCATAAATGTCTTGGTGTCAGGATTCTTTATGCTTAAATCGTAGACTATAAATTTATTGAGGAAAACATACAAACAGAATTAAAAAGAAAATGGCCCCAATCAGCTCTGTACATATTAAAACATCTTTCCTATAATAGTTAAGTAAACATTTTTTGCTTTAAATCCATATTAATAATAAGTTGTATCTTGATGCATTAAAGTAGCATAGAAATTCTAAGCATTGGCATTTTCCAAAGAGAATAAAGTATTTTCTCTAACTTAAATACTGTTGACATGTAAGTGTAGGATTTACTGATATAGAATTCAAATCAAGTGTGGTTTAAATCATGAATGAGGAATAAGTTGTCTGGCATACAGTACAGCATTACTGAGGACCATGTATTCATATAGACTCTGTACATTTTTCAGGCAATCCATCTGAAGCTGATGGACAATGTCAAGACATTCAATATGCTCTTTTAAAGTTTTGTATATGTATTCATTATATTTTGATCAAATTTATCTCTCTTGCTTCTCCTGCAGTTCCTTCCAGACCCATCCCCTTTCCTTGTTTCCTTCTTCACAAACTTTTTTTTTTCATTTATTGATCGCATTATATTGCCAGGTGACTTGATTTTATTTCAGTGTGTGACTTGTAAGGAGTACAGACACAGCCCATTTCCCTTGCTTCAAAACTCTTGGAATCTATCTCAGTTCATCTGCTATGACAAAGCAGAGACTGAGTATTTTGCAAATGAGAAAAAGTTATAGGTTTTGATGAGGACAGTCTTCACATTTTCAGAATGCTAACATCTTATTTTGACTTAATTTCACAGAAACCATAAAAGATAGATACCCAAGGTCTTATATTCCATTTATAAAGGATATACTTTCATGTTCTTATCTGCAACATACCTTGCCTTTTAATGATAACATCAAAAGTTAGGGTTTCATCTATGGATTTCATGGGTATACAACATTCAATTAATAACACAGACTCTGTAGGTTTTCTTGTATCAGAGTCTGATAAAATGTGATGTAAGCATAGAACTATTTACTTTTAGTTCTAGTTTTCATCTATTCCATATGAAAATATTTAATTCTAATTAAATTGTTCTGCTTGTTTACTTTAATTAATTTGTATATTATTGTGTTTGTTTGAGATGCTATTCTTGATTTTATGCTTTATCACTTCATTTAGACCCATGGTCACAAAAAGTGAAAGGGCTGACATATTTTACACTTGAAAGCTTACAGATTAACCTTTTAAGTTTTATGAATATCTCCAAAATATACAAGACTTCTAGGACAGAGATAATAGACTTTTCTCATACATAGTATAGGAAGTATCATGAATTTCATGTTTGTTCTCTTTTTTCTTAATCCTGGTACCCATGGAAATGTCAAGGATTGATCCACTTTAGACACTAAAGTGGTTGTTTTCAATCTTTGTTTCTTGATCCCTTTGGAGGGGTCACATATCGAATATTTACATTATGATTCACAACAGTAACAAAATTAGTTATAAAGTAGCACAAAAAAACTGTATGGTTGGGGGTCAGCACGATATAATGAACTGTACTAAAGTGTTGAAGCATTAGGAAGGTTGAGAGCTACTGCACTAGAAAATTACTAGAAGGTTACTTTACTTATGAGTTATTTATCACTCTCATATAGTCTGTCATGACCTATGTCAAAGTCCTATAACCTTTCAGATTTCCACCACATATGTACTATATCTTTATCTGTGGGGCTATGGAACCCTGGAGTGTTTGGCCAAGCCCCCAGAAGGCCTAGGTAGAGGGTGGGGGAAACAGGTCTCTGCCTCACGATTTACCTAAAGGCCCTGGTCCCACCCCTTCCCACTGCTAATGTAAGGAGACCTCTCTTGGCATTTTTTTTGGGAGAGCTTGCCACCATCCGAACTCACCGCCATGCCAATAAATCTGTCCACGTGTCTCTTTGAACTCTGGACTCTTTGTGTAAGTCAAGGCTTGTGCGCATCCCTGTCCCTGCAGCGGGACGGGGAAGGGAGCGAAGACTTTTCCGCCTGCCCTGGTGCTCTCTGCACTCTAGCAGGCCACTGGACACTTTCTCCTGACAACAGCGGCCCATGCACTGCCTCTGCGGGGACCCTGGCCTGTGTCGTGTCCCACGTGCCGGCATCTCTGTTCCCGGGACCCTGTCATTGCTGCCAGCGTGTGAACTGTTCACCGCGTGGGCGAGACCGCTGAGCTGAGGGTTCCATGACGGCCCTCGGAGGTCTGTGCTGTTGAGTCCTGCTGGGAAGTGCCACCCCTGCCCGTGCCAGCTCGTGCCCACGCCACTGCCCATGACCCCCGGGCTCGAACACTCCCCAACATCTGGTGCCGACGCAGACCACTGACACCCACGGCCAAGAATGAATGAGTCACTTCCAATGGGACACAGCATCTAGACTCCTGTTTTCCCCAGCGCACAATGCAGCTGCGTACTCTCTCTTGTTTCTATTTTACTGTGCGTCCACAGACCCTTGAAATAGAGGTCAAATCGACATGCTGGCATGTTCAGACACACAGGCATGCGTCCCCACAATCTCTGCCCTGCTGCACTCTCCCCCGTGGCGTTTAGGTCCCAGTGCAGAGATACGGTGGTCTTACGCAAACACCCACTGAGATCTGACTTGAGTTCATTCCTGCCAGAACACCAAGCTTTCTGTGCCCACTTCTCCACTGAGATGATCTCCGCCTCCCTGAGACATCTGCTCCAGACTAGAGACGTGGACAACTCCACGCCCGCTCACTCCCAAGACTCACGGGCCACCATCACCCCCCCCACCGTTAGTGGTGGACAATATACACAAAGCCAGCTCAGAAGTTCTCCCCGCTGGCACCTGCGAAAACCGTGAGTTACATTTCTGTCCACCCACCTTCCACCTCCTCTTTCCTTCTCATGTTCCTGGCTAACGTCTTTCCTCTAATTGTTAACTACAATCTAACTTCTGCCTAATTCAAAAAACTAAGTTTCTCTCTCCACGTATTCCCTACAAAATGACGGAGACTCCTTAATCTCCATTCTTTACCCCTCCCCCCAAAAAATCTCCCATGCTCTGCCTACCAAGAGGTTTGCCCCTCCCCCAGGGGTCAGCTTTTCAAACTCTGTCTACTAGCCTAGTGTAAACTTCCCCGACTCCTCTGCCTTTTGCAGCCGGCTGGTTACAGCCCAGTGACTCACCTGTAACAAGAGGGCTGGCTCCCTACTTGCTCCCTTCCTTACTTCACCTTCTAGGTCATTTGTAGCCTGCTATAGCCCAGCTGGCTTGCCTGATAACAGAGAGTCTGAGACTCAATCTGCCCCCTTCACTTCTGTTTACCTTACAGTTTCTTTCTCACAACTAAAAGCTCCAGGCAGAGCCTAGAAACACTGCCGCTGCCTGTTTTTCCCTCCCCCTCTGATTGAGAACAACTGCCAGCTTCTCCCAAGAACTACTCTTTATTAGCCTCCAGGTGTCTCCCCACCATGGCTCAGTTTCACACAACCTTTTACTCTTTCTGACTTTCCTATCAAACACCCATATTTCTTGCTTTGAACTTTTCTTCAAGATTGGCCTTTCTCTTCTACATTTAAGATTCCTAAGAAAAACAAAAGAGGCAATTCTTTGGCCTCTCTGCTAGAACACTCAGCCACCACGTGGTAGCCCAACCACCACATGGCAAAACAGGACTCTCCTCCACTACCTCTAAATCTGCCATTAACCTTTTCTCCCCAACAGGAATGCCTAAACAACAGTGTTCATGTTTTTCAACCCAAAATTTTTCGCCTTTTGTTTAAATGTCTCCTTTTCTCTCTAACACTCATGATCTATTCCCAACATTTTTTTTTCAATTTTTAAAAATTCTTCAAGGTTTAAAAGCCATCTAAATTTACTTCCACAGGTTAAACCAACATGCTGACCACCATCTTTCAGCTTTTAATTAACAACTAATTTCCTTCACAGACAAACTGTGGATGATTACCCCAGATATTATTAACACAATGTTTTCTCCTTCAGCCATCCAATTTTCTCAAACACCTTTGACTTTCCAGGCATGATTTCATGCTCAATATCTGGGCCTTCCAGACATCTCCCTGCCAGAGATGCTGCTTCCCTGTGATTATACCCACAGATCCAACAGAGACAAGCTGATACCAAGACAGTGCCACCTCCTGGAACCTGCCAAACTGCCTTCTCCCAGTCATCTCGTCTGACTGAAGACTCAGAGATGCTCACTACCAGCTGTAGTTGAACTCTTGCCAAAGTCACATAGCTGAAGTAACGTGTTAGTGAGGAAATCATAATGTCTATTTAGATTAATCAGATGTCATTACTCTCAAATTGTACAATATGTATTTAATTGATTCAATGACTCCTTGCTTTCCCAACCCCAACCCTCAATTCCCATTACCCTTGGCTTGATTTTACTATACCCCCGACCTGTGTGGTGTTTTCTTTTGACTTCCTCATCCAAAATTTTCATTACAGACACCTCTCCTAAGAGAGGGAATTGTGGGGCAGTGAGCTGTGGAGGCCAGAAAGCCTGGTAGAAAAGTCCTAGAAGCCCCGGCACCCTCTGGGACGGGAGGTACTTGGGCCTTCCCACACCATCTGGCTCTCTCAGCTTCAAGCCCTCAACAGTCCCTCCCACAGAGAGGCTCACGGTCATTTTGTCACATGAGAGTAACATCCACACATGTGAACTACATTACATCTCCACCTTCAGAGTTTCCCTGCCATTTATGAAAGAAAAAAGGGTGGATTGTGGGGCTGTGGAACCCTGGAGTGTTTGGCCACGCCCCCAGAAGGCCCAGGTAGAGGGCGGGGGAAACAGGTCTCTGCCTCAAGATTTACCTAAAGGCCCTGTCCCCACCCCTCTCCCCCTTCTAATATAAACAAACCCCTTCCAACATTTTTTGGGAGAGCTTGCCACCACCTGAACCCCCTGCCATGTCAATAAATCTGTATGTCTCCAGCTCCACGTGCCTCTTTGAACTCTGGACTCTTTGTGTAAGTCAAGACTCGTGTGCGCCCCTGTCCGCATGGCAGGACTGGGGAGGGAGAGAAGCTCGGTGCTCTCTGCACCCTAGCGGGCCACGGGACACTTTCTCCTGACAACAGCGGCCAGTGCACTGCCTCCATGGGGCTGCTGGCCTGTGCCGTGTCCCACATGCCCTGTGTCTCTGCTCCTGAGACCCTGCGGCCACAGCTGGCAGTGTGGGAGGGCGAGGCCAAATCGCTAACACAGACTGCTGGGAGCCACAGCCCCTGGGACGCCCGCTGCTGAACGGGGCTGGGGGGTGGGAAGCCTTCCTCTCCAACCGCAGTTCAAGTGACTACATAGGCTCTGCCCCAGGTGACTGAGCAGCATGCCCTGGGACCGACCGCTGCTGTGTGCCGGCCTGTGCCTGCTCTGCCACCCGCGACCCCCGGGCGCGAGCATTGCCCAACATTTATTATATTACAACATTCCATGAATACAGTTATGTAATTTGACACCTCTACTTGCAATCCCAGAGGTCTTTAGCCATCAGAGACTACCAGGTGAGACCCCTACACCAATTTCCTTTCTGCCAGTCCATCTGGAAAATCCCAGCAGCTGTGAGTTCCACCCTGCATCCTCTGAATTCAATTATCCAGGATAGACTTCTGCTTGCATCCATGGAGGGCCACTGTTGTCCAAGACAAATAGGTGAGAGTCCCAAGCCCAAAATGTCTGCCCCCTGGGTTCCCTGGCAATCCCAGCAGCAGTGATAACTTCCCTGTCCTCTCTGAGATAAATCTCCTGGTCCACATATCTACCTGCAATCCCAGAGGCCTCCAGTCATCAAGTACCACCAGCTCCATCTGCATCCCTAGAGGTCTGCTACCACCCAGGACATCCAGCTACCTGAACCCACCAGGGACTGCCAACTCTACCTACATTCCAGGAAGCCTGCTGCTAATAGGGACAACTAGCTCTACCTGCAATACCAGAGGCCTGGTGACATCAGAGACCTCTAACTCTACCTGCAGCCCCAGACCCCTGTTCCCTCAGGGACTACCAAGATTTCCAAAAACAATGACAACCAGATGGTTAAAGAGCAGTGTAAGAAAATAATAAAAGTCAGGACAATATGGCACCAACAGAATACAGCTATCCTACTTCATCAAGCCCTGAAAATCTTAACACACTGGAATCATAAGAAAGTGACCTTAAATCTAATCTTATGAAGATGTAGTAGTCCCTGCTGGCATCTGTGATCTCTTACAGACTTAAGACATCTGCCAGGCCTTTCTGGCTTTTAAAGTCTTTGTTGAGAATTCTCTTGGAATTTTAATAGAGCTGCCTTTATATGTTAATTTGCCTTTATTGCTTGAAGCTTTAAATATCCTCTCTGTGTTCTGTATTTTTAGTGTTTTGTTTATTATGTAGCAGGAATGTGGGACTGCAAGGGATGGTCTGGTCTCCCCAGTAGAGCACTGGGTTTGAGATAGCCAGAGACCCAACAGGAAGACCATTGCCTGGTGAAGGACAGCATGCCTCTCACCATGGTCCCAGATTCCAGACTTCTCCCACATATGACCTTCACCTTCATTAGCCTGCATCTTGCAGACACTTTTGGCTCAAAGTAGCTCCTCCCAGAGAGGTTTTGTATCACCATCTACAGCACAGGTAGAGGGTGTGACTACAGACCTCAGACCCTAGAGAGATTTACATACTAATGAGGGCCAGAGGACAGAGCCAAATTAACCATTCTTCCCCAGACCCATCTCCCTTTCCCCTACCTATTTAACTCAGGTCTCCCCTGAGTTTCACAGGGGTACTGCAAGATCCATCTACATCTGCCATGAAAATAAACCCTTGTGGAACCATGGACTTTCTAGTGTCTTTGAGGCTCACCATGGGAAAACATGGAGAAGGCCTTTAATGCCGAGCCAACACAGCTGCTGTACCTAACTTTCCACATGGAGGACCTCTCTGTGTTCTAGCCATTAGGACCCACATCTTGAAGAAGGCTAGCTGGCCCTCCCACAGGGTGCTGCCGGGCCTCTTTCTTCTCTCTCCCCCTCATTTCTCTCAGCTGTGAGTTGGCCAGTTGTGTGCCCACATGCCTCCAGTTTCGGTCCTTCCATTGTCTCTCATTGTTCTGAGAGCCAAGGGTTTGAGACCAGTCAGTCCCTCGCCACCTCCTGGCACAGGGATCCCCAATCCAAGAGCTCTGTGCCACCACAGGACTACCAGACTGAGTGAGAACTCCCCCACAGGGCAGGGCCCTGCTGCACTCGCCAGGTGTTGTATGGAATAAACTCAGTCAAGATTCCTAAGCTCCAGTCTCTTTGGAGCCATGGGAATCACAATAGCCCAACACAGGAAGATGGTATTTTCTGGTCCAATGTATTTGGTATGTTGTAAGCTTCTTGTATGTCTATAGACATGTCCTTCTTTAGGTTAGGACATTTTTCCTCTATGATTTTGTTAATAGTTTCTGGGACTTTGAGCCAGTGTTTCTATTTCTATTATTATTAGTTTGGTATTTTCATGATGTCCCAAATTTCATGTATGTTTTGTTTTGGGGACTGTTTAATTTTAGCATTTTCTTCGGTTGATGAATCAGGTTTTTCTATAGTATCTTTCACATCTGAGATTCTCTCTTTCATTTTTTGTATTCTCTTGGCAATACTTGTTTCTGTAGTTCCTGTTCCTTTTCCTCAGTTTCCCATCTCCAGGATTTCATCTCAATTTATGTTTAGTTTATTGCTTCTCTTTCAGTTTTTAGGTCTTGGGCAGTTTTATTCATTTTTATCACCTATTTCTGTATATTTTTTCTGTATTTCTTTATATTTATTCAATTCTTTTTTAAGGGCCTCTAACTGTTTGCATGTATTTTCCTGTATTTTTTAAAGAGAATTTATGCATTTCCTCCTTAAAGGCCAAAATATCCAATAAAATACTTGCAAACTGAATCTATGAACACATCAAAGGCCTCATCCATCATGATCAAGTAGGCTTCAACACAGAAATGCAAGAGTGGTTCGATATATGAAAATGATGAGAGAAGGGGGAAGATAAAAGAGGAACAGGATTATGTGTGGAAGAAGACTGGGGTGGGGAAAAAGTACAGAGGATCAGGAAATTGAACTGAGGTGTGTAGCAGTAGAGGATGGGGAACTAGTGGTAGCTACTAGAAAGTCCTAGATGCTAGGGAAGCAAGAGATTCCCAGAACCCAACTGGGATGACATCAGCAAATAACCTAACAAAGGGGATATAGAACCTGTAGAGACCATTTGCAATGGATAGGCATGGCCCCCAGTGGAAGGATGGTGGCCACCTCATCTTAAAAATTTTAAACCCGGGACTTCCGGTTTGGGACCGAGCCTAGAGCAGGTCGCAGGCAGCAGCTCCGTACCCAGCCGCAGAAAACCAAGAAAAACAGGGACTCCCAGGAGCTTGAACTCACGCAGCATCCCAGGTAAAATTGAATCACCCGTGATGCCTGCTATTAGAAGTTCTAACCCAGAGGGACCAGAAGCCAGGAGCCTCGCCCTTACCCTCACCCCCTACCTTTTCCCACCTGCACAAGGTCCCCTGAAGCTGGGCAACTGCACGATCCTGCTTGGCAACTGCAGATAGACTCAAAGCAGTGTACCATATCATCTGAAGAATAGCAGGGAGACCATAACTCAAGTAGTGTACCATATCTTCTGAAGAATAGCAGGTTGCAGTCCTCCTCGCCCCCACGAATAACCAGGACCCACCGGTCGGGTCAAGTGGCACCTAGACGTGGGGCTCGAGGCACGGACCCATCCGGACGGACCCTCATTGAGAGGATGTGCGCACGACATCAAGATTGAGCAAGACAGAGATCATCGCCCGTGACCTGTTGTCCACGGAACCAGGTTGATGCTGCCATCAAGAAGGCAGTTGAAGTTCATTACCATCAGCTGAAAATTGCAGAGGATCCAGAAGTGACTCTGCAGGAGACTGACACAGCTGTCAACTCCCCTGCCTCCCTCTACGGTCGACCCCTAGACTTCCACGCCCTCCAGAAGGGTTCCTGGTATGCCTGGCTTTGCCCTCATTTCTCTCGCTAGAGAGCTTGGCCTCTTTCACCACAACAAAAATTGGCTTTTACCTAAACCAAGGCCACCCTTGATATGGCCGCTAACATTGGGGAGCCTTCCTTTATGACAATATTACACCCCAAACTGACAAATGGTTGGTAACTTGAACATTTACAAGAGACTAGGATGGCTGTGAGTTAGCCCAATGACGGGATTATTGTAGGTCCACTTCCCAGGGGCCCACCCAATGCAGCCGAAAAGGAGTGCGTGGTGCTGGGAGTGGGTGCAGCCTACATGGCCTAAGACAGGGCTCTCACCCTCCTTTCACCCACATCAGAGTCCCTTGACGTTGCCCATCGTCGACAGCCTAAAGCCTTCAACCATCGATGTGACTCGTCTCACATCAGTGTTTTGGGGTTGTGAACTTGTCTAAGACCCCCCATAATTAGACATCCAAATTCAAAACTCACATAGTTGGGATTGAACATAAGACGCCTTCTCTAACTAAACAGAGAAGGGGGAGATGCCAGAAGCCAGGACCCTCGCCCTTACCCTTACCCCCTACCTTTCCCCACCTGCACAATGTCCTCTGAAGCTTGGCAACTGCAAGATCCTGCTTAGCAACTGCAAATAGACTCAAAGCAGAGTACCATGTCTTCTTAAGAATAGCAGGGAGACCATAACTCAAGCAGTGTACCATATCTTCTGAAGAACTGCAGGTAGATCATAATTCAAGGCAGTGTACCATATAGACCATGACATGTTTCAAGGCACAGGCCAAGAAGATTTTGTACTTTTCCACCACCTGGACCCTCTTACCCCCTCCCCTTGTAAAACATGCTATAAAAAAGCATTTCATGTTCAAAAAAAAAAGAAATTTAAAAAAAAAAAGAAACAAATCCATGACCCAATGCTATATTTTTCAAAAGGAAAGAGATTTACAACCCTTAAAGGCATGTAATTGGGTAGTAATCACTTAAGGGGAGCATAGAATTAGGTTATTTGGTTTGCTGGTTTTCAATATATTGAGTTCTTTATGTAATTTTTATATCGTCCCTCTGTTAGATGTAGGCTTGGTGAAAATCTTTCCCCATACTGTGGGCTGCCATTTTGTCCTATTGACTTTGTCTTTGGCCTTACAGAAGCTCTTCTGTTTCATGAAGTTCCATTAAATAATTTTGAACTTAGAAAAAAAAATTTTAAACCCAGAATTGTTCCTGTCTAAAGAAACTACATGGACTAAGAGTGGAACACAGACTGAAAGAAAGGCCATATAGAGACTGCCCTACCTAAGGATCCATCTCATATGCAGCTACCAAACCCAGACACCATTGCTGATCCAAGAAGAGCTTGCTGACAGGAGCCTGGTATAGTAGTCCCTTGTCCCTAGAGATGCTATGCCAGAGCCTGATCAATCTAGATGCAGATACTCACAGCCAACCATCCAACTGAGCAAGGGAACCCTAAGAGAAGAGTTAGGGGAAGGACCAAAGGAGCTGAAATGGATTGCAACCCTACAGAAAGAACAACAATGTCAACTAACCTGACCTCCCAGAGCTTCCAGGGACTAAACCGCAAACCAAAGATTACACATGGGGGGACCTCATGTCTACAGATGTAGATTTAACAGAGGATTGCCTTATCTGGCATCAATGGGCAGGGAGGCCCTTGGTCCTATGGATGCTTGATGTCACAGCATAGAGGGATGCTAGCATGGTGAGGTGGGAGTGGGTGGATGCATGGGGGAGCACACTCATAGAGGCAGGGAGAGGGGAACATGATAGGGAGATGGCAAAGGGGATACCAAGAAGAGGACAGCATTTGAAATGTAAACAAATAAAATAAACAATTTAAAAGAAATAATAAAAAATAACCTCTTTCAAAAAAAAAAAGATTGGTTAAATTATATTGACTATAGCCCCTTATGGAGATATTAGAAACTGGCGAGAGAGATAGACCTGGAGGAAAGGGAAAGAATGAGAGAGAGAAAGAGAAGGAGGGAGAGGAGGAGGAGGAGGAGGAGGAGGAGGAGGAGGAGGCAGCTGCCATGAGGGGTGGGGAACCATGAGCACCTGGCCAGGAAGAACAGCAATATGTAGGGCACACTGTTGGAGAGGTAGGCAAGCCAGCAGTTAGAGGAGTAGATGTAGATTAGGGATTAACCCCCAGTAATTGTCAAGGCCAAATAAAATAACCATAGTCTGAATCTCATTTATTTGTAACCTAGTTGGGGATGAGCTTAAAGTGGCTCTATAACATCTCTGCCTCATTTTTGCTTGGTTGTGGATGTTGTTTGGCATTAGGTAGGGCAATTGATAATTCTGCTGTGTTGCATAAACATTCCTAATTTCAAAGAGATTGCCTGTCCATATCCCCATGAAATTATCTTAAGCCAGATGTCCAATTATGTCCAACATCTTAAATGTTTTCTAAATCATCTTGAGTGTTATTAATGGAGGATCATTAGGTACGGTTTGAAACTTTTTAATGGACATTGCATAGATTCAAACTATTTGTGCAATGTGTGCTCGTGTTTTGGAAGACTTTAGGGGATTTTCTTTCACATACCATTTTCCTAACACTTCTTTTTTTCATCACTTGACTTGGTTTTATAGTTATAGTAAACATTATCTTTCATTTTGACAGATATATATTAAAACTGTAGCAGTATACAAACATTATACAACACGCTAATGTAAGATATAGCTTCTATCCTGTACCTCCAGTTAAAAGGAATGGTAGGAATGAACGATACTGTAAGTATATGTATGTTTTCAATGTTGTAAAGAGAATGAAGGAATAAATGACCATGAATACAATCCCCAGAACCACACAGATATAATCACAAGAAGGAAGAACTTAGACAAAGTTATGTAAAGATGAGTCCTTCCAAAAGAAAAGTGACTGTTTACTTAAGAAGTACAGGATTGATCAATGTGTATCCCAGACAAACAGCTGGTGTTTGTTTTCCTTTACAATAAGGAAACTATGGACTTTTTGAAATAGGATACAGCATGGTCAAATACAAATTGAATATGTATAAGCCTAAAGGTTGCATGCTGGAAAGATCACATATAAAATCAGGTCAGTAACTGGCCAGCTAAGAAGCAGTTGAACCAGTTACATACGAGGCATTTTAATGAATCAGAGTGGGGAGAAAAATATTATTCAACAGGAGACAAGCCAGATACTGTATCAATTAGATACCTAGCTCATATTCGTAAGAGCTGTAAGTAAATGCTTCTCAACTGAGAAAACAATTGAAGCACTAAATATAAAGTTTCCAGAATAGTATAAATCCATTGTTCTCAATCTTCCTAACGCTGTGATTCTTTAATACAGTTCCTCATGCTGTGGTGACCTCCAATCATAAAATTATTTTTATGCTAATTCATAACTGTAATTTTTCTAGTTGTGAATTGTATTGTAAATATCTGATATGCATGATATCTCATATCCAACCCCTGTTAAAAGGTCATTTGACCCCCCAAAGTGTCATGGCCTACAGATTGAATATCACTGGGGTAAAGGATGGGTGATCGTCTATGTTTGTAGTTTATTACAACTTCTTTTTGTAAAAGGCTGAGATATTTCTAAGTAAACATGAAGTTTGTATTTGTAAATTGATGGCAGGTTGATCTGTTAGGTGTCTTCATGTCCATATATGTGATAAAGGAACGCCTCTGAGCACTCCTGGGATCCTTGGTAAGTCTGAACCAGTAAACAGAGACTTCAAGCTTTCATCTGTGTTCATAAGATCAAACATCCAGCTCAGTGATGTTTCAGGATATTTTTTATTACCTTAAATCACATGAGAAAGGGAGATAGCCCTAATCTACTGATCCTTCATGTTCTAAGCAGTCAGTTGCCAAGTGAAGGAGGCTAACCAGAACTGCAACAAATTCTCAGAGCACATACGAAAAGAGTAAGAATTTCCTCAGTTTTCTTAGTCAGTGTTTCTATTCTTGTAAAGAGAAACCATGAAGCTAACTCTTATAAAGAACAACTTTTAATTGCAGCTGGCCTAGATGTTCAGAGATTCAGATTATTATCATTAAAGAGGAAGCATGGCAGCATCCAAGCAGCAAGAGAACACTGTCTTCCAAGCAGCTAGGAGAAGGGTCTCAAACCCACCCCCACAGTGACACAATTCCTCCAACAAGAGACCATACCTACTCCAAGGCCACACCTCTCAATAGTGCCACTCCTTGTTTAAAATATATTCAAAACACAATTTTTCATTACAATTATTGATTTTGTTTTTCATAGCTCTTTCCTTCAAAGATAAGACATAATTTATTTCTTTCAGTGCCAAGAAAATTAACTTTCATTCAATAATAATTCAATGTCACCTAAGGGCCATTCCTCAACCCTATCAACAGCAATAGTATTCAAAATATAACAATGCTGTTGATACTGAAAATGAAGGTTAATAATAAACTGTATCATATAATAGAAGACAGGAAAAGATGCAACCACAAAGTATAGTAAGAGATGCCAGATTCTTTTGAACTAAATTCCAATTCTGAAAAGGATATTAATGAGATAATTAAGGGAATTTGATTGGAAAATTATCCTCAAGTTATTTTTATAAATATTAATTTTTTTCAATTGTTCATTTACTTTTCTCTGGTGAGTCAATTGCAAGTACACAGATTTCTTTTCATAACTTCATTTAAATCAAATTTCTCTATTGCTGATTTTCCTTTTCTTGTATTATACTTTTGTTCATGATTACTTCCCTACTTCTTTCAATACTATTAAATTTTTATTTAACTGTATTTCCAGTGAATGTGCCAAGCACCATTCTTCAGTTCTTTTCTTTTTTTCTTTTGATTTATTTCCAGAAAATGATCAATACCCATTGAATTTCAGCTCTTATATATTTGATTATTTCATTATTTTTGAATTACATATTTTTAAGTATACATAAATGAGAATATAAGGTTTGTTAATTAATCTGATCCTTTTTGTAAAAAATTTGTTCCCTAAGGATATTTTGGATGAGATAGTAAGGAATTTTTTTGATCTTAATATTTGTCTTTCTTTCCTTCTTTTGTTACTTCTTTCTTTCTTCTTTCTTGATTAGTCATGGCACTGCTCTAATGTTCTATTTCTAGGCATCTTATACACAAACTGTGTCATGAATATTCTCTGCTGCCAATGTAGTGACAGATAGCTTCACTTGTATTGACAGTATTGTGGAGGGAAAGTTCACTTACTTTTGGTTCTGTAGTTTCTGCAGAATCAAAACAATTTCTTCCTTATTCTCCTGTGGTCAGTACCACATGTCTTTCACATGTCTCTGAGAACAACCTGTCCATTCTGTGAAAATGATTCTAAGGTGACAACTTTCAGGCTATTCTCAACTAGTTTCCTTGTTCTAGCTGAAGTTAGGATCTAGCAAGCACAGAACTGAGTTCACCACATTCACAGTGTTGGCCTGTCACCTAGAATTACTTTTCATTTGCCAGTGTATTCTTGCCTGCCTTATTCTTTCCTATCTTTGATCTATCTAAAGTCTCCTTTCCCCCTTACTATTTCCGTATTCATATACCTGCACCCTTGAGGAAATCAGCAGTATTCTGTAACTCTTACTGATGCAGCTATCATATATGTATATGATATATATCATTCATATATATATATATATATATGCATATATATATACATATATATGACATTTTTGAGGGTCTTCTTGAGTTTGTGTTTATATCTTTAAATATTCCATATATATTTGAATGACACATATTGACTGTTTATGCTTTGTTTTCTGTGATCTTTTTTCATCTCATTCCAACTGTACCTGTGAGCATGTTGTCTATATGTGTATGATGATTATGTGTGTTTGTTTATGTGTCTAGGATGTACATGTGTGTAAGGGCTCTACATGTGTGTAGGTGCATATATTTATCCACTTGTATACATACAGATGTCAAAGGAGGACATCAATATCCTGATTTTACATTTTCCACTTTGTTTCTTTGGGACAGGATCTCTCAGTGAACCTGGAATCAGATTGATAACAAGCAAACCTCAGAAATCCTAATCCTCCTGTCTCTGCACTACATAGTGCAGGAGCTTCAGACATTGCTATAGCCACCCCTTTTCATGTGCATGCTGGGCATCTTTGTTCTTTTTTTGAAAATATTAAAACAATGCATTTATTCAACCATTAACTACAATACATACATTCTATGGAATTCTTATTGATTACAATTATCTACATAAGGTCTAAGCAGTATCAAACAGTAGCTATATCCCATTAAATATAGCAAATAGGTTATTGCTATTTTCAGGATCACAGCTAGATACAGAGAATCACATAACCTATTAGACAGGAAAGTAAGGAAACAAAACTACTGCTTCTCATGTCTCTCTGAACACAGGTGTTTTCTTCCAAGTTTACATTCCATATTTTCTAAACTATCATGTACAACCCACTCTGATTTATTATAAACAAGTAACAACTTTAGACAGGACTACACAACAATGTATTTGCATTAAACTAGTTAAAGAAAAAATGAACTTTAAGGAATATAGGGTCAAATACATAACTAAACATTAACACCTTCATTAAAACCTTTTATAACTATTTTTTAGTGAAGGAAAACTTAATGGCAGTCATTATAGCTTAAAATCAGTGATGCTTGTACATAATTATTTTCATGAATACTTCTAGAGGACTCACTAATGCACATACTGTTCTGCTTTAAAATAGTATGGACTCAATTCTACTTATTTGAATCTCATAATAATATAAAAATTAACTTTTATTTTTTCCATTAATGTTTTTTCTTTTTTATTGGATATTTTATTTATTTACATTTCAAGTGTTATCCACTTTCCAGTTTCTCTGTGCAACCCCCCTATCTTACTCCCCCCCAACTTCTATGAGGGTGCTCCCCTACCCACCCACCTACTTCCTCCTCACCGCCTTAGCATCGAGCCTTTACAGAACCAAGGGCCTCTCTTCCCACTGATGCCAGAATAGGCCATCTTATGCTACATATACATCTGGAGCCATGGATCCCTCCATATGTACTCTTTGGGATCCATGTACCTGGGAGCTCTAGGAGTTGATATTGCTGTTCTTCCTATGGGATTGCAAACCACTTCAACTCCTTCAGTCCTTCCTCTAACTCCTCCATTGGGGATCATTGCTCAGTTCAATGGTTGGCTGAGAGCTTCCATGTCTGTATTTGTCAGTCTCTGGCAGAGCCCCTCTGGAGACAGCTATACCAGGCTCATGTCATGCTGGGCTTCTTAGTCAGCATGTTCACACAGTAAACAGTCTTATTCACTGAGAGATCTCTCCAGCTATGCATCTCATGCTTTTTATTAACTTTACACCCCCTTTTCAATTTTCAAAACTTTTTAATGTAACTTTCTAATTATGAAAATAATAGCAATTTAGAAGTTTTACAAAGTGCATAAAACAACAAAAAATAAACTCATAAACAATTTTATCTCTCAGCCTTAAGCACTAACATATTTAGTTTTTCTCCTTCAGAGTGTTTTTTTTTTAACAAATATACTAGAGACAATACAGCTCTTTTAATTAATTTCGCTGGCTTTCCATTTAGCTAAGTTTCATAATCATTTTTCTCTGTATTTAAATTATTCATACATCATCTTCAATGGCTTTCTGGTGTAAAACCATATGGACACTATCTTTATCATGACTGAAATTTTCATTATTAACAAAGGCTTATAAAAAAATCTTTGCATAAATTAGCATCCGCATTTCAGATTATTTTCTTGGAATATATATGTAGAAACGTCTCTAGACCTATAACTTTACATGGCAAATGGCAATTCTCAACAGCTTATTTAAGTATGACTCTGTTTCCTCTTAAGAGTAGAGTATTCTAGATACACTTATTGTGTATATACATATCTTTAATGATAATTCATGTATTTATATGATGAATTATTAGGCATATTGTAAGTCACTGGCCCATATTGAACAACTACAATTTCTTTAGATCTTGTAGATATTCTTTATACACCCTAAGTTTACTCCTTTGTGGATTATACATGTTTATCACTTGAATATTTATTTTTTAATAACAAACTTTAGCTCAGGGCTTCATGGTACATAAAAACATAAATGGAACAGTTAACTTACTATTTCTACTATAGTACCTAACAGATAATGCAATTTTAATATGAGTTTCAAACTTAAGAAATCATTCAAACAGATATTTAATCTCTGCTATATTTACACAAAACACACAAATACACACAAACACAGAGAGAAATCCACTGTACTCTAGCATATATGCTTTAACATCTATTTATTATCTAGGAAAAATTAAACTTTTTTCTAATTTTCTTCAAATTCTACATTCAGTCTCTATAAACATATAAATCATTCCTTCAAAATATAATCTGAATGTAGTCACTTCTTATTTGTGTCACCATTACTAATACACTGGTCACTTCTCTTATGTGAGTAGAATAAAGTTGGGTCTGGTTAACTTGGAAATCTAATATTTTTAAAGTTATTTGAAAGTTTTTGCAATAAATCTAAAAGGAAAAATAATATCAATGGGAATAATTACATGATTTCTTAATATATGTCCTATATATTCACTTAGGGTTTATGTTTTTTCCCCATGCTAAAGACTAGAGGAATACTTCAATGCTTTAATTGCATTATGTAATAATACCATAGTCTATTTTACAAGGTAAAGGTATGAAAATGTATGTAATAGAAATGATAGAAAAAAAACTAAGTGTGTCAGAAAGGTGATTTTTTTTTCAATACCAGAGGCCAAAAGCCTGTAGGGCCCAATGAGGACACAGAGCAGGTGATGGCCACAATGTGGTTCTTAGTGTGGGTTCTTTGTTCCCATGTTTACACAAGGAAGGATTGGAGGCTTCTTATTCTAAAACCTCCAGAAAAAAACATTATAAAAACATGTTCCTTTCTAGAATGTCCCTCAATATTCTTATACCAGATTTCTGTTCCATCTTCTCAGGTGGACTCTGTCCAAGTATTCATCTCTAATTGACTGCTGATCATCTGATGCCATGTCTTTATTCTTAGTATATTTATAATCACACTTACCAGCACTGAAGTCTTATTTTCTTAGTACACAATTCTTCTGCCTCTCTTATAAGGAAATCCCAAATTGTTAGATGTTCGTTGCTCTTTTTTCAGTTATTTCATCAAAAATCATTCTTCTAAACTTTCCCTCCTCATGTTATTGAGAGTTTCTCTCTTTTTAAAATTTACTTACACAGAAATCTGCCCCTTCCCAGTCGTCTTCTCACAGAGACCCTCCTTCCACTCCCTCTCCCCTTCTCCTCTGAGATGGTGGGCCTGGGACATTACTCTTTCAATATTTATTTTATGTTAGTATCATCTAGGTTTTTATTTTATATTTTATATCAGAATATTTCAGCTTACCATAAGGAAACATTTTCTTGAATGCTTAGAATATTAGGTTGGTCTGCATTGTTCAATACTTTTGATAGACATATGTACAATTGTTGGCTCAATTCAAAGTCAGGAGAGAGGTTTAGTTAGAATCATTGTTGACTTGCATCAAAGACAGTGACTCTATGAATTTTTATTTATTGTCTTTTGGTGCTGTGGTTACAAAACAAGTCAATGCATACAACTCTTTGATCAATTCTCACTTGTGAGCCTCTCTGTGGAGTAAATGTGCTGATATCAGCTCTGAATCTATGCCAAAAATGATAATAATATCTTCCCATGACTGCGGGAACTCGTTTCCTTTCCATTTCTATTTTCAATGCCTGATTGTGAGGATTGCAACTTCTAAACGTAAGGCTTCAGTGAGTGCCTTCCCCAGTTTTGTCATCACTGTTTGGTGGATCTTAAAATGTAATTATGACAGATAAGAAACTTATGAGTTTCTTATGAGAGCTTTTCTGTACTCTGGCTGTCTGGCTGAGAAGCAAACAACACTTCTTATACTATCTGAACTGTAAATCCTGTTACTGTGATGGTACTTTCATATATTTTCTGTGCAAAGAAATTTAGTTAGGATAGTGGATTAGGAGTAATAAAATTTGTTTTTAATAATTTTATGTTTGGCAATCCTATGTGAGTCTCTGGTAATTCATTTCAATCTAGATCTTCCCTCTGTCTAGAGTTAGGAGACAATCCAACCCATCTAAGGCAATCAATATGTTCTTTCTTTATATTTTTTCAGTATGTGTTTGCATATTTCTTAAATTTCATTTGTATTTTAATGTGAAGTTTATAAAATGTTGCCTAGGCTACATCCTAAGGAGATTTTGAATATGAAGTCCTCCAACAATTTCTTAGACAATGTAACATTGTCAATTGTCTGCTTGTTAACAGTGTTTTACTCTACTGTTGGTTGCATATTTATTACTGACAGACTTTCCTCAGAAAGGAAATATCTCTGTTTTACAGAGGAATAGGGCTTGCTAGTTTCTGAAGATGAAATAAATCTAGAAGAATCACACATTTAAATCAAATACAAGCAATAACTGGGGTTCAGATTAGTTTATACTCTTGGTTAATCTATGGGGTTGCCATCCCCTTCAGCTCTTTCAACCCTTCCTCTAACTCTTCCATAGGGGTCCTTGACTTCAGACCAATGATTGACTATATTAGCATCTGTCTCAGTCAGCTGCTGGTAGAGCCTCTCAGGAGACAGCCATGCTAGGCTCCTGTCTGAAAACACAACATAGCATCAGTAATAGTGTTATGGTTTGATGTCTGGCCATCGGATGGATTCCAAGTTTGGCAAGTCACTAGACAGCCTTTCTCTTAGTCTCTGCTCCATTTTATTCCTTGAATGTCTTTTAGATAGTAAAATTTCTGGGTCCCAGGACTCAGTAGGGGTGACCTTAGCTGAAATTCACAACAGTGGAGATATAGAAAGCACAGTTCTTGTGATCAAATTAGGAATTTTTGCATCAGGAATCACATACCAACTTTATCCATTTATCCAAATGTTTCAAATTTGCACTACTATATTTTATCATCCCTTCATCTGCATGCTGTTCTAATTGTATGCACTCATTTACTATATTCTAAGATTATTTTATTTTAATATAATATTTTTATTAATTATTTGGGAATTGTAAATGATATATCTCAATCACCTTTATTTCTCTCTCTTCCAAAGTCCACACTTATGGCCTCCCCCTGCCAAAACAAAATGTCCAATTTGTGTTTTCAATACTCATTGAAACATGGTCACACTTCCAGCCATGCCCCTTAAAGAAAATGAGTCATTTTACAATACCACTTTTACCAGTAGCCATCTATTGTGGACAGCTACATTTCAGTATCCTTATCACAGTTTTTTTAAGCATTCTCTTCAATGGCATCCAGTCTAGGTTGTAAATTTTTGGATGGTTGGGGAAGCAGATTCCCAGAAAATCTTCTATTTCTCTCTTTCTCAACTGTGAGTCTGCACTAATCTATACCACTGCAGAAGAAGTCTCCTTGTCCTTCACAGTCAGCAGCAGAACAGGTCATAAATTTCCATATGATATCTGGCAACAGAATGGAACCTTTACACAGATATTTTTCCCTTTTTTATATCATTCCTGAAGGTTAGTTTTCCTAATAGGATCACATTTAAGGTGTTCTTCCATTCTCCTTGTGATAAAAGCCAGTTTGCAAAGCTACATGTTATCACTCATTCATGTATTCTGTTTATATCAGCACTTATATAGTACAATAAATACAATACAGCAAGATAGAATAGAATAGAAATTGTCACATTTTTCTCAAGTAGTCAAATAAATGTTTCTTTCATTAATTTTGTTTATCTGTGGAAACCTATATGCTTGCACATGTTTATGTATAAAACCCATGTATGAATATGTGTCTTTGCTGTAGTGATTCATGTGCCTCTTCTAGTGGATATAAGAATTCTTATTGCAGACTGTACTCATCAACAATTGAAAATGGTGCTTTACAGAGTATACAGCCATGAACGGAGAAATCCTAATTTCTCATCTCACTGGTGATTTCTTGCTTGTTTAATTTGTATCTAGTCAAATTTTACTATTTTGTCAGAACACTTGTAATTTTCTACCTATGTACTAACTCTATAACTACATCTACCAATAGCCTTCTGTATGCAGAATATGTAGAGCAACTAAACCCATAAAATAATAAATACATCAATAATGCAAATAGGCTTATTTCATTTTCCCCTATTATATGTTCTTATTTTATATATTTCTAGGTAGCACTTCATGTTTTTATTTTTTATGATGAAACATTAATTCACATTAAAATACATCATTTCTTCATCTGAGCATTTGTAATATTAATAAACCACAGTGGTTTCCCTCTTATATTGTTTTACTTTTAATTACCTATCTACCTCAAGTTCTCAGTAATTAATATTAAAATCTATCTTTAATATTATCTTTGTATCTTTAATATCTTTGCGTATGTTTAATTTTGTCAGAAAAAAATCTTATTGAATATCTAAATATAATTCTGGAACACACTTCCCCATTACATTATGTGAAAACAGAATTCTTTTGGTTGGCTTGCATTTTCATTTTTTCTTTAAGTTATGTCCCTTCCAAAAAATCTTTTGTTGAGTTATTCAGTATTCACTAACTATAGTCTAGTAGACAATATTATAAAAAATGCATCAAAATACTTTGAAATGAATGAGACTACTTAGAGGAAATTATATCCAAAGACAGAGCATAAAAGAAAATAATTTATTTTTAAGTGCATGATACATGCAGAAATTGCCTAAATCACAATTATATTGATGATAATGTGATGTTATGAAAGTAGATAAAAACTTGTGTTATGGAAAGGTACTTAGGTTAATGGATTTTGCTTTTAAAATAGACATTTATGAGGTAAACTCAAGCCGAAGTGGCAAGTCAGTGATTGGTTCACATCTCCTAGATTCAAAAGACCACATATGTCAGCTGAAGATCTTAGCTTTGCCCTTAAGGAAGGGACTCTGGCTGTAGTGAGCAACTTGTAATCCCTGAGATGTATAAAGCTTTGGCTAAGTGCAGTAGATATTCTTTCCAAATGAACAGCATAATTTGTTGCTATGTACCAGAGAAACATTCTGTATTACTTGTACTTCCAAAATGATTTGTTTGTTTTCTGATGCAAGAGTGATCCTTCCCTCATGCTTACCAAAAAGCCATAAGAGAGATAAAGATGGCTTTTGGTTTCTCGAAAAAGAGTATTGATTGTTCAACAAACCAGTAAAGGAGAGTTGGTACTAAATGGAAATCATAATAATCTTGTGATGATTTCTGGAGACAAAAATCAATAGAAAGGGAATGGTTTATATAAAAGATATACAACATTATTATTCTAATACCTCAGGTCATCAAGCTGGGGTACTTGAGTGTGGCATGATATATTACTTGAAGGGACTGAGATGCTCCAATGACCGAAATCCCAGCTGCTATTTCTGACACTAGTTATCACCAGCCTTTCCTCCCAAAACCACATAGTCCAGGAGCTCAAGAAATACTTGCTTTCAATCTTTAGTTTGTTTCAGTTGTTTTTACATCTGAGTCTTTAAACATAATGTTTCTTTTGCCTTTGCCTGGAACTCATCAACCAGATAGTTAATGGATTCTATCACCTAAAACTCTACCCAAAGAAATTACTTATGCCAAGAATTATAAAACAACTTTACCTAGAAAAGCAAACAGTAACTAACATCTTGTGCTATACTCTATACTAGATCCACTGTCCAGACCATTGTCTTCTTTGTGTGTATTGCAAAGGCCATAATCTCTTTGTAGCTATTTCTTTATTATATTCTTTCTCTCATTTCACAAGAATGCAGGATTATTTTTCTACCTTGTTCAATATTTCTTCTCAAGATTCTAGAATCTACTTGAAATGTAGTCTATGAAAATTAAATACTAGATAATAAATAGATGCATACCTTGTTAACAATTTGTGTCAACACTGTTTTGTTTTCTGTTGTTCATTTGCTGGATTGCTTAGAGGCTTCTTGATAAAAAGTTCAAGACAGCTCCTCTCTTCTCCCATCACTGTTAGAAATTTCTGCAATGTAGGTCATTCTTTTATAGACACTTGGCATTTTTGTTTTACTCACTGAAAAAGAAAAGGTTTTCTACTATAAAAGACGGACTGACATCCATCCAGTTTAACAAAGTGAAATTCAGTATGATTGAAATTCTTAGAACTAGTAATCTGTTTCAAAAATATTTCTGAATATCCCTCTCCATCATTTTAACATGGATATAATCTATGCATAGCTAGAATGCAAGTAATGAATAGAATTAAGAACTCACTCTATTGTATCTAGATGGGATTTGTTGTACGTGTGCATAATGTGATGAGACTCTTTCCTAATTCATTGGGAACCTGTGACTTTTGAAGCTTGGCTGCTCTGCTGGAATAGTACTTAGCAGCTTAGTCAAATGACATAATCAAAAATTGCTTCTTGTCTACACATCAAACTTGGTCCCAGCTCACTATATAGGAAGATATCTGGGCTGAAATTTACCGCCCAATTAGAGAAATAAATTAGTCTAACTTTATTCCAGTTTATCTCACTTGAGATATATTGAATGTTTATTTTGTTTGGCAATTGGAAAACACATTGTTCTATGTATAGTAAGACAGAAGCAAAACATTGTCAAGATTTGTCTTCCTGTCCTGACATTCTAGAGAGAAAACATTCTATATCAAAAAATAGAATTTTTGTTTTTGTTGTTCTTCAAGTAAACACAAGAAACAGATGAAGCTGAAGAAAGCAAGTCAGCATCGGAAGACTGTCAGGCAGCAAGAAATTCAACTGATTAACTGGTTCTTATACTCCAGCTACTGCCTCATCAACTATAGTAGAGAAATTATCTTGGGTTAAAGCTATAGACATGCCATAGCTTTTATTCCACAAGGGGAAATCCAATTGTACTTCAAAGAGGATATGTGAACAATGATGATATGAAATGAGGACAAGAACTGTTAAATTGCCCCTCTAAAGTCCTGGATAGATTTCTTCTAGCAACGTAAATTTTCTCACCATTTTCATAAGTTACTAGGTATTAATTGCTTGTGGGTTTTTTTTTTTGTAACTAGAGATATTTTACCTTGTAGCTCATTTTCTGCATTCACTATAGTTATTATCAATGTCTGCTTATTTAAAAGATTTTCAAAAATATATACCAGTAATTCATGAGTCTATTTTTAGGTTAAGGATTACCATTTAAATGTTATATAATCACTCTTGAGAATTAAGCAGCTAAACTATCATTAAAAAAAATAATGTGCTAGTATTTAAAACATTTTGCCCAAGAATAAATTCAGAAAAGTATCAATTTTCTTCCCTTTTTAATCTAAGACTGACATAATTTTGTAGTGCCTAGTATCTTCCTGAAGTTTTTGGTATATTTCTCTACTTCTATAGCTATTATTTTCATACCTACTGTTTGGATTTGATCTTGAAATAAAATTAATAGGTTTTGTATTCAGAATTACACGGTTTCAGGTAGCAAATGGCAGCAACTTAACCAATCCTCAAGTAGCCAACCAGTGTATATGGCAATAATGATTTTTGAGAGTTAACTAAGTACATCTATCACTTTGTCATGTGTGCTAAGGGAATGTATCAATCATGGTAGAATAGAGGACTGTCTTTGTTTGTATCTGAGAATACTACTGAAATCTCTCTCTAAAATCAATAGAACAGATATGGTAAACTGTTGATTAAATAGACTCCATGGAAAAATAGACTTGAGTAGGCTAATAATACAACTTCTGGAATAAAGCAAGGGTCAGTTTCCTGAGATAAGGATGATCTTTAATAAGTCAATACTTTTGAGATTCTTTATTCCAGGTTGATGTCTCTTAGAGATAATATGATCACTCAAGTTTTATCTTCTGTCACTGTATTATTTAAGGAATGACAAAGAAACATGTGGAGTAGCTGCCACTTCAGTTCCAGATGTGTTATTCCATTATTTACTTCCACTCTGCAAAAAATTCACAGCGGAGATCCTCAAAGAGTTTACTTCTGAAACAAGGCTTTAGAAAGTCATTGCAATAAGATTCTGCTTGTATTTTTTATCTTCTTGTATCCAAAATGTGTCTATCTCCACACACCCTGACATCTGAAGCTTTATTATAAAGCCTGAACAAAGGAAATTTCTAAAAGTGAAAAATAATTGCTAAGTGAGTAAGAATCAAAAGAATAAATAAAAGAGGACAAAGAAATAAGGTCTACTTTGAGTCTCCAGGATACGGATAGAAAGAACCAGAACCAGGAAAGAACATAATTGTGAAGCCTTTGCTAGAATTAAGCACAAAGCAAAGTCCATATGAAAATAATTACCAAGGGGATAGAAATTTTCAGAAAGGAAAGAGAGGAAGAAAGAAGGAAGGAAGGAAGGAAGGAAGGAAGGAAGGAAGGAAGGAAGGAAGGAAGGAAGGGAAGAAAGGAAAACAATACTCTCAGACACACCCAATAAAGTAAGAATTGGTATGTTTCTGTCAAAAATATAAGTTTTAATATACTTTCATATATTTCCATTAGAAATTTAAAATGTATTCCAGATTGGTCACAAATGCTGATCTACATTCCACTGCCTCTCTAGCATACACTGCAGGCATGCTCCATCACAACCTACAAAAAGACAACCTTTAACATGGGAAAAAATCTTTGACAGTCATGCATATGACAGATGATTTGTATCTAGATTATACAAAGAACTAAAAAAGTA
>NW_021604672.1:1488562-1563722 GCF_004785775.1 Grammomys surdaster | reverse complement strand
GAGAAATGAGGGCAAAGCCAGGCATACCAGGAACCCTTCTGGAGGGCATGAAAGTCTAGGGGTAGACCGTAGGGGGAGGCAGGGGAGCTGACAGCTGTGTCAGTCTCCTGCGGAGTCACTTCTGGATCCTCTGCAATTTTCAGCTGATGGTAATGAACTTCAACTGCCTTCTTGATGGCAGCATCAACCTGGTTCCGTGGACGACAGGTCACGGGCGATGATCTCTGTCTTGCTCAATCTTGATGTCGTGCGCACATCCTCTCAATGAGGGTCCGTCCGGATGGGTCTGTGCCTTGAGCCCCACGTCTGGGTGCCACTTGACCCGACCGGTGGGTCCTGGTTATTCGTGGGGGCGAGGAGGACTGCAACCTGCTATTCTTCAGAAGATATGGTACACTGCTTGAGTTATGGTCTCCCTGCTATTCTTCAGATGATATGGTACATTGCTTTGAGTCTATCTGCAGTTGCCAAGCAGGATCTTGCAGTTGCCCAGCTTCAGGGGATCTTGTGCAGGTGGGAAAAGGTAGGGGGTGAGGGTAAGGGCGAGGCTCCTGGCTTCTGGTCCATCTGGGTTAGAACTTCTAATAGCAGGCATCACGGGTGATTCAATTTTACCTGGAAAGAAAAAAGAAGGGGATTCTCAGGGAGATTTCTCTTCCCTGGATGTAAATTGTTATTCATCGTATTTATGATTGGGCCTGGCTTTGTGAGGGTATCTATTTTTTTCATTAATATTTGTGGTAGCCGGTTAGCTGTGCCTTCTGTGGTATTGGACAGGCATATCAGTCCTCGGCTCCATAAGGGAACTGGGACTGGGGCATTCCCTTTATGGGTATGAGGGTCCTTCCCCATATCTGTGGCAAAGTTTTGTTGGTCTTGGTGGTGCCCGAGGTCACCAACATGGTCAGCAAGAGATTTGCCATGAGCTTTCAGCTTTAGAGAGAGAAAAGTGAACAAGGCATGATGGAGAGTATTTCAGGGGGACTCCTTCTGAGGGGGTACCGTTCCCCCTCTTTTGTTTTTAAAGCCAATTTTTCAGAGTTCTTGTAAAATCAGGGCAGAAGCGCCAACAGTTGCTCCTTCCACACTCAGAGAGTCATGAAGGCCTTATTTAAGGATATATAAATCTATATTAATAATCTTTTGTCAAAGGACTTTTATAGCTCCACTGACAATTAATCAGACTATATGATATATCGATTAGAAATAGCTTTTTCTACTTTTTGTGAGATTACCTCTCTTTTGTCAATTAACTGTTGAGGAAGTTAGGGTTTACCACTCTCTTGAGAATATTGAACAGAGATTTCAATTCTTTTGTGGAGAGCTTAAAATAGTATCTTAGCCAATTTGCATCTCCTAGAAACTTTTGAAATTAATTTAAAATAAATAGACTCTCCTTTTTTTTTTAAATCCTTTATCTGTGTGGGGTTTTTATTGGGTATTATACGTATTTACCTTTCAATGTTGTCTCCTTTCTCATTCTCCCCCCAAATCCCTTATCCCCTACCCCTTCCTCCTAATTTTTGTGATGGTGTGCTCCAAACATCCTCCCAGTCCCATCTCCCTGCTCTCGAATTCCAACACAGTAGGGGATCCAAACTTTTGGGGACCTTGGCCCTCCACTTTCATTGGAGTCTAACAAGGTCACCCTCAATTCCCTATACAGGTGCGTGAGTCCCTCCCTTTGTGCTCTCTGGTTGGTGGTTTAGACTTTGGGAGTTCTGGTTGAAACTTTTGATGCTCCTTCTAAAAAGGACCAACAAATTCATACTTTGGTCTTCCTTCTTCTATGTGAGTTTTATGTGGTCTATATGAAGATTCTTAGAAATTGTGAGCTTTTGGGCTAATATCCACTTATCAGTGAGTGCATACCATGTATGTTCCTTTGAGATTGGGTCATCTCACTCAAGATGATATTTTCCAGCTCCATCCATTTGCCTAGGAATTTTGTGAACTGATTGTTTTTAATAGCTGAGTAGTACTCCATTGTATAAATGTACCACATTTTCTGCATCCATTCTTCTGTTGAAGGGCATCTGGGTTCTTTCCAACTTCTGGCTATTATAAATAAGGCTGCTATGAACATGGTGGAGCATGTGTCCCTGTTGTATGTTGAAACTTCTTTTGGGTATATGCCCAGGAGTGGTATAGCTGGGTCCCTAGGTAACGCTATGTTCAATTTTCTGAGATACCGCCAGACTGCCTTCCATAGTGGTTGTACCAGTTTACAATCCCACCAACAGTGGAGGAGTGTTCCTCTTTCTCCACATCCTCGCCAACATGTACTGTCACCTGTGTTTTTGATCTTAGCCATTCTGACTGGTGTGAGGTGGAATCTCAGTGTTGTTTTCATTTGCATTTCCCTGATGACTAGGGATGCTGAACACTTCTTTAGGTGCTTCTCAACCATTCGAGCTTCCTCAGTTGAGAATTCTTTGTTCAGCTCTGTGCTCCATTTTTTAATAGGGTTCTTTGATTGTCTAGAGTCTAATTTCTTCAGTTCTTTGTATACCTTGGATATTAGCCCTTTATCAGATGTAGGGTTGGTGAAGATCTTTTCCCAATCTGTTGGTTGCCGCTCTGTCCTATTGACTGTGTCCTTTGCTTTACAGAAGCTTTGCAGCTTTATGAGGTCCCATTTGTCAATTTTTGGTCTTAGAGCACAGGCCATTGGCGTTCTGTTCAGGAACTTTTTCCCTGTGCCTATGTATTCCAGGCTTTTTCCCAGTTTCTCTTCTATTAGTTTCAGTGTGGCTGGTTTTAGGTGGAGGTCCTTAATCCACTTGGAATTGAGCTTTGTACAAGGAGATAAGTATGGATCAATTTTCATTTTTCTACATGCTGACCACCAGTTGGACCAGCACCATTTGTTGAAAATGCTATCTTTTTTCCATTCGATGGTTTTAGCCCCTTTGTCAAAGATTAAGTTACCATAGGTATGGGGGTTCATTTCTGGATCATCTATTCTATTCCACTGATCCTCCTGCCTGTCTCTGTTCCAATACCATGCAGTTTTTATCACTATTGCTTTGTAGTACAGCTTGAAGTCGGGGATGGTGATTCCTCCAGAAGTTCTTTTATTGCTGAGAGTAGTTTTCGCAATCCTGGGTTTTTTGTTATTCCAAATAAATTTTAAGATTGCTCTTTCTATCTCTGAGAAGAATTGAGTGGGAATTTTGATGGGGATTGCATTAAATCTGTAGATGGCTTTTGGCAAAATAGTCATTTTTACTATATTAATCCTTCCAATCCATGAGCATGGGAGATCTTTCCATCTTCTGAGATCAGCTTTGATTTCTTTCTTCAGGGGAATGAAGTTCTTGTCATACAGGTCTTTTACTTGCTTGGTTAGGTTCACACCAAGGTATTTTATATTATCTGTGACTATTTTGAAGGGTGTCATTTCCATAATTTCTTTCTCAGCCAGTTTATCTTTTGAGTAGAGGAAGGCTACTGATTTGCTTGAGTTAATTTTATATCCAGCCACTTTGCTAAAGTTGTTTATCAGGTTTAGGAGTTCTCTGGTGGAAGTTTTGGGGTCACTTAAGTATACTATCATATCATCTGCAAATAGTGAGATTTTGACTTCTTCCTTTCCAATTTGTATCCCTTTGACCTCCTTGTGTTGCCTAATTGCTCTGGCTAGGACTTCCAATACTATATTAAATAAGTAGGGGGAGAGTGGGCAGCCTTGCCTAGTCCCTGATTTTAGTGGGATTGCTTCAAGTTTCTCTCCATTTAGTTTAATGCTGGCTACTGGTTTGCTGTAAATTGCTTTTACTATGTTTAGGTATGGGCCTTGAATTCCTGACCTTTCCAAGACTTTTATCATGAAGGGGTGTTGAATTTTGTCAAATGCTTTCTCAGCATCTAGTGAGATGATCATGTGGTTTTTTTCTTTGAGTTTGTTTATATAATGGATTACATTGATGGATTTCCGAATATTGAACCAACCCTGCATTCCTGGGATGAAGCCAACTTGATCGTGATGGATAATTGTTTTGATGTGTTCTTGAATTCGGTTCGCTAGAATTTTATTGAGTAATTTTGCATCAATGTTCATAAGGGAGATTGGCCTGAAGTTCTCTTTCTTTGTTGGGTCTTTGTGTGGCTTAGGTATGAGTGTAATTGTGGCTTCAAAGAATGAGTTGGGTAGTGTACCTTCTGTTTCTATTTTGTGGAATAGTTTGAAAAGAATTGGGATTAGGTCTTCCTTGAAGGTCTGATAGAATTCTGCACTAAAACCGTCTGGTCCCGGGCTTTTCTTTGTAGGGAGACTTTTAATGACTGCTTCTATTTCTTTTGGGGTTATGGGACTGTTTAGATGGTTTATCTGGTCCTGATTTAACATTGGCAACTGGTATTTGTCTAGGAAATTGTCCATTTCATCCAAATTTTCCAATTTTGTTGAATATAGGCTTTTGTAGTAGGATCTGATGATTTTTTTAATTTCCTCAGTTTCTGTTGTTATGTCCCCCTTTTGAGTTCTGATTTTATTAATTTGGATACTGTCTCTCTGCCCTCTGATTAGTCTAGCTAAGGGTTTATCTATCTTGTTGATTTTCTCAAAGAACCAGCTCCTGGTTTTATTGATTCTTTGGATAGTTCTTTTTGTTTCAATTTGGTTGATTTCAGCCCTGAGTTTAATTATTTCCTGCCTTCTACTCCTCTTGGGTGTATTAGCTTCTTTTTGTTCTAGGTCTTTCAGGTGCTCTGTCAAGCTGTTAGTGTATGCTCCCTCCAGTTTCTTTTTGTAGGCACTTAGAGCTATGAATTTTCCTCTTAGCACTGCTTTCATTGTATCCCATAGATTTTGGTATGATGTGTCATCATTTTCATTAAATTCTAAAAAGTTTTTAATTTCTTTCTTTATTTCTTCCCTTACCTGATTATCAAGGAGTAGGGTGTTGTTCAGTTTCCATGTAAATGTGGGCTTTCCATTCTCTTTGTCATTTTTGAAGACCAGCCTTAGACCATGGTGATCTGATAGGATGCAGGGAATTATTTCAATTTTCTTATATCTGTTGAGGCCTGTCTTGTGCCCAATTATATGGTCTATTTTGGAGAAGGTACCATGAGGTGCTGAGAAAAAGGTATATTCTTTTGCTTTAGGGTGAAATGTTCTATAGATATCTGTTAAGTCCATTTGGTTCATAACTTCTGTTAGTTTTACTGTATCTCTATTTAGTTTCTGTTTCCATGATTTATCCATTGCTGAGAGTGGGGTGTTGAAGTCTCCCACTATTATTATGTGAGGTGCAATGTGTGTTTTGAGCTTTAGTAAGGTTTCTTTTATGAAATTCGATGCTCTTGTATTTGGCGCATAGATATTCAGAATTGAGAGTTCATGTTGGTTGACTTTTCCTTTGACAAGTATGAAATGCCCTTCCTTATCCTTTTTGATAGTTTTAAGTTGAAAGTTGATTTTATTCGATATTAGAATGGCTACTCCCGCTTGTTTCTTAGTGCCATTTGCTTGAAAAATTGTTTTCCAACCTTTTACTCTAAGGTAGTGTCTGTCTTTGTCACTGAGGTGGGTTTCCTGTAAGCAGCAAAAAGCTGGGTCCTGTTTGCGTATCCAGTCCGTTAGCCTATGCCTTTTTATTGGGGAATTGAGTCCATTGATGTTAAGAGATATTAAGGAGAGGGTGTTGTTGCTTCCTGTCATTTTTGCTAATAGTGGAGACATCGTTTGTGTGGTTATCTTCTTTTGGGTTTGATGGAAAAGGATTATTTTCTTGCTCTTTCTAGGGTATGATTGCCCTCCTTGTATTGGAGCTTTCCTGCTATTATCCTTTGTAAAGCTGGATTTGTGGGAAGATACTGTGTAAATTCAGTTTTGTCATGGAATATCTTAGTTTCTCCGTCTATGGTAATTGAGAGTTTTGCTGGGTAAAGTAGCTTGGGCTGGCATTTATGTTCTCTTAGGGTTTGTATGATATTTGTCCAGGATCTTCTGGCTTTTATAGTATCTGGTGAGAAGTCAGGTGTAATTCTGATAGGTTTGCCTTTATATGTTATTTGGCCTTTTTCCCTTACTGCTTTTAAAATTCTGTCTTTGTTTTGTACATTTTGAGTCTTGATTATTATGTGACGGGAGGTATTTCTTTTTTGATCTAGTCTGTTTGGCGTTCTGTAGGCTTCTTGTGTGATTATGGGCATCTCATTCCTTAGGTTAGGGAAGTTTTCCTCAATAATTTTGTTGAAGATATTTACTGGCCCTTTAAGTTGGGAATCTTCACTCTCATCTATACCTATTATCCTTAGGTTTGGTCTTCTCATTGCGTCCTGGATTTCCTGGATATTTTGAGATAGCAACTTTTTGCATTTTGCATTTTCTTTGATAGTTGTGTCAATATTTTCTAAGGTATCTTCTGCACTTGAGATTCTTTCTTCTATCTCTTGTATTCTGTTGGTGATGCTTGTGTCTATGACTCCTGATTTCTTTTTTAGGTTTTCTATCTCCAGGATAGTCTCCCTTTGTGATTTCTTTATTGTTTCCACTTCCATTTTTATGTCCTGGATGGTTTTGTTCAATTCCTTCATCTGTTTGTTTGTGTTTTCTTGTAATTCTTTAAAGGATTTTTGTGTTTCTTTAAGGACTTCATCCTGTTTTCCTGTGTTCTCCTCAAGTTTTTTGATAGTGTTATTTACTTCCTTCTTGTAGTCCTCTAGCATCATCATTAGAAATGATTTTAGATCTGGTTCTTGTTTTCCTGGTGATATAGGGAGTTCAGGACTTTCTAATGTGGGAGAACTAGGTTCTGATACTGGCAAGTACCTTGGGTTGCTGGTGCTTGTGTTCTTGCGCTTGCCTTTCGCCATCTGGGTCACCTTTGCGCTATCAGTGCTGTCTCTGACTGGGGCCTGTCTTTCCTATTATCTAGGTTGTGTCAGAACTGATTGGGATGGGTTTTGCTGCTTGAGTTAGAGATGAGGCCCAAGATGTGCTCGGTGCTCAGGTGGAAACCGGAAGGGGCCGGGGCTCCGGGTCAGGAGCGGATTCCTGGATCCCAATGAGTCCCAGTGGGTCCCAGTGGGTCCCAGTTGCTCCCTGATTGGGGGCGAGCACTGCCACCTCCTAGCCTAAGAAACTGCTTGAGCTAGCTTGAGCCACGGAGAGCCCTGCTCCCTCTAGGTTCTGTGAGATTGGGTGCAGAGCTGACTCCCGGGATCTGCTCCGGCACAGACTGGAAGGAACCCACGCTCCGGCCCTGGAGTGAACTCCTGGGTCCCAGTGGGTCCTAGCCACTCCCTGTTCGGGGGCAAGCACTGCCACCTCCTAGCCCAAGACCCTGCTTGGCACAGAAGTCCTGCGAGCCCCGCTTCCTCTGGAGTCTGCGAGATTGGGTGCAGAGCTGCCTCCCGGGATCCGCGAGTGCTGGGGCCCAGACTGGATGGAGCCCTGGGCCAGGAGCGAATTCCTGGGTCCCAGTGGGTCCCTGTTGCTCCCTGTTTGGGGTGAGTGCTGTTTTTAACTTACCTGGGATGCTGCGTGAGTTCAAGCTCCTGGGAGTCCCTGTTTTTCTTGGTTTTCTGCGGTTGGGTACGGAGCTGCTGCCTGCGACCTGCTCTAGGCTCGGTCCCAAACCGGAAGTCCCTCCAACAGTACATTCTTAATAGAATAAATATAAATGGCTAGTAAACACTTAAAAAACCAAAAACAATCAGTATGCAGATTGTGGAACCTAGTGCCAGTAGATACATGAACAAACCATTTCTGTAACTAAGGCATAGGGAACACTGTGGAAGGGAGTGGAGGGATTCTATGAACCAGCGGATTGGGAACATTGCTGTTTCTCCTAACAACATTAGAATCTATTCCAGTAACGTTTCATTTACAGGACAACTCAAGCATGAGTAGAACATTGATGACACTAAGAAGTATACCAAACTATATGGAGGAAAACCATGAGGCTTCAACCACAAACAGAACCACAGGGAACTGAGCAAATCTGGAAGATAGAGAAATGGCCTACCCCAAGGAAAGAATATAATTAAAATATACTATAAATATCAACAACAAAAAAGTGTCCACTGTGCCTAGCTGGCAGGGATCTGATGATTAAAACTACATAAATATTAAATTTCACTCCAGTCAGGATGGCCATCATCAAGGATACAAATGGCAATGAATGCTATCATCAAAGTGAAGAAAAGCACCTTCATGGAGAGTTTGTAAAGCCACTTTGGAAATAATCCTTGGCCTTCCTTCAGGAAACTAGAACTAGAATTACCATATGACTGAGCTATACTACCCCTGGTTATATACCCCCTCAAAACATATCCTACTACATTATATTTGGATACCTATGTTCATTTCTTCTCTATTTGCAACAACTAAGAATTGGAATCAAACTAGATGTCCATCTTGTATTGAAGAGATAATGAAAATGTGCTACTTATGTACAATAGATTTCTCCACTGCAAAGAAAAAGAATGAAATCATGAAGTTTGCTGATAAATATATGAATTGAAAAACAGATATGCTAAATGAGGCCACGTAGGCTTGCAAATACAAACACATTTTACTCTCTCTGTTATGTAGATGATTAGATCCAAATCTTTTATAAGTTTAACCTAGAGCACATGTGGAAACCAGAAGATTAGAAATGGACCACTGTAGATTGTATGCATTTAGGGAAGGTAGATAGTCAATAAGTGCTTAAACAAAAGTGAAGGAGTAGATGCTAGAGGTAGAAAGGTTGAAGTAGATTGTGGAATGGTAAAAATAAGAAAACAAAAGAGCATCAGAAGGCTTACCCAATCAAAGCCTATACGAACAAGGTATAAGGAAACCTACAGTCATGGACCCAAGTAGGAAAAAATAAAAGTGAAAAGTAAAAATGTGATATATATGTTATGGGAGAACTAAGACCTGAAGGTAAAAGTAGAACTGAGGCAGATAGATAGGGGAAAGAAGAGACAGAGTGGGTTCAAGGAAAGTAAGAATATATTAAAGAATTCTTTTGTAAGTTGGCTAGATTGAAACTAATTAATATATACTTTAAAGAAAGTTCTTGATGTACCCTACATGCTCCAAAGTGCTGCTTTGAGAGTACATGAGATGTTAAATAAAATTTACTACTGCACATTGGTTTTATACCTGAATGTTAATGCTCATAATAATCTTTTAAAGACAAAATCAGTATCAAAGCACACTTTCTACCCATATGTAGAAATATCAGATTGAATCCCATTATTGTGCATAATTAACATGTGTTAATAGTTAAAATATACTGCATCAAAACCACAAAACTCTAAAATAAGGAAAGCTTTGAGTATAGGAACATGCTAAGATAAAGTATAATTTGCAGATGAAGTAAACTGGAAAGAGCAACCATAAGACAAGAGGAAAAAGTGGTTCAGCCTCTAATAGTAAATTTTGAGAGCTTTATACTAGCATAAAATATGGAAATTCATAATGTTCTTAATATAGTCACTATAGATATAAGTTATATGTATAATTTCTTACTTTTTTGCTTATTAAATACGTCAACTCATAATACATTATACATAAAGTTTAAGGTTGTTTCCTAAAGAAGAAAAGAATTATTTTCTATGATATGTGGAATAACAGCAGTAGTTATAGAAATTTAAAGGAAACAGGGCAGCATGAAGGGTTGTATAGTTTGCAGAGGAGGAGATCAATAACTAACACCACAGCCAATGAAGTCACTGCCACACTTTTTCAAGATAGCCCAAACCCTGTGAACCTGTTTGACAAGATTAGACATTCCACTAAGAGAAACAGTGATTGAACCTTAGAATTGTCTCTAATAGTCCTACTGAGCTGTTTCTTCATCCACAGAATATGTGTCACCTATATATATCATTGAACCCCCTTTTGGTTAAACAATACCAAAACTTTAGAAATGCATCTATAAGTCTTGAAAGATTTAAGTAATAAACCCAAGGGAAAAATGTACCAATCTAATCACTTCAGTACTGCAACATGAGGCGCTGAATAGAAAATTCAATAAAAGCATCCAAGCACAGACAGGCAAGCCAAAGTCAATACAAGATTTTGATAGGAGCTGTCACATTAAAAAAAATCACTTAGATTTACTAAGCTTTGCTACCTAGTATTAGTCTGTATATAGGCTAAAATTCAGAACACATATCCAGACATGTTTAATCCTTTTTTGCCCTTTCCGTAACATTCTCTATCTACTATAATACTGATACCATATCTCTTTCAAGATAAAATCTACCTGAGATGTAACTGGCTACCTCATTATATATACAAACATAATTTGTAGGAAAGAACTGTAATATTTTCAGTCCCTACATTTACATTTAAACATATCTGAACTCTAAACAAAATGACTTTTTGATAGAAAAATAGGAGATGGAATCCCAAGTCTAGCCTAATGGTGACTTTGTGTTTTGAAGCACAAGTCTCACATGAAAATTATACATCTCCTCAATCTCACACAGCAAAGATAGACTTTTCTAGTTTGTTTCCTATTGCTATGGTAAACATCATGACTAGAAGTGACTTAAGTAAGAAATGATTTATTTAATTTATACTTCTAGGTAACAGTCAGTTGCTTAGGGAAGTCGAGGTACGAACTCAAGAATTTGCAGAGTCTCAGAGGCAGGAACATAGCTAGCTTTCTTAATGAACCCTGGCCCAATGAGCTAAGGATTTACTGTCCAGAATGTGGTCATTCTATCTAAATATTTAATCATAACAATTCCTCATAGATAGAAACATTGCCTAAAATGATGAATGTAATTGTTTACTCTAGCTTTCCTCCTTTGAGGTTATTGTGGATGGAGTCATGTCGCAGAGTAAGAGATCAATGACTAACATAACAGCTAAGAGAGTCATTGGCACTTTCTTTCAAGATAGCTCAAATCCTTTTTAACCTGTGCTTCACAAGGTTAGAAGTTCTACTAAGAGAAACAGTGGTTGAACCTTAGAATTCTGTCTAATAGTCCTACTGAGCTGTTCCTCTTCATCTTGCCTTGCTTTCTTTAAAATTTCAAATACTACTGTTGTTATCCCACATGTCATAGAGAATGGCTCTTTTATTCTTTAGGAAATGTGTGTGTGCGTGCGTGTGTGTGTGTGTGTGTGTGTTTGTGTGTGTGTGTGTGTGTATTATTGTGAGTTGACTTATTTAATAACCAAAATTATAAAATAATACATTAACATAAATTTATGGTGACTATACTAAGGTGTGACACAAACTTAGAGTGAAGCCTGCCAATCCTTCATTGGAAAGCAGATCAAGTGTTACATAGGAGCTTTACTGTAGTTCCCTAATTAAATTCCTTACCATGTACAAAATAGAGTTGGTGCTTCTTCAGACTATTGGGAACTATAATTGCTACACCAGTTGTAATCATCAATACTTTCTTTTATCCCTTTTCCACTTAGTGAAGAATATCATTTCCATAGAAGCTAACAAAGCTGTATCTCAACATTCAATATTACCACAGATCTTCAGTTTTTGAATCCTAAATCAAATACAATTAGAAATATGCTTTATTCCTTTATATAGTCTTGTCTTTGTCTGAAAGTATAATACAATTATTGCATTATAGGTTACACAGATGAAATGATTATATTACCTCCATGCTTAGAGTTTATGTTATTAGGTGCAAACAAAAAAATGTATAAAAAGCTAAGAAAGAGAGGAGAAATGAATTCAACATGAATAACAATCAACAGGAAACAAAATGAACTAGTCAGGTGCAGAAAGGACTTCCTGACAAGGATGGAAATTCAGCTTTAAAAAGCTGGATATAAGAGAAAATACATTTGTTTCTGGTACTGTAACAACTCGTTGCATAGCTAAATTGCATTTCTTTTTTCTACAATTTGTGGAGTAGTGATAGTAGGACTATATCAACCTCTTTAACTTCCTTAGGATATGAAAAAATTACTGTGCTATACTGTAGGAGCTAATATCTAATGCCCCAGTTGCTCTCCAATAAATTAAAATAGGAAGCACTGAATCAAAAATTAATATAGAGTTTGTATAGTTATGAAATATGACACATACCAAAAATTTTACTACGAATAATTAGGAAGGCAGTGTTGACAGCAGGTAAGATGCATAAAAAATATTAAACAGAGAGTTATCAGAAGATGAAGCACACATGACTGAGAAACATTTTTAAAATATTCAATATCCATATCCATTGGGAAAATGCAAATTCTAACTACTTTGAAATTTTTTCTTACTTCAGACAGAATGGCCATAATCAATAAAACAAATGAGAGCTCATCCTGGCAAGGTTGCAAGAAAAGGGGAATATTCTGGATTTGGTCTAATGCTACTTATGTTAATTAGGTCCCTAAAATTACACAGTAATTCACACATAGGATGCTGGGGGTCTTTGCCACCAATTGGTTTTGTTTGGTAAATAAAGTTGCTCACAGTCAATAGGTGGGCAGGGAGACAGAGGTGGGACTTTAGATTTCCGAGGCTAGGGGACCAAGGGAGGAGAAGGAAATAGAAGGGCCATGCTGGAAAAAGAGTAATAATCAGATCTGAGAGGTACAGAAAAGCCAGCATACCAATATAAGAGCCAGAGAAAAGCAGCCCCAGCCTCTCCAGCCCCCTCACTGGGTCTAAGCAGCAAATATGGAATTTAGATTTTAGTAAGTAATAACTCAGGAATATCGAAGGGGAGGTGTTAGCTATGTGGTGGGTTGGGTGTGGCCCAACCACTGATCTGTTTAAGACATATTAAAATATAAGGCTGGTGTGTGTGTGTGTGTGTGTGTGTGTGTGTGTGTGTGTGTTGCCTATGTGTATTTCATTCAGGAACCCAGAACATTCTGGTGGATATCAAGGAACACACCATTGCAACAGGGGAACACTCATTCATTGATAGTAGGAGTACGAACTGGTACAGCCACAATGGGAATCAGTGTGGAGGTACCTTGGAATGATGAGAACAAGTCTACCTCAAAATCCAACTTACAACCTGTGGATACATACCTCAAAGATTCTCTATCATTCTACAGAGATATATGCTCGACCATGTTCATTGCTGTTCTATTTACAGTAGCCAGATATTAGAAATAGCCTAGATGTCCATTAGTGATTACTTTTTTAATGAAAATGTGGTGCCTTTACACAGTGGAGTATAATTAAGAATTTAAGAAATATGAAATTACAAAAATCTTCAGGTAAATGGATGGATCTAGAAACAATCATGCTGAGTGAGTAACCCAGACCCAGAAAGGGAAACTCTGCATGTTTGATCTTGTATGTGGAGCTTAGATTTTATACCTTATACATGTGTGGTTTGTAGTATATTCACAGAGGTTAGGTAGTTGGTAAGACACCAATGGGAAAGAAAAAAGAGGAAATAGAATATACGGTTACAAAGGAATAAAGAATTAAATGTGAAGCAGATGGGCAGGTAGGTAAAGGAGGTACTATGAGGAAGGACAAAACAGGTGAAATTATAAAGCATGGATGTAGGAGCCAACTTTGAGATATTCTAGTCAAACCTACTTTACTAATGAATAGCTTGATTACAATTGGCCAAAATGACCTTTCTACTCTCACTATCAACTTGTGTGAAATTTTCTCCCATTCTAGACTAGGTCATGATAACTTAGAAATGAAAAGAACTCTTTCAAAGAAAAATATATACATCTGTCTTGGCTTTCTCATAAAGTGGCCTTTAATCAGCCAGAAAAAAAAGAACAAAATGTTTAGGTTCTAATTTATTTCAGCTTAGCTCACCTGATCCTTCCATGGTATCTAGAAAGCTCCATTATATTCAGTGGCTTTGCACTACATTTCCGTGAATGGAGTGGCAAAGAACATCCAAATTCTGTGATTGTGAGGAAAGCAGGGCAATCGCTGATGTTATGAGGGGGTTCTTCCTGTTGCCATAAGACTTCTGCTTTCACTAATTACTGTGCTTAAATAAATAAAAGGCATTACTGAGAGCCAACATCAGTGACAGAAGGACAAAAGGACAGCATATACATTAATATTTCCAGGCTGGGTTCCTCACTAACAATACTTAATGCTGTTGAAAGGACACAAGACCACTACTTTCAGCATCTATGATGAGTTTGACAGATAAAGATAATTTTTAAAAAGTGAATTTAGTGTAATAAAACTGTTGTTAACATTTAAAAGCTAAAGATGAGCTATATCATGTTAATGATATTTAACATTGAGCATTTTTTTATTTAAAAGATAAAAGTTTGTTTTCCACTTGGATACATTTCTTAAAAATATTTTCTGTTGAAATGCCCTAGAAGTAATCACGCAGATGTTCAAATATCGGAAATAAGTTTGCACCAAGAAGATGAGATCTCATGTGAATGACAAGACTGTGAAATGGAAGTATGTTTACCAAACTGAATGTAGCATGTCTTAACCTGATGTGATTGCAGCCACTTCTCTGATACCTGTTATGGTTTGAATTTGTGATGTTCACCACTGGCTCACGTTCCAGAAAGATTATTCCCAGGTGCTGTTTGTTTTAGACAGGCTGAAACCATTAGAAGGCGGGAGCTTGTTTGTGGAAGTAGCTCACTAGTGATGGCCTAGTCTATGGTTTAGTCTGCTGGCTGTTTCATGCTAGGCTTACCTCTCCCTGGCCTGCTGGAATATGAAAAAGCCTATAACACACTTCCAAAACTGTAAACAGGGCCACTTCTCCATGCATTCATGAAACAAAGTTCTCTGAAACTGTGAATCCATAGGATTTTTCCCTCTAATTAGTCATTATTTGGTTTTGAAATCATAGTGGATGCAAAATTATATAACAGGTTTTAGAAGACTTCACAAAAATGGAAAGGTTTTGCTATTCCATATTCAAGAAAAAACCTTTTACTCCCATCTCTCTGTGGTATTTACATTTGTTTTGTGTGAAAATTGGAATAAAAATATGCATAGTAGTTGAATAAACAGAAATGAGCATAGAATCTCTTTCAAATCTTTAAGTACAAAAATAGGAAAGTGGGATGATTTTTCTATATATTCACTCTAACTGAAGAATGTGAAGCATTAAAAACATTACAACAACTTATTAGTTCCTAAATATTTGCTAGATATTTGCTGAGAAAATCAAACAGTAACAAATTCCACAGCTCCTGACTTGTGGCACTTCTAATCAGCAAGGAATTGTAAAACATTAAGTCTCACCACATTATTAATTCATCTAAGGAAAATTACAAGGTTTTAAAGAGAATTTGCTTAGGAAAAAAGAATCTAATAGGTTCTACAAGAAGAAATGGTTTGGATGGTGAGTACAACAGTGTGGGGAGAGTATCTGAATGAGGAGCTGAAGCATAAATAAGAGTTAACTAAATACGGCGAAGAACAGAGCTTCTAGACAGATGGTTTACTGAAACCCCTGGGATAAGTGGTTCACCTGAGACAGGAAAATGACTGTGGACAAAAAGGGCAGGAACAGAAAAGGTATAAGTGAGGACAGTGCTCTTTTGTGCTTAGTGCAAAAGAGATGACAAGAATTAATCTAAGACCAATAAGAAACCAATTTAGGTCTATTGGAAGGGCATTACCACTTTGGGAGTTTTCAAGTTATATAAACACAAAAGCTTGATAGAAAGCAGGAATTCAAGAGGGAATACTAATAAAACAGAATATTTAAAAAGAAAGATATTAACTGGAAGAAACAGTGCCATAAAAATGGAGGAAAACTGTGTTTATAGAGTTTCAATACTATCGATTGCCTCTAGGAATTCTATTAAGAGGGAGCCTAGCAAAATACTCAATGGATTTCACAAAATAGAAATCATAGTTCATCCTAGCAATTTATATTTTTGTGAACTCATTGGTTTTTGAAACAAAACAGAATGGATTAAGGAAATGAAAAATGCACTCACTCAACACTCCCAGCTATGTAAAAAGGCAAAGAAAGTGACACTAAGGGAATTGCGTTTGTGATCTTAAGATAGAAGACATTGGGACTGGAGAGATGGCTCAGCCGTTAAAGGTTAGGCTCCCAACCAAAAATAGAAGACATTGTGGCACATATGGAAATATTAGTGAGAAGACCCACCACAGAAAAGTAGAGATTGAAGGTTTATAACCATACAAAATTTCTGAGACCAGAAAGAAAGATAAAAGAAGAAAAGATAAAGGAATAATTAGAGCATATGCTTACTTGGATGTAGTTTGGATTCAGAAGTTTAAATAATTAACTCTCTAAAGACTTGCATATATTTTAGCAAAACAATGATAATATCTCATTCCAAGAATCAGGGTGGCAGTAAGAGTGTAGTGCTATAAGTCTGAGGAGAATCAAATAAAATGAATTTAAACATTAAAGGAAAACAAGGTAAGAATTTCAGGCTACCAGTGTGTGGTGGGAGGCAGAGTCCTTTCTGCTTATTTCTGCCAGTGTCTTTATTTAGTCCTGTCGCTGAGCTGCAGGTCAAATGAAGTGATGTATCTTGGAATGGTGTAAACTGAAGATGATAAAAACATTAGGTAACACAGGAGTTTATGTGCCTGTTTTTAAGAGGCCTGAGAAGAGCCATAGAATCAACAATGAAAGCTATGCAAAGTGAAAATAGGAAGGACTACTCGGGAGAAACAAAAGCATTGTTGATGGTCCCATGGTATCACCAGTTGGACTGCATGTTGTGTAACTAAACAATGGTGATTAGGGAAGTAATCAATCATTCACAATCACAAAAACACTCCATATCCTGCTATAGGATGTTATGAGATCCCGTTACATTTGTAAACCATGCTTTCTCCTACTTCCTTAAATTTGTTCCTTATCATAATTTAGAATTCTCTCCTAACAATGACAAGTGCTGCTGAAGAGAAGAAGCAGAGAGTCTGAGGGACAGGCAGAGAAGGGATCATTCTTCCAAGCAGAGTTAGAAGCAAACCTTAATCCTATTGACCTAAAAGTAGATGAGCAGGTGTAACTTCCTTTGCAATGTAGAATCAATTTACTCATATTAACTGGAAACATGTCTCTAGACATAGTCATATGCAAAAATATGAGTAAAATATCTTTACCCACAAAATATTGCCAACAAAGTCAATAGAAACCATCATATATTAAAAATCTTAAAACTATTTAATTATTTTTAAAACTTTAAATATTTGACCTAATATATTTTAAAAATATGTGTTATGTTTCCTAATTTACAATACAGAAATAAAGCCAAAATAATCCAGTTTGTTCAGATCACTCCATTTCTTTCAAAACTAGCCTGTAGTGCTAATAACTTCAAAGACCATAGTCTACTCACTATGTCAATTGGTGTATCACTTTTGAAACTTCATAACATGAAAGTATGTAAATTTCAGTTAGTAATGTATGTTGTGTGAATTTCCCCATAAATAAGGCTAAGATCGATAAGTAGTTAAATGGCTTCCAGTTTTATTGAGCAAAGAGACAGAAGAAGGCATTGTCACAGTATGCTTTGGTATTTTGTTGCAATTCTTCTGGAAACGACACTGGAATTAAAAATTTTAAAGAAAAAATATATAGAATGACTATATTCTTGATGAATTATAAAAGCTTCATATGGTAATATATAGTTAATAATTTTGTGGAAATAGACTAAATATGAAGGCATGGCTAGAGATGTATAGACCAAAAAAATAAAATCCAAACCCATGAAATGAAATTCACCTGTAATAAAAATTAATATACAGAATTCAGTCTTTCATCTGAACTCCTAATTATGCCAAGTCCTACATTTTCTTAAACCATTTTTGTATTTGTTTAACTTTTAAAATGTGTTGTTCTGTGAATTCCTTCAGGACTAGCTAGCTTATAAAGAGATTCCCTGTGACATTGCCATTTATAGTGCATGCTTTACAAAGTCAGCTATAAAATTTTAAGACACCAACCTAAAATCAGGATACTGAGGACCTCATGACAGCTACTGAGAAACCAAATACTGATTTTCCAGGCAAAGCAGACAAGACCTTCCTTTGATGAGGTCACACCAATAAGTACCTACAACTTCTCAGAGTGTATTTCAGCGAATAGCAGCAGGAGGGTGTTGGCTGGACTCCCTTACTTTGATACTTCTTAGGGGATCAACGATTTCTCACACAACAGGAACTACAGAAATGAAGAGGTTTGTAGAGCAATGCAAGTGCCTTTAATTACAGTATGGAGCGAGTCATGGCTGCTGCAATCTGGTTTAATATGTATGTATCATGTGATGTAATTATTAAAATATTTTACTATACATTGGAGAACTATAAAGCAAATTATTAACTCTATTCAAGATGAGTAAGAGAAAATCATTGAAAATAGTGAGTTCACTTAGCCACAGAAAAATTGATTTTTTAAAAAAATCATTGGTCAATAAGACATGAATTGAAGTATATCACACTATTTTTTTCAATCAATGCAATAGACTAAAATATAAACTTGTTTTTTCTCTAGAAAATTCAATTATCTGAGAAAAAGATTAAGGATATATGTATCATCTATACCAATTTTCATTATTACATTTTTCTGGCCATCCATTCTTTTTAGGTAGTTTTACATAAAATGAAGTTATAAGCCCAGTCAAAGAAGTAACAGAGAGAGTTCTTCTCATGTTGTATCATTCTGAGTTATCTAAACTACAGATATTATGTAGTAAGTATATCATTTTATAGAAAATCTATTCAGTCAGATTCTTCACTTCTCTAATACAAAATGGTAAGTAAATATTTCCACATCTAAGACAGTATATTTGAATTTCTACTATTACTTGAACTTCAAACATCTTTCACTCATCTGAGTATATGTTATCAGTAAACATATTCTGATCAAAACCAGAAGAACTCAGTAATTCTATTTTATGATAAATTTCTAAATAAGTTGAACTACAAGTGAACTCTCTTAATCCATTAAAAGGCATCAGTAAATGTTTTAAGCCACCTACTTAATTTTAAACCAGAATGTCCACCGTCAAAACTACTGTTAGTATCTCTGCTGAAATAGTAATGAGAGTAGTGTAAAAGAAGAAAAGGAAATAAATAACAGATAGATTTGAAAGGGTAAAATGAATGTGTCCCTTTTTTCCTTGCAAATTTATTTTATTGTTACCTAGTTTAAAAGTCCTAAAGAATCCATAAATTCAGAGAGCTAAATACTAGATTGGTTTTGTTTTATCAGGTGGATGGATGGATAGATAGGTGACAGAGATGGGGGGGAGAGGGAGGATAGGCTGCTAGATAAAAAGTAGGCTGCATATTACACACACACACACACACACACACACACACACACAAACATACACAGAAGCTCCAATATATATGTGCCTCTGTGTGTGGGGTGTGTGTGGGGTGTGTGTGTGTGTGTGTGTGTGTGTGTGTGTGTGTATGCTATTTGAATTTGTGTATGGAGCATCTATATGTATGCACATGCAGGTATGTAAACATATTTGCATACATATACATAGATGTTCAAGGCCCACATATAATGTCTTCCTTCTCTCCTACCAATCCAGGTCTCAGTTTCATCCTGCAGTTCTGAGTCAGACCACCTGCTTCCACCTTCCCACTTGCTCCTGCCACCCTTGCTCCAGCTCTATCATATCACACATCTTCTCATCCAAACTACCATCCTGCTCTGCTCTCATTTTCCTATCCCAGCCCCCATCTCTACCAGACAGTCTCTGGGAATCCACCAGCCCATCCTTCCAGAGAAACAAATCAATCCAAACAGCATACAGACAAGTTTCAGTCTTTACTCTCTCTCCTCTCCTCCAAATTCAATCTTCCACTCTCATCCACAGTTTTGTAGCAAGTAACCTTCTTTGGCCCACTCCTTACTCTCTGCCCCCATTTTCAGGAGAGTACAGAGGTGTCTGATGGAACACGCTGTTTCCCCTCTCATGACCCTCTCACAGACCCTCATCTAGTTCATTCCCATTCATACACACACACACACACATATATATATATTCCTATATTCCAATGGCTATACCTAGGAGGAGCCCAGAAGAATTAACTACCAGGTAACAAATTGATAATCCTCTCTGAAAAACCAGAGAGGACCACAGAAACCAAAAAATAAAATACTCATTGAACAGAGATAAAACCAGATGCTAGTACATAGAATTACAATTATTCCAAATCCAAATAACTAGATGTCAGTATAACCATATAATCACTAAAAGCCATAACAATATGTTCCCACTAGGGGCTAGCAATTCTACTGCAGTAGATATTGATAAATTCAACATAGTTGAAACATAAGACAAGGACCTTAACATAACCTTTATGAATATTTGTCTCTATCTCTATATTATTTATGTCTATAGAGCTATAATCTATACCATATCTTCTTAAAAAGAAAACAAATAAAGGGTGGAAGTGAATAAAACAGTTCAAGACATGAAAGTGGAAATAGAATCAATAAAGAAAACCTAAATTTAGGAAAATATAGAAGTTTGGAAAAGAAAAATCTAGGAACTTGAAGAGGAAACTTTGAACCATGCCTTACTAACAGAACAGAAAAGATGGTTGCAGTGGCCAAGCCTATTACAGAAAAGACCTGATAGTGTAATGCAAATGCCTCTCTTTACAGCAAGGACTGAGTAGTTGGTCCCAAGTGGCAAGGATCTGTGAGAATATTCTTGCAGAATCTCCTGGGCTTTCCCAAGGGAATTGCTTGCTTCACTATTGCCTTGTATTTGAACTTTTTGGCTTTGCTATTGGCAGTTTTTACTTTCATTTTGTCTGTGACAAATGTTTCCCCATAATTTCAGAAAAAAAGCTTGGGCCATATTTCATTCTTGTTTGTCTCTGAGGATCATGGGAATGGAACAGATGATTATTCCTCTGATTGTTAATAGGGTTGATATAGTTGAGTCAACATGAGGGCCTGGATTGAGTACATCAGCTGATGTTCAAATGTTCTCTTCCTATGAAAACTTGGTTCTGACAAAAATTTGCCCATTGAACTGTTCCAAACCACAGCTAGATGATTATCATAGTTTTAGGAAGGTCTTGCCGGATCATTGGTTTTAAGACTTAATGGGAACAAGGCAGAGATGAGGCAAGCAAAGATGAGGAGCTGACTCAGGTTACTAATTTGCCAAGAGCCTTGGGCATTAGAAGAGTTAGATAACCTGTCCAGCATGTGGGGAGATGCTAGGTGCCAAAAATTAAATCAGAATTTCTTGGGTGGCTAGTCTAACTTTTCTCTATAGTACAATTGCAATGCTACCAATCATGGTACCTTGATTATGTACCAATGTGCTGGGTTAGATATTAATTTCTTGCTGATGCTGTTTCCCCCTTATTGATATAGTTCATGATATAAAAGGAAACCCAGGAGATAGGTTGAGGAGGAGAAGGAATAACAAAAGGGCAGTGTGCTTATTATTGTTAAATGGAAGAAGTTCTTAAAAGACATTATACATGAAAAATTAAATGTAAAAACTTTTCAGCTGCTAAAAATTAAATATATAAATAAAGATAGCATGTGTTGTCTCAGTACCAGAGTGTGTGAACTGAATTTCTTGGTCCAGTTCTTCTTTGCTGAGTCTACACTTCTACCTTGGTTTTTGAACCCTCCAGAGATGGAATCTGACTAGACATAAAAGAGAATCTCGGGCACTGAAGACATGATAGGAAAAAACGGATATTTCTGTCAAAGAAAATGTTAAATCTAAAAACACTAGGGATGAAACATCCAGGAAATCTGGAGCACTATAAGAAGAACAGATCTAATTATATTAGGAATAGAGGAAAGAGAAAAAACTCAGGTCAAATTTACAGAAAATAACTTTAACAAAATCATAGAAGAAAATTTTCCTAAATGAAAATAGGAGATGCCTTTCAATGTCAAGAAACATACAGTACATCAAATAGAACATTCTGGAAGAAAAATTTTCCTCAGTACATAATAAGCAAAATACTAAATGCACAGAACAAACAATAATGTTAAAAAATGGGAAAAAAATCAAATAAAATATAAAAGCAGGTTTACTAGAATCACATCTGACTGCTCATTGGGGATTATAAAACTGGGAAAGACCTGGAAAGATATTCTACAAATGCTAAGAGACATCAGATGAGAGTCTAGGCTACTATACCCAGCAAAATTTTCAATCACAATAGATGGAGAAAGAAAGATACTCCATGATAAATTCAAATTTAAGAAATATCTACTAACAAATCCTGCCTTACAGAAGATCTTAGAAGGAAAATTCTAACCCAGAGAGAATAACTACAAAAAACAAACAAACAAACAAATAAAAACAAGCAAACAAACAAAAATCAGGAATAAACAACACAGACAAGCAAATCAAAGGAGAAAAAATATAGACACACAAACAATGTTCTTTGATAAGTCTAAATATCAGTGCTCTAAAATCCCTCAATGAAAACCACAACAAAGAAAATATATGGGAAAACAAGATCCATTATTTTCTTCCATCAAAAAAAAAAAAAACACTTTTTAACATCAAAGATAACATTACCTTACTGTAAATGGATGGAAAAAGATTTTCCAAGAAAATGAGCCTAAGAAGCAGGCTGATATAGCCAGTTTAATATCTAACAAAATATGCTTCAAACCAAATCAGATCAAAAGACATATGTAAGAGTGCACATACTGGTCAAAGAAAAAATGTCATTTTACCAAGATGTCATTTCAATTCTAAACATCTATACCCCAAACACAAGGGTGCCCAAGTTCATAAAATACTACTATATCTAAGTCATCTGTTGACTCCCACACACTGGGAGTGTGGGACTTCAATGTCTCACAAATAGACAGAGCAATTCAGACCAAACCTAAAGATAGAAATACTGAACCTAATTGATGTCATAAACCATAAGTACATAACCAATGTTTACAGAATATTTCACCCAAACATAGAAGCCTGGACATTCTATTCAGTACCTCTCAGAACATTCTCAAAATTGAATACATATTCAGACATAAAAAAATCACAGCAGATACAGGAAAAGTGAAATAACATTTTGCATCCTGTCTGACTACCACTGATTAAATCTAGATAGCAACAACAACAAAAAACCTGACAAACTTATTGAAACTGAACTTACTACTGAATGAAAAGTGGGTCAAGACAGAAATTGAGAAAGAACATAATAACTTCCTAAAACTAAAAGGAAACAAAGATATGACATATCCAAACTTATGGGACACAATAAAAACGGTTTCCCGAGGGGAGTTGATAAAACTAAGTACCAACATAAATAAATTGTAGAGATCCCATACTAGTAATTTAACAGCACTGCTGAGAGATCTAAAACAAAAAGAAATTATGCTCAAAAGGAGTAGAGAACAAAATCTAATCAAACTTAGGCCTGAAATCAATAAAATAAACAAACAAATGACTGAAAGAATCAATAAAACAAAGAATTGGTTCTTTGAAAAAAATCAATAATATTGAAAAATTCTTAGCCAAATTGATGAAAAGCTGGAGAAAGAACATCCAAATTAACAAAGTTAGATGAAAAGGATGACACAACAGACATCATGGAAATCCAGGGAACTATAAGGACTTTTAAAACCTACACCCCAAGAAATTATAAAATATAAAGAAGGAAACTGAAGTGGAAATTTTGGGTTTCTTTGGAGACTCAGTTGTTCCATGTGATGTTTTTTCTGGAAACTCTCTTATGAAAAGATGGTTTTGCTGAATGATACACATGGGAGGATTTATTGCTAAGAAGAGACACAGAGGAAAAAGGGCATGTGATGTTTTGCTCTAGAGAAGATACTTGAGAAAACACATGATGTTTGGAAAGGATATAAATATATACCAATGGAAATGTACAATACTGGGTGGTATTGGTATGCCTTACCATTCTTTCTTGGTCATTGCTTATTTTGTCTTCATAGAAAGAAATGCCCCAAAATATTTCTCGTGGTGTTTTAGCTGCTTCTTGCCACTCTGGCTGATTGGCAGAGCCTTGTGGTTTCTCCGGGATCAACCTATAGTTATTGATGCATAAATGGTATTTGCACATCCTGCTGTTACCTTTTTATAAATGGTGTTTGAGAATGGATAGAGCTGCCACTGTTGATTTGTGTGAACTGAACTGCTAATATCCTGACAATGCTGATTGGATTTGCTCCAAAGACATATTTCTAAACAGGCCCACATCCTCCTTTGCTATATTAACATTTCCTTTCTATTACCTCTGGTGGATGGGATGTTAAAGCATTTAAGAACCTTACTAAAAGTACATCTTGAAAGACTTAAGCTTCCAAGAAATATATATGTTTCTCAATACAGAGAAACTACAAAAGTTAAGTCAAGATTATATAAGCAATTTAATCAGACATATAGTACCTAGTTAATTAGAAGAAGTAATCAAGTCTCCCAATCAAATCAGCCCTGAGCCTGGTGGCTAAGGGTATAATTTAAACAGAACTTCAAAGAAAAGATAATGATTATAGTCTTCAAATTATTCCACAAAATAGAAATAGAAGGGATAGTGGCTAATTTCTTCTATGAGGCCACAGTTACATGATACATAAACCACATAAAGACTCAACAAAGAATAAGAATTATAAATCAATTTGCTTTGTGAACACAGATTCAAAAATGCTCAATAAAATACTCGCAAACAGAATCCAACAATACAACAAAAAAGATCATCCACCATGATCAGATACACATTACTGGGAATAGAACTGAAACATATCAAGGGGATACACATTGGGAGGGAATGAGTCAACTATCTCTATATTCAGATGATATAATACTATCCATAAATGACCCTAAAATGTAATCACCAAATAATGGGAAGATGGAGCTTCAACTAGACAACATTTCTCATCACCAAACAAAATTGAGGTCTTCGCCAAAGACCTCAATGGGTCTCATGAGGACCCTCAAACAACCCAGTCTAATGGAAAGGTTTTAGGTTGCTCTCCAAAACCTAACAGCAAGGTTCTATGGGTGAAAATAATACTACACAACCCAGTGAACACAGAAAAGTATAGTAGATGTCCACCAAGAGCCCTCACCACTTCTAGATAGTGTTCTTGTTACCAGAAGGCACTTTGTATTCCACCATAGAAGAAATGTAAACACCAACCTACCTACAAAAGCTTTGATCCACAATGGTATCCTGTCAGGAGATACATTAGTGCAATGGTGGCACAAAGCTTATGGGAGTATACAACCAATATCTAATTTTATTTAAGGCCCACTTCATGAGATAGAACCCATACCAGACACCACTTTGATTACAAAGAATCTGAAATGAGATATCTCAGGGATTTATGGGAAAAACCAAAAGCCACTGTTATATAAAAGAACCAAAGCAATAAAATGACTCCTAACAACATTTGGCTATATTCATAACTCAGTGCCTTGTTTAGATCTCATCACAGAAGCTTCTTCCTGCTGCAATTGGAAAAATGCAGAGTCCCAAAGCGTGAAAATGTATAGAGAATAAAGGACTTCAGAACACTCATCCCTAAACAGGATGTCTAAATCCCTCCCCTGGGGCACAGGAACCCTGCAGAAGTGAAGACAGGGAGTGTAAGAGCCATTTGGAATTGAAAACACCAAGGAAACAAGACCTACTATCACAGTAAGACCAACACATATAAAAACTATAGAGACTGAGGTAACATTCATAGGACCTGAAAGGGTCTGCACCAGATGGGGTCCTAGAACTGAAAGAAGTGCACACATGCTCCCACCACTAACCAAGAAGCTATTACAAATTGATAACCACTGGTAAATGAAAAATGTCCCTTAGTTTTCTCAGAAACTAAGTTTACCTCTTAAGGGTAAACTGCACACTCAGTAGTAGATGGCCAACAGAAAATGAGCTCAATGACATCTTTGGAGATTCCTTGTCTCATAATGCTTTATTAAGTACCACTGGACTGTCTCAACTCACCAGTCACCCAAATAATGATACAGAGAACTTCCTTAATTATTAAAACTTGGCCTTGTCTGGCTTTTTCCCACATAGCTGGTATAATTTAACGTATGTATACTAATCTGCATTTTGCCACATGACTCTTACCTCTCCTCAGTACCATATGTCTGACTCCTCCATGTCTGGCTCATAAATCTTCCCACCTCTGGCTCTTTCCCAGAGTTCCTCTCTCTCAGAAGTTCTACTTATCCTCTCCTGCCCAACTATTGGCCATTCATCTCTTTATTAAACCAATTAGAAGTGCCTTAGGCAGGTGAGGAAAGACAGAGACACATCTTCACACAGTGAACACAAAGATTTTTATCCCGACAATCTGTTCTTGTTTATATTACATTGACATTTATATTTTACATTTATTTATTTATTTTTATCCTGAAGATTTTGGATATATATTTTGCATTTTGGTTTTGTGTTTTTATGTGATTCCTGTGTATGTAAAAGAGAATGTATCCGGGTCTTTCTGTTACTTGTGCCTTTTCTTGGGCTTCTTTTTGTTTTGTTTTGAGATTTTTTTTTGTTTGCTTGTTTTGTTTTGCTTTGTTGTTTTATCATTACTATTTATTAGTTTTGTTTTATATTGTATCATATCATATTATATTATTATTATCCTTTAGATGTCCTTTTGTTTTTCCAATGAGAGAGAGAATGGGGACGGATATGAATGGGAGTGAAAACTGGGAGGAACTGAAAGGAACAGAGACAGGGAAAAACATAATAAGAATATATTGCATGAAAAAATTAAAATGATTAAAAACTCACAAAACTGTATAAAAGTACATGTAATTTAGGTATTATCACTTATTCATTAAAAATAAATTTATTTATTGTGTGAAAATTTTTGTTGCAATAATAAACAAAAAACACTGAAAAGTAGTAACAAATTTTATAAACAACAATAGCCTTTCATTCAAAGTATGTAAAGGATAGCCAAAACATGATAGTAAGTGATCCAACTCAAACTGCTAAAGAAGTTGAGGCAATGGTTTAGTCAATAAAATGCTTGCTTCACATACATGAGGACAGAATCAGAATGCCCAGCATGTATATAGAGAGCTTTCCTCACCTATGTAGTCTGAAATACCATTTCTTGGAGATGAAGACAGGAATGTACTTACTTACTTACTTACTTACTTACTTACTTACTTACTTACTTACTGGCTAGTCAGTCTAGTCAATCCCTCATCCATAATTAATGGAAGACGCTCTAAAAAGCAATATGGATAGTTTTTGTAAAAGATCCATGATGGATGTCCACCTCTGACCTTCAAACATATACACACATGTATGGCATACATAAAGGATAATAAAAAAGATACTTAATATTTGAATAGAAACATTATCAAAGAAATAACTCTATGTGATTCCACATCATTAATCAGAGAAATATGAAAATGCTAACCACAAAGAAATTCATCTTTTAAAAATAGAAACAAAAGTGATCCCTAAAGATGTTGACATGAATGTATGGCAATTGAAAATTTTAGATATTTCTGACGAAAATGAAAAATGGTTTTCTCCTAAAACTCCACAAAACAGTTTGCTTCAAAAACTTTGTAACATCTGAACATTGAGTATGAAATGGAGATGACCTCATGTTGATATTGCAATTTTCCTTTGTTCTGGGCCTGGTCAGGTGTCCCTCTTTGAGTTTATTTACTGGTACAGGTAACGTTATTAGGACTGCAATTACAATACAGAATGAAGTGATTATGGGGACATTAAGAATACTACTCTGAGACAAATATACTAAAGTCTAGTACACATGAAATCATCTACCTTTCCAATAGCTGAACTCGGTCAATTCAACCTAAATGTAATAGAGATGAGAACTAATAGGACATGTCCGAAAATTGAAATAAATTGAACTTTTCTCTGCTAGTCCTGATGCAAAGAGCAACACACTGTGTCCAAAGTATGTGATAAGCCCACCCTTCAGGTATGTGTGTGTTTGTGTGTGTGTGTGTGTGTGTGTGTGTGTGTGTGTGTAAAAAAAACTCTAGATAACAGCCAAATTCATGTACTAGTAGATTTGTCAGCTAAGGGGTGGCTAAATGCTGTGATCCTAAAGACTGAATATATGCTTTGAATTGACCATATTGTTCTGTCAGCCACCTGGATTTAAAAAAATAGAAGAATCTAATTGTGATATTCAGCTATCACACAGAATATTTCTGAAAACCCATCTATGTTCTTTCTAAACCTGTGTTAAAGAGATAATTATATTATTATACTAGCTCACTCAATGATAGCTTTAGTCATTAAAATCATTCACCAAAATTTTAAAACATTTGTTCATTTCTCCACATGATTGAAACATATATAATATTAGCAAGGCAGTCACGTTTTCTCTAAGGCACTATAAGCTTATTTTTTGCAAATCAGACATCTTAATTATTAAGACAGGTTAGCCTACCATATTCTCACATGAGATTCATAGTCCTCTGTCTATGATCATTTCTATTAAAATTCTGATGATTCCTTTGTTCTGCTTTAATTGGTCATCCATCTTGTTTATTCGAAAGAAGCATCATTAGTAAACTTTTAACAAATCATTCTCTTCCCCTTGAAGTTCAGTTTCAAATTGAAATTCATGCAAAAATACCACAGTCATTTAGGTCTAATAAAAGCAATGGTAATTTTTTCAAAGCCCATAAAGTCTTCAGGAATTAAAATACTTTTCTTACATTGTGACTATTGAAAATGTCAGTATGCTTATCATCACTTCTTTAAATGCAGAGAGCCTACATTGAGGATGAATAGAAAAGTAATTGATTCATTTATGTAAATGATATGATGTTAAAATGTTGCATTTTAATTTGCCTTTTAAAAAGTATTTTCATTTATTCTGATGATCTGAAATTGATCCAAATTAAAGAATTGATATAGATTTTTAAATCACTGCCAAAATGTCTCACACTATATTGGCTGTAGGGGCAGATGATCTGGATTCAAATCTCATCTTTACTATCTACTTTCTATGCAACTGTGGGCTGAATTTTTCCTCAGTAGAATATAGAGATAGATACACTTAAACCCTAGAGAAATTCTGTGAGTATGAAGTCAGTTATATGTGAGTCTGAAGTCTTGCTGAGAACTCCTTCAAGAAGCTGTTTGTATTCTTTCAGATAAAGTATGACTCAGTCTACTGCTAACATAAATTTTATAAGGTCTGATCTTGCACTGAAATGGAAAGGACTATGTTTGAGTCACTGAAATTTTGAAGTGTGTTGAAAGTGGGTTTTTTTTGGGGGGGGGTTGAAATGGAGAGTAGAAAATCATGCTAGTTTAGGATTGGTGAAAACAGCAAGGGCAGTGTTTGAAGAGGAAAGTAATCAGACATCTTAGGCATCAACTGTCAGTATTAACTGGGATGAAGTAATGGGTTTATAAATTTTCCATTAATATTCTCTTCATAGTCATCTTAAGCAAAAATTGATAATAATGAAGATGGTGGTGCACCGAATTTACAATAGCATGGCTTTGGTTCTTAGTGTTCAGGCAGTCTACAGGTATGTTAAAGGAGTCTATGCTGAATATTGTTTATATTTTTGCTCTTTTCATGAAGAGATAATTATTATTAAAATTGAGAATGCCAGATTTTGAATAAATAGTTTCAAACTAATATGGACATGTTTTTCTATGTTGTAGGTATGAATTTGTTTCTAGTTTCAGTAAGTCTACACACTTTTGTACCCACCCCACTGCTTATAACATCCTTTCTCTTCACTGTTTACATGTTGGTGAATGACTATTACTCTGTTCCAAGAAATCAGCAAAATGATAAAATAACGCATTGATATTAAATGAGGAATATATCCATAAAATTCAGATGTAATAAATCAAGTTCTCTAAAATAGGTATGAATAAAAGGATTTAAGAAAAGACCAATAAGACCAGTTGTGCTTGATGGAGTTAGCAAGGACTTCAGCAAATACACAGCTGCAGAGCGGGTCACATTTTCAGTTGATCTCAATGCCAATTATGACTGACTCTAATTTTATTGGAAGCACTAGAGGTACTCATGCAAGTATGCCTAATCTTCCTCATGTGATAACGTGTTACTCCTACCCTTGTGTCACAAGTGAATTTTACAAATCATTTCTCCAAGATAACTTTTTTTCCCCCTTGGGTTGTAGCCATCACAGGTAATTTTGACTTTCTGCTAGGTTTAAGAATAGTGCTCAGCTTAAAATAATCATGGCAATCTTCCTGACTCTTATGACTTAAATTTATATTTAGCTTTGCCAGAAAAGTCCCAGTTTATACCTGTTTTCACAGTATATTTATGAAAATTGCTGCCTTTGCTTAAAAATTGGCACAGATTTTAATAATTCATCTCATGTTCCCCTTACTTATCCCACATTTTTGCATAAAAAATAGACTGGGGGCCATAAAGTAAGCTTTTAAATTGGATGGCTTAGTCTGAGGTTATCATTACGATTACATATGATGATAAAAGTAAAAATATACTGTCTACCAAAGGTCCTCTTTATCTGCATATTAACATCAAAAATGTTCAAGAAGAAAATATTTTAAGATGAGTATAAATACATTTTTATAAATATTGATTTTACTTGTATCCATACTTAAAGTCCACTGTCCTCACCAATGTGGAATGAGGAGTAAATGGATTGTATCAAAACATCAAGGCAAAAAATAACTTGTATATCACAATGGATAAATATATACAGCCTACTATTTCACCTTCCTACATTCTAAACCCAAAGCTGTTTTCTATTTTGTTTTAATTTGGTCATAAAGACTTTCTGGAGACTGTTCATAAGTCTATATCTTTCCTGCCTGGGCTCTATGGAAGGTAGCTGTACAAATATCCATTACAGGGTACTTCCTTTTCCTGGTAGGTGGCACAAGGCCTAAGGATCAGACCTATGCCTAGCTATATTTCTTTTAGCAATCTTACCTTCCTGGTTCTTGTCTACCCTGTACCCAGTTCATTTCTACTGAGATGGCTATTATAAGAACCCACCCTGCCCAGAAAGAGACAGTCTGTGTCAATGAAGCTACATATTGTGGCATTACAACAGAGCACACAGGTTGTTAAGCCTTGACTTGTTGACTTCTTGGTTATAAACATATAGGCTATCTTAAGTGAGGATAGTGAATTATAAAACTTTTGAAAAACCATGAAAAAGGAACACTTCATAAAGTTATCAGGATGATAAGAAGTAACATCAACTGGTATTTTAAAACGTACTTTAGGTTTTGCTTTCTTGAATGGATGCATCCATCCATGTGATTAAGGGATTCATGGATTAATGAATTATCTCCTATAAAAGAAAATTGGCTATGTTCTCTCATGTGTTATCTGGGGAATTTGACAACAGTAAGGTGATCTCAAATATTGCAGTTAGACATTGGTCTAGAGCTCACACAACCCTCTCTTTAAATCATCTAGTCTTTTATACCAAGATATAAGCAACAGAATAGATGAGCACTCTTGACTTCCAAAATTATCTATGTTCTTCAGATTATGAATAATCTGATTACTGAGAGTTTCATGAAAATCTGTATCAGATAGATAGATAGACGAAATAACTGGTACCTAAAATCTTTGATATGCCTTTAAAGATAACTGAAGGGAAAAAGCTTGTTCTGTATCCATTATACTCTTGCATTTAAAAGATGGAGACAAGTAATAATTAGGAAGAAATCATAAAGAATTTAATTTTTTGAATAAAAAGTTACACAAAGAGAAGGCAGACAATGTTCAAAATGAAATTATAGTGTTGACATCAACTGAGCAATGATGAATGGTGTAAGCTGTAAATGAATAATTATATGCTATGCTAAATATATTGTTAGAAAACTCCTTCTATTACATTTGCTGAGTAGTTCCATTCAAAATGATGAACTAATTATATTTTATCATCTAATGAACAGTTTAAATGAGCTACATACAAAGGTCACAGTTTCTTTGTTTCAATGTCTCTGATACTGTAATAATGATTTCCTCTAGAAGTAAAAATGAATGTTAAACATATTTCTAAGCACAAAAGCTACTATTAAGTTTGCTCTTTTTGAAACAGGGCCTTCATAATGTTTTAAAAATGAATAATTTTCATCTGTTATTTTTTCATTCATTTGTTAGCGGTGTTATATGACAAGGTTTTGCTCTGTCATAAAATACAGCAACATGCTATTGATGTTTTAAAAAGGTAATTCCTTTATTAATGAGAAACATAAATATTATCTATTGAATGCTCTGTAGGATTTTAATCACATTATTTTAATTATAGTGAAATAGAATTCAAACTCATTTAAAAATAAAAATTGAATATATATAGGTCAATGCTGTCCATTGATTGTCTGAAAGTAGCGGTTATCACATTTAATGAGTAAGACCTGTGCAATGAGGTTGAGTATAGTGAATTGTATATTTCACCCTCCCTTGATCCATGAACTCAAGTCCCAGACATACTTGCTTTAAAATCATTAGCTTATCTTAGTGGGAAGAAAGATGGAACCACACAGTCATTATGCAATCTGTGTAGTCCTGTAATAAATTTCTTGGCCTAATGTATGCTCATCTGTACAGATATTCTAATCTTCATTGTAGACGTCCCTAGTTTCTGCTTTTAAAAGCACAGAGCATAACCAGGTATAGAACGCATGCCTATAATTTGCACCTAACCAGTGGAAACAGGAAGATGATGAGTTTGAGGTCAGATTAGGTTATACAGGAAGGATTAGGACACAGCAAACAACATAGCTAGACCTTATCCCAAAGAAAAGTATAAAAACAAAACTAGAAACTTATCAAAATGTCACCTTTGTTCTGAAACAGGGCAAGTTTCTCAGAACATGGAAGCTTCTCTACATCAAAACAGGGCCTTCTGTACACAGCTTGCCCACAGTAAATTGTGAGACAACTGTAAGACAATTCACAACAAACCTGATGGATCAGGATGGCTATAGACCTTCTTGCAGAATGAAATGAGGCCTTTATTGCCTGCTACATAATAGTCTGTGTTGTCAGTCCTGCCTCATTGCTGATATCCTATCCATACAGAAACTGGTTCTAAGAAAATGGACCTAATGAACTGACTGCAGGGAAATCTGTCTTAGTGTTTGCTTTGTGGAGAAACTACTTGATTATTTTTGGTTGAAGTAAACCAAAGAACACTTTTTATACATATTATAATTTAATCTTTCATTGTTAATGCAAGATTGTTTAGTGGAGGAGGAGAAGGAGGAGGAGGAGGAGGAAAAATAATGTATGCCCCATGTAAAGAAGCATGTAATGGAAATAAGCTAAGTGAAAGAATGTGTTTTAACAAGGAAAACTACAGTTTCTTAAGGAAACAAGAGAACAAATGTATGAAGTAGTAGAGGATAGTAGGATTCAGATTATGAAGATTTCTAAATGTTTATAAGGACTTTGGATTGTGTTTGCCTGGTAATAGTGGATCATTTATAAGTTGAATGTATAAGAAGATAAGGTGTAGGGAGAGTTGTTTTACAAAGAAAACCAGATACAGTTTAGAAAAGGCATATTAGAAGAAAATTAAGGAAGGAATGCAATTGAAAAGGATACCAAAACATTGAAATCATCTGCAATTTGAGAAACAAAGTTTCTCAGTGTTTGAACTGAAAATGAAGAGGATAATAAGGATGAAATAGGGGAAGGCAATGAAATAAGAAAAGCTTTTAGGTAACAGACATCATAATTAAGACTAACAGTCTTTAACATCAGCTGGTGAAGGAAGTTGGATGGCTGTAAGTGGAACTAAACATCAGTGAAGTGTGCATGTTTGACATAATAATATTAGAGACTATGAACCTGCACAATGCCCCTTTTGAAGGTACCCCAATCAGTACACGCATAGTACATGCTCTTCTACTCCAAATCAACAACTTAGAGGTTGTTCACCTATCAAGAATAATATGAAGTTCTGTTGTGAGGGGGGTAAACAGGCTTGTCTCTCATCAGGAACTTCTTGCTGGAATCAATATGACACACATAAGATAAAGTCAAAAGTTAGCTGAACCATTTAACAGAGAGAAGCCATGGTGGGCATCATTCAGCATGCTCTGTAGTGAAGTCAGAAAGAAGTTATAAGTTGCTTATTTTCTCTGCCAGCAGGGATCCTGGAAGCAGTTATCTGCTACAATACCTCTTTTGTGGGACACTAAAGCAGTCTACATGCTGTAATTGTGTAGTCAGGCGCCTTGACAATGGAGCTGACAAGCCTGTCAGCCTTGGCTAGATGCAGAGGGTGTTAACCCCAGCTGCTTCTTGCCAGTAAGAGGAGGCCATGATGGTCCTCCCTGAAGCTCATTTTAAGTGCTTCATATCAACAAGAATCATACATATTGGTGCAAAATACTGAATGGTTTGATCGAATGTTCTGTAAATCTACTATACTTTTATGTAATTGAATTACAGGGAAATAAAGTAATTGTTTAAAGAACATGCTGACATTTTGAGAGTGCCTGATTTATGTGTCAGAACACAAAGTATGGTTGTAAAAGTATTGAGCTCCAGGCTCAAACTTTTCTACCAAATCAGATAATTCCTGGTGGGGCTAACATGAGCTTCATATAATTTTAAGCCATGAGATCATCAATGTACATTCATAAACAGGGACCCATACCTTTTATAACAGCCAGAAAAGTGTCTTGCTATGTGATTCCCATGGGACGAAGTTCCCTCATCTGGACAACCATTAACTTAATTGGGTTAATATGGGGATCTGTATTCTAAAATTTACTGGAAATGTAGTCACCTCCCTTTCCTTAGACAACAGAAACTCAAATGTCACAACCAAGCATATCACATCTGTCAGTTGTAGAAGCACCCTAATTGCCCTATGACAAAAACTCAGAGATGATAGGTCTTCAGCAAGAGAATTATTTACCAATAAAAGAATTAGGCCTAGATTAAACAACACAGAACAGTTAGGGTCCATATATATGAAAACACCTCAAATTATATACTACATCAGAATAACCCAAGGCATTACAATAATTAAATTGATTATTTAAAAAACCCAAAAATCAAAAACGTGTTTTGATTCTGATTTTCAAAAGTTAATAGGTTTGAGACTGGAAATTTAAATGTTTAGTCTCTCAATATCTTTTTTGGTAATTCTTGGAATAATAGTATAGCAACACCTGCCTGAAAACCAGGTAGGCTGCCCACATACACTTTCTTCTTTGTCTATTACCCTAGATACAATCCACCAAGATGACATTTCAATTCTTAACATCTATATCCCAAATACAAGTGTATTTACTCTTATAAACAAACAAAACAAAAACAAAACAACAAATATGTACAACAAATACACACTAATAAAACATGTTTTGTTTTATAGACAAATTGTTGAATAAGTTTTGGTCTCTTTAAGACTCACACCGTTCTACACATTCTTGTTTAAGATAACTAGAATCAGATTTCAACAAAATCTAAGGATAAGAGTGTAAAGATTACATATTCATGTGTGTGCACATGGATACAGACAAAGAGAATTATATTTTTCTAGTTTGTATCACTAAGTACTTACAGAAAAATTTTCAAAGATAATAGAGAAGTAGAATAGTGGTGGAGAAAGACAACAGTGATCCCTGACTAATTGATATATACTGCCATTATAACCAGCCATTCTGATTCAATGCATTAGATAAAATATCTGTGAGCTATTCTCACACATTACACGAAGTTTGTTACCTGGAACCCACACTAAGTGTTGGACCATCCTAAAGTAGAGTGCTAAGACTTCTTTTTTTTTTTTATTGGATGTTTTATTTACATTTCATATGTTGTCCCCTTACCCCATCCTTCACCCACCCAGGAACCCCTTATCCCCTCACCCTTTCACTTTCTTTCTTCTCTGTGGATGTAATCTCTATCTACCCCCCACTCCCACCTCCCCACCCTCAAAATTCCCACCCCCTGGGGCGTCTAGCCTTCATGAGGTCAAGGTTCTCTTCTTCCACCTATGACCAGCAGGGCCCTCCACTCTTACATATTCAGCTGAAGCCCTGGATCCCTCCCTAAGTGCTCCCAGGCTGGTGGTTTAGACCCTGGGAGCTGTGATTGGTTGGTATTGTTGCTCTCCTCATGGTGCTGCAAATCCTTTCAGCTCCTTCAGTCTTCACTCTAACTCCTCCATTGAGAACCCCATTATCAGTTCAATGGCTAGTTGTGAGCATCTGCCTCTGAATATGTCAGACTCTTGAAGACCTCTGAGGAGACATCCATGTCAGGCTCTTATCAGCATGCACTTCCTGACTTCCACATCAGCCTCTACCTTTGGTGACTGCACATGGGATGGATACTCAGGTGGAATGGTCTTCAGACGGCCCCTCCTTCAGTTTCTGTCCCTCACTTTGTCTCCATATTTGCTCCCTTGAGTATTTTGTTGCTCCTTCTAAGAAGAACCGAATCACCCCGACTTGGTCTTCCTTCTTTATGAGCTTCATGTGGCCTGTGAGTTGCATCTTGGGCATTTCAAGGTTCTGGGCTAATATCCGATAATCAGTGAGTGAATACCATGTGTGTTCTTTTGTGATTGGCTTACCTCACGCAGGATGATAATTTCTAGTTCCATCCGTTTACCTAGGAACCTCTCAAATTCATTGTTTTTAATAGCTGAGTAATACTCCATTGTGTAAATATACCACATTTTTTGAATCCATTCCTCAGTTGAAGGACATCTGGGTTCTTTCCAGCTCCTGGCTATTATAAATAAGGCTGCTATGAACATAGTTGAGCATATGTCCTTGTTATATGTTCGAGCAACTTCTGGATATATGCCTAGGAGTGATATAGCTGGATCCTCAGGTAATGCTATGTCCAATTTTCTGAGGAACCGCCAGACTGATTTCCAAAGTGGTTGCACCATCTTGCAGTCCCACCAACAATGGAGGAGTGTTCCTCTTTCTCCATATCCTCGCCAGCATCTACTATCACCTGAGTTTTTAATCTTAGCCATTCTGACTGGTGTGAGATGGAATCTCAGGGTGGTTTTGATTTGCATTTCCCTGACGACTAAGGACACTGAACATTTCTTTAGGTGCTTCTCAGCCATTCGAGATTTTTCCATTGAAAATTCTTTGTTAAGCTCTATACCCCATTTTTTAATAGGGTTATTTGGTTGTCTGGAGTCTAATTTCTTGAGTTCTTTGTATATATTGGATATTAGCCCTCTATCAGATGAAGGATTGGTAAAGATCTTTTCCCAATTTGTTGGTTGTCGTTTTGTCCTATTGACAGTGTCCTTTGCCTTAGAGAAACTTTGCAATTTTATGAAGTCCCATTTGTCAATTCTTGATCTTAGAGCATATGCCATTGGTGTTCTGTTCAGGAACTTTTCCCCTGTGCCCAAGTATTCAAGGCTCTTCCCCACCTTCTCTTCTACTAGTTTCAGTGTATCTGGTTCTTGTGTATAATGTCTATAGAGTAAACAATGGAAATATTATAGAGATTGGAATGTTGGAGTGCACATATTATATGTAAGCTACTCAACACACCCTAAAAAATGAAAAGCAGTTTGCATATAACTTGATACAGACTAAGTCTTGCATAAACTTTTATTGTGGATACCAAGAAAATAATATGATCTTAGCAAGAGGAAGAAAGAGACTGGAGTTGGTATTCTTCAATGGTGTTCAGAGGATTTCCCCCTCTCCTCTTTTCCTATGATTTTCGTAGTTCTTGCTGATGATGGGAATGTCAATTTTTTTTTAAATAAAAAGTATTCTACTGGCTGGTTTTATAGCCTCATGATATAATCTATACTTATTTAAGAGGAAGGAAACTTAATTAAGAAAGTGCTGCCATAAGATCTTGATGTAGGGTATTTTTTAAGTTAGTGTTGATGTGAGAGTGCCACAACCCATTGTGGGTGGTATCATGCTTGGGTTAATGTTTCTAGATTCTATAAGGAAGTAGACTGAGTAAACCATGAGGAGTAAGCCAGTAAGAATCACCCCTTTATGACCTCTGCTTAGATTCTTGCGCTTGTCTCTCACTATCTGGTTATCTCTGGTTTAGTTGGTCTTGCTGTCTCTGACTGGAGTCTGTCCCTCCTATGAGGCTGTGAACCTATGATCTTAGGTCTGTCAGCACTCCTGGGAGACCAGCTTCCTTCGGGTGGAATTTGAGTCGGGAGAGATGACACCAAACCCAGACCCTACTGTGGATGCCAAGAAGTGTTTGCTGACAGGACTCTGATATAGCTGTCTCCTGAGAGGCTCTGCCAGAGCCTGACAAATACAGAGGCGGTTGCTCTCAGCCAACCATTGGACTGAGCACAGGGTCCTCAATGGAGAAGTTAAAGAAAGGACTGAAGTAGCTGAAAGGGTGTGCAACTTCATAGGAATAACATCAATATCAACCAACCAGACCCCCAACCCCCACCCCAAAGCTCCAGGGACTAAGCCACCAACCAAAGAATGCACATGGAGGGACCCATGACTCCAGCTGCATGTGTAGCAGAGGATGGCCTTGTTGGACATCAATGAGAGGAGAGGCCCTGGGTCCTGGAAAGGCTGGATTCCACAGTGTAGGGGAATACCAAGGTGGGCAGGAAGGTGGGAGGGGGTGGGTGGGCCCCCAGGCATCCTCATAGAAGCAGGGGGAAGGAGGTTGGGATAAGGGGTTACTAGAGGGGAAACTGGGAAAGGGGATAACATTTGAAATGTAAATAAATAAAATATCCAATAAAAAAATTAGAATTTCTGCCATAATTTCCTTCAATAACTAACATGTGGAAGTGTTACCCAAAAAAACCTTTCCTCCCAACCAGCTTCTCGTCATGGAGTTTTATCACAGCAATAGAAACTATAAGACAAGATAAGCATACTATTATTGTGCAGTCTTTACGATTATCCTTGTATTATTCAAATGCTGACTTCTCTGCTCCCATATCTGGTTGCAATCTAGACATGGCATTGTAATGCTTATTCTAAGGCTCTCTTGTCTCAATGTTGTATCAATATTGCTCCCCATTTATTATGTGACTTGCCCATGAAAGCTAAAGACAATGGCTAAGCAGAAGGTGAATAGAGCTTGACTTGTAATCCCAGTCAGGGGGATAGGAGGGAAGGGGAGAGAAAGAGGCATCCATCATGATGGAAAGGGTACAGGAGACTCCATGGGAACACACCTGGAGCACAGAGAGCCAGACAAAAACTAAAATACAAGTATCTTAAGGATGTTGGCTGGGAGGTACCCAGATTAGCTTAGAAAATTAGAATAGATTAATAACTTTTCAGCTACTGTGCCAGGAAGTATATTTAAATAAATCTTAGAGCCTCTCTCTCTTTTATCTGGGAGCAAGCCAGAATAGAGAAAAGATTATTAATTTTAAAATTGCGCTAAAATTCGGCATCCACTGTAAAGCACCATTATATTGTGGGGTGTTTATGGTAAGCTACACCACTGTTCCCAGAATTAAAATCTCTGAGGCTTTATTATATTTACAAATACCTTGGTCATAAACTTTGGTTCGTTCTTCGACTAGCTCATAACCTAATATCTCATTTATTCTAATCTAAGTTCTGCCACATGCCTGCTTACCTCTGCTAAGCTTTCACTCCTTCATGTCCTGTGGCAAATCTTTCCCTGCTTATTTGTATCCCAGTATACTTTCTGTATAATGAATATCCCAGCTTCTAGTCTTCCCCTTCTTATAGACCATGAGTTTGCTATTGACAAGTGATTGATTTATTCATACAGTACGCAAGGGTTTCTTTCTACAAGACAAAAACGGTTGAAGAAAACATCTACATGTTACAGCTTAGCTCCATATTTAGTCTTTCAAAAAATATAGGAGGACACTATTCAGGTCATCAGTGGGAACAGTCTCAGAACTCAAAGAATAACTTTTACATCTAATAAATATATAATAGAAGGAATAGGAGAAGGAAAATATGTATATAAATGTGAGATTTCTTCCCTTCCTCCTGGAATTCATCTCTTCATACAAACACTAAGTGTTACCTAATGCCAGCTGCATCTATTATCACAGTAAGATTTCCCTTGTCCTAGAGCTGGACACAATTCTATATACTGAGAAACATTATAAGTGAATATGATGTACCCAAAATGTATATACCAAACTGAAAGGAGCTGAGGATGTTGAAATAAATGAAGAACAGGTCTTCTTCTCCACAGTGACAGACTAATGAGGAAAACAAGAAATTGTTAAAATAAAATGGGCAACTTATGGTCAGTGACACACTCTAATTAAAATATATTGGCTCAGTAGATGCAATACAATATTACTGTCCTACGACCACTGCTGCTCAATTCTCACAGGAGGTATACCTTTAATTTTGTGTTATTTGTAACTCCGTTTACCTTTTCTCACATATAGTCAAGTTGGTAGTTCCTTGATACTTGTTTCATATTCAGAGAAATTGTGTAATTGGATCCAACCTAGATAAAGCTGTCTGGGATTAGAGGGCCAGACAGGGATCAGTGTCTATTTGTTCATCATCTTTTTGGGGCTTTGATCTATAGCCAACTAAATGAAGGTGATTAATAGATCTTCATTTGTTTTCAGTTTATTGAATGTCTGAATTGATTATAAATCACTCATGAGACATGATCACAAAGCACATTCTTTGCTAATGATCTTTAAATTCATGAGCACATATCTTACTGTTATAAAATAACTTACATTAAGCATTTATTTTGTTTATAGGCAATCATTCAATTACTTATTGAGTGCATAATATGACTTAGAATAATTATTATGGCAGTTATTAGAAGAAATAATTCATGATTCCAGAAAATAAGTAGTTTATAAATTAATGAAAAAATATTCATGTCTTCACAGGTACAAAGGACAATAAAAATTAAGTTTACTATTTAGGGAAGGTAAATTATTTGATACAATAAAACATACAAAAGAGATTCTGGATATTCAGTAATGACTTATACAGAATAAAAGAAATAAAATTAGCTTGTATTATGGAATTGAAAAGTAAAAGTATCCATGAGTAAACAACAGGAACCACTGAGTTGTTATTGAACAGGATATCTATAAGAAATGTGGTCTTGGATGTAAACATAGTTTGAAGTAATGAATAAATGGCTATAAACACTTCAGCCTGACTTCTTTGATATACTGGATAATACTAACAGCTTTTGCTCATGGTCACAGAATGATGAGGGGTATGCATAGAAAACTATACTAAATTCGATGTTAATGGCAAATAGCATTTGATGACTGCAGTGTAAAAATTTTTTTAAAAAGTAATTGAAAGTTTACAAATGCAACAGCTATAGCCCAGAAACAGTTAAAAAAGATTTTTATAAAAATCACAGAAGCGTACAGGTTCAAATCTGAGTTTCAAGATTGAAGGATTTGGAGAATTATGAATCAAGATAGTCTATCATGCTGAGTGAAATAAATTTGAAGGTGAAATGAGATCACCAGTTCTTATGATACTGAATTATCAGTAATAATGTGGAAGACGACAGTATCTAGCAGTATGTAGGTGAATTGGGTGTAATGGAAAATTCAACTAAATATGCAATTTAAGAAGTCATTTGCAATAGGCAACTGATAAGATCATGAAAATGGATATAATATCAGAAGGCAAAATCCATCATCATAGGATAAAAGATAAAAGATAAAACTTCAAGGTAATGGTACATTTAAGAGCACAGAAAGCAAAATGATGAGAAAATTGGGAACAGGAAGAAAATAAGACAATGCAGAATGGAACTCAGGAAAAGAGTGAGGTCAAGAGACTAGACATGGTTAAAGCATTAAATGATGTATGAGAGTAAAAAAAAAATGCTAGGAAGATTCTAATGTATAGCAGTGTGCGTCTTTCTTCATGTACCAGCTACAGTAAGGAAAGATAAAAACTGATGATTCCATATGCACAAATTTATCAACTAAAACTCCATGCTGGACTTTTAAAAGTGAGAGGAATGGAAATACTTAGAACTAATGACAAAGTTATATTGAAATATTTCTCTGCCATTGTGTTAAGCCAAAGTGGATCATAGCACAAATCAGAGGAACGAGGAAAGAGATGGCTGTTGCTTTTATGAAACGGTTTTTATTCTACTTGTGTCTCTTTAAAAATAAAACTCAATGAATAAATGTCCATTTAAATTGATCTTCTGTTAGAGTGTGCTATTGGTCTGACATATAAATTAGTGCTTCTTTGATTTAACTATCCCTCTGGGAAAAGACTGAGGAACAACAATAATATTTTATGGAGAGTGTCAAACAGCCTTTACATCAATTCTCTGCACTGTATGCCTCTCTCTCTCTCTCTCTCTCTCTCTCTCTCTCTCTCTCTCTCTCCTCTCTGTCTCTCTTTCTCTCTCAATGGGTGATGGGTACAATGGTAATCAAAATGATGCTAATACTTGTGATAAATCAGATGTCCTTAGTTACATGATATTATTTTAATGTAATGATTGTTTACTTTATAAAAAGATGCAAACTTGATCATTTCTTTTCACTATTCAAGTCCTCTTACTGCAAAGGAGCTTACAACATTTTGCTACATAATGTTCTTTTCTTCCTTTATGGCATATGTATGTTATAACCCTCCTTATCCACAAATGTCACACTGGACAAATCAAATGAGATGCTATGAGTAAAAATGTATAAAATGCCATAGTAATGGTGCTACTAATATGACATGTTTTTAGGCTGCAATTGAATAGGCCTATATTGTTCTTATGGAATCAAAGTATTTAACTATAATACCTAAATAAAGTAAGAAGGCAATAAATATTTACTTAATTAAATTTATACCAATACTGAATGCATGTAAATGGGCCAAAATGTAAACTGAAGAGAATTTAGTATGAGATGGCTATTTATAAGAAATCTAATCCATTCTGAAAATCTGACACTGAGGACAGGTCCATGTTCCTTCCACATGCTGAATGCTTTCTGGGACTACAGAACAGGATGGTAAATTTTCCACTGTGCCTTTTTATTTCAAGTATTAAACCCTTCCTAAACATAATCTAAGCTACAGATTGTTTATTGGAAAATCTAGGAAATCTCACCAAATGAGAGAGTGACACACATAATAAAGTTCTAAACGTTCAGCACAAGGCAGGGAATAAGAAACAGGGAACAGACCAAATGTAAGCAAGAAGTCTGCAACAAGGAGTGAGGAAGCACAGCATCATCAAATAATATGCTATATAACAATGCCTGACTTTGGTATTACTATTAAATTGGACATCACAAGAAAATCAGTGGTCTATGTGAAGTATTCATTTTTCTCCAGACTCTTACCAAATCAGGTATCGAAAAAGGAAATGGGAGGAGAGACTGTGTACAAAACTGGGCAGCTTCCTTCCTATATCCTCTTTAAAACTGCTCAAGTGAATCTCTGTTCTCTGATTTTATTTGTTTCTACAGTAATATTTCTCTCAGCTTAAGATTATGCAATAATTCTTAAATATTAATATCATATTTTGTTTATTTTTAAGACAAAATCTTATATGATGGACTTTGGCATTGAGCTCACTGTGTACAAGAGAATGCCCTTGAACTCCTGATCCTTCTGCCTTCCCTTCTCTAGTGAACATACCAACCTTCAATCTGATGTAATTAGCTAGTTGCCTGTGTACATGTAAAATTCATATGGAAATATAACTACTTAAACAAAGGTATTAGCAGGTAGGAAAATTTGGGAGATGAACAGATTATAAGGCAGTATTGTCAAGAATGTGATTAGTGGTCTTATAAAGGAGTGCAGAAAACTGGATCTTTCTACCAAGTTAACATCCAGTGAGATGATAGCATTTGTAAAACAGAGCTTCTCAGTAGATGTCCTCATACCTTGACATTACACTTTTCTCTGTACAGAGGTGAGAAAAATAAATGTTCAATGTTCATTTATGACACTGATCTATAGTAGTTCCAAACAGGCTGTAATACTTTATACCAAATTTCTTATGTGACACATTTTCTCTTATGATACTGGCAATTTTAAATTGCAATGTATTTGGCGATGAAATGGAAGCTAAACTAATTGGGAAAAGGATAAGATATGCTGAAGAATGGGTACATAGAATGTCTCCTTTATGTTGAAAATGACAATGAATACTTAGCAAAGCCTTGCAGTATCATTTACCTTCCAAGTATAGGATTCAGTGGAAAAACAGATGTCTGAACAGGATGAAAGTTAAGGTAAACGAAGTTACTAAACTTAGTCAACAGACGACTCATCCTATTAGCATCAATTTAAAATTAGTTCGTGTATGTTTGTGTCTGTGTTATATGTATAGATATATGTGTATAAACACATTTGTTCATGTACATAAATATTGAAATAAATATATATTTATGTATAAAAATCAGAAAATAGATGAATGAATACATACACCTACATGAACATATGCACATAGATGATTGATAGATGATAGATAGATACATAGATAGATAGATGACAGATAGATAGATTATAGATAGATAGATGATAGATAAATAGATAGATAGATAGATGATAGATAGATAGACAGACAGACAGACAGATAGATAGATGCATACATACATATATACATACATATACATAGATCTAGAAAATATATTTATACATCCTTATATGGCATCATCCTAAGTGTGCAACGATAGCAAGTTGTTATACAGTGCAGCTTGCAACCTAAAACATATGCAGTCAGAGATGTCACTACACACAAGAAATCTTGAGAATCTGGGCATGTTAAGGATCAAAACCCTTCCCTAGCATGTGAAAGGCTAGAGACTGAATCTCCATATCACCAAAACAAAACAAACAAAACAAAACAAAACAAACAAAACAAAAGAGAAAGACTTTGAGACAGGCCCTCATTGTTCCTGGCTGCTGGAATTCCATGAGCTTCCTATGCTAGTTGTCCTCAGACTTTCACATTCTCATACAGAAAAAGACTGTCCTGAAATATCTTTCAGCAACTCCAGCAGAATGTGAATGGCAGGGTCTCAATTTTTAAGAAGAATTCAAATGGAAGACTGCCTCTATTGGAAGTCTGCTAAGGAGACTGAATAGAGAAGTCTTTGAGCAGCATCTGTGCTGCCCTTCTGGAGCCAAGCAATCAATTGTGAGCAGAAAACAAGTGGACCACATCAGAGGTAAGTCTCTGCCTGTAACTGCATTTCATTTGTCATTAGCTTGTGTCCTATCAGTAAACAAACTGTACAGAAGAAATAAGGAAGCTACTTTTTCTGCAAATGCATACTATATTTAAAATCCCCATATGATAGGGAACAACATATTAAATAATTATATATTCATCTACAACTTTGCCAGTCACACATTATTGAAATGTGTTTTTTACTTTGGAGAGAAGAAAGAAGAAAAATTATAAGAATCCTGCAAGTGTCGATTTTTAGAAACTCCATAAATTATTTTATAAGTGATTAAAACAGAGTTATCACATGTATCAGAAATCATATATACACTAAATGCACAAATGGAATTAGAGTTGTGTGATGGCAGTGGGAAAGTATGGCACATTTAAGTTTGTCCACAGTCCAGAGATCACAAAATGTGGCATAGAATCTTTACAGCATGCTTCTGGCACAGGGATTCAGTCCTGCTGAACATGGAACAAATAGATGTTCATTCCAGTTTACAGGAGATTCATCAACTTTTAGTTTCTATTCCTGGTTTCACTCAGAGCATATTTACTAACAAAACTACAACTTATATATTCTATCCAACAGTTTGTTGTCTTATACATTTATCTGTTGTATTGATTTGTAGTGTAGCATTTTGAATTATCTTTCAATCCTTGGGAAATGACTCCTTTTTTTTTTTCACAAATTTCTCCTTTCCGATCTCCTTGTTATTCATAATCCTCTTCCTATGGCCTGCTGCCTGAAATTGAATTTTATAATGAGAAGCTTTGCACTACTGCTTGTTTTCTCATAACATTAAAACACTAAGAAAGTAAAATATTTCTGCTCACTTATAGGGAATACATTATGGAAAGAAATGGGAAGAGAGTCATAGGAAATCTTTTGGAGCAGATAATCCTCCATTATCAAGGTTAGACCACTTAGATAATCAATCTGTCAAGATTAGACCACTTAGATAATCAATCGCTGAGCAAGCCATGGATTCCTTTAGAAGTGTGCAATAAGGATTCATTGTCTGACATAAAGAAATTCTCACAGCATTAGAGCTAGATATAAATGGTTTTGTGTTGTAGATCTGTAAGGAAGCACAGTACCATTGGAAAGGTAGTACATTGGTCATGGCAAATGAGTGGTAGGTAGAACGGTACTTTAGACATCTCAGAAGGCTGACAGTGCTGTCCTTACAGAATACCTTATAAACATAAAAATTGCTAATAAGATTTGATATATGTGCAGACTCTTCCAAAAATCTGTGGACTTAGCATTAAAATACGATGGATAATAGCTAGGTTAAATTCACCACTCCAGACAGTTTTCTTCCTTAGGAAGGTAGAGGATCAGAGCTGAGAAACAAAACTCAAACAAGGGTTAGGGAAAATTCTCTCACTAAAACCAGTAACTTTATTTAATATTAGTTCTTTTTTTTAATCACTTTATGGAAGTAACCTTGCCTCCCTATAAAAAAAAGATTAATTAGAAAACTTTCTAGATTTTCAGTAATTTTAAGGAACTTTGAGTAATTTAAAGAGACTTAGAGATATATAGGAGAATGTACTTAAAGCTAGGGGATTGAATTTAATTTTGAAGTCAAAATTTAAGAGCACAGTCCTATAATGACATTAAATGTACTTATGACTATATTTAGGTCATGTGGTCAATACCCTAAGTAGTGCAAAAATGTTTAAGCCTCATTTTCTTCTTTCAGAAACTTACCAGCATCAGTGTAACTTCAATGATATCAAGCATATAAGTAAAATCCAATAACACATTAGGCAATTGTAAGTAATAAGGCACCACATCAAATCAGGAAATCAAGAGGCTTTTCCCAGAGTATATGGTGATAGCAATCAACTTAGCAAATGAGTATAGTTTTTTATAAGTTTAAGGGAATGGTGAGAACATTGTTCCTGGAAGAATGACTGTAATAGAATATACACTTGATGGTATAACTGAATGCAAGGGAAAGTTGTAGGAAATGCTTTTAATAACAAAAGCAGGAATATGTTACTCAAATAATCATTAGAAAAATATGCTAAAAATAAATCTGAGTCCAGGAATTATTAATATAATTGATAAGTTCTATCTTAGAGATAAATATGGGGAGCAGTCAGAGAAAAGGCAAAAGAAGAAAAAGCATTATCAATATTGAAAATGAAAGAAAGGATACAATTACAAATCCTATTGAAATAAAGAAAAAAACATTGAAATAATAAAAAAGCATCATGAAAATAAGTCTTCAAATAAAATGGATATACTCTTGTAAAGAATTGCAAATACAGTCATTTTGGAAAACATAACATAATATAGTCAGACAATCTAGAGAAGACGTCCAAACAGTGATTAAAAGCCATCCCCCCAAACAAAATTTCAGTCCCAAGTAGCATTTAATTCTGTTCAGAATGCCAAGATGAAGCAAGATAAATAGCTGTATGAACTCTATGTGGTTTAGAAGTATGTGGGGAATTGGAGTTTAGAGGTCATGAGGAAGGTAAAAAACAGCTGAAATCCCAGTGGTCAGAAATAATAATTTAAAATGTTAAGATCTAGCACAAATGTAAAGTCCAAGTTCTGTTAGCTAATATAATGTATACAGATGCCAGGGTAAGCTGTAAGTTACTGAAGATCATGCTGCAACCGGAAGCCAGAGAAAATGAAAAGGATCACACTAAAGGTTTTATGAAATATAGGAGGGCATTCTTATGGTTGCCCAAAGTCAGTCAGAAAGATAGGTACAGTACAGCATTACCAGGCAAAGTTTCATCTGCAAGTAATCACTATAGACCCGTTCATAATAAAGTCATGTACCTATACGTTCTGTCATTATGCTGATACTAAGTTCTTACTTAAAAACTTCAGTGTGCCTCGTTCAGACTGAGATTCAAAGATTAACAAATAGTCAAAATTCCGTTTTCTGCAAACTGGCAGGGGTAGTATATAAATAGTAAACATATATCCCCTAAAGCTCTATTAGTCTACGAAATCACCGTTCTCACCATGTAAGAGAAATAGGAACACAAGTTTGGATGATTACAAAAGTGTAGTCATAGACAATTATAATTATTTCATTTATAGCATTGCACTTAAAACACACACATACACACACACAAACACAATGAATCCTGTGTAACATATTTTCTACTTTACAGAAGAAATGAATTTGTGCTTCACAGATTTTTAACACCTTCAATGTCACAAATTTAGAGAGTTCAAATTCATAAGGTCAGTCTGATTCTGCAAGGCAGTTTGATAGACTTTTTAAGTATGTCTTTAATCATCACAGTGTGATTGTGCCAACACAATAACCTACTCTACTGAGCTAGTTGCATAAATTAAGAACACTAGCACATTCATTTATTGGCTTTCCAAATAGAAAAAAGCAATTATTAATAAGAGATAAAGCAAGAAGATAGAGAACAAAACAGCTGGTGAGAGAAGTAGATGACAAGTTGACATGAGGTTCTTCCATGATTGTGGATTACAAGAAAATTGCAAGACCAGAGGGCTTCATGGAAAGCATCATCAGGGAACTATATTCTTATGGAGAACTTAAATCTTCCTAAAGCTCTGATAGACAATCTGGAGGGAAGAATGTCATATAACATTGCCAAGCACCCTGAATACATGATTCCTTGTGAAGATGTCACCACTCCTGGGCTGAAAGTCAGAGTGCTCTCGGACACACCCAAGTGGTACTGGCTACTTCTGTCCATCACAGGCAGTAAAGTGCATATTCATGGAATCTGGAACAAGATAACAACAAATAATTTACACACCAACTAGAGAGATAAGGTAAAGAATAGAAAAAATCCTAACACAGGAGAAAGAGTTAAAGTAGAAATGAAAGGAACTCAGTGATGGACTCATATTTCCCACGCAGCCTTGGGAGCTATTTATATAAACAACTGTTTGTTTCTGTTTGTGTAGAAGATCTCAAAGGAACCCATTATGACTGAACTCTAAATATCTGGCACTGAGCATATATTTGATATTTCCTTCTGTTTTACTGCTTTGAGTCAACAGTGATTATTTATATATCAACTCATAAACAAAGTATTTATAGCTCCTTAGTCAATTTAATTTCAATTTTACATTATAGTGATAGAATGGCAAACATTTTAAGGCATTGTACAAATCATTACAATAAAGTAGTCACACTAAACTGTAAGTGTTCATGGCCACAAAAATTATATTCCCTAACATATTCAGAAATGTTATTTGTTACAATTTATGTGTATAAGTATATTCTCCTGCAAAAACTATTATTAAATTAAAGATGTAATGATGAACAAATATATGGCTTATTATATTGTGTAAAAATTGTATTAGAAACATGAACCTTTGAATTTCCCTAATGGTTTATCACCTATTCACCAAGTTTTTTTTTTTTTATGGAATTATAACTTGAAGAAAGAGAACATAAACCAAATAGTATGAAATAAAATTGTAATAATTTTATTAGAGCATTATGTGAGTGAAAAAAATTTATTGAATAAACCAACCCCACTTCCTTCAAGATTTTCCAGCCACTACACAGGAGACAATCCTCCAGTTGACCCATTGTCATACAAAGAATTAACAGAGATTGAAAGACATTTCCCAGGTTTATGTGCTCCAGGGTTACAAGCCTCACATAGAATTCTCAGACATAGAGAGGAGGGTACTTGAACTTGTTTGCATCCTTGAAAGGTACTTGCCCCAGTCAGAGTACATTAAGGACCCAGTTCTGCAGCTTTCCATTTTTATAGGAAGAGGGTAAGAGTAGGGTTTTAGATGAACAATAAGTAATCTCTGCTCCCATTCTATCTTGCTTTTCCCATTCAGGAAAATGCTAGACATACTAACTGCCCAAAGTCAGCAGGAACAAAACAAAGCACCATCAATAATCAAACCATCACCTGAAGCCCTCTCCACACTTCAGCTTGTTTTCTTTCTCATCTCTTTGGAAAAGTTACTACAGTTCTGCGGGCAACCCCGAGCTTGTTCTCCTACCATCTTCACAGTGGTTGCAATCCCTCCTCACCCTCCTGAGAGTGTCTACGGCTCCTCTTTCAAACCATGAGTCTGCATCTCTTTAAAGACTTTTCTTAAAACCTCAGATCAAACTCTCCACTGCTCTTCAGACTTGTGCACTACAGTCTCTGAAAGGCTTTTAAAATATAAATGTCAGCTAGTTAGTTTTTGCCCTTAAGCAATCATTCCTGTGGTGCTCTGGGAAATGCAGGGAAGCAAGCAGAAGGCTGAACTTGAAAGAGGTCTTGAGTAGATGCATAGACAGCTAAGGTACATTTCCATCCCATGGTTATGCTCCATAAAGTCTGTAGAAATGTGACTGTAGAGTTATTAATACAGCAAAACAGTCAAATTCCAGTTGTTTAATTTTCTCAGCATTGCATCTGTCTGTGAAAATGTGTGAGGAATGCTGTCAGCAATATGCACTGTCAGTCCTGAAACAGCTTGGGAACTCGCTTTCGTCTGGTGGGTTAATTTGTTCCAGTGCTGTTTGTGAGGATTTATTCTGCTGTCAGGAGTAGAATCATAGGATGTGAGAGCTGAAAGCTAACGTGGGGACCATCTCACATTCCCTGACTCTATATTTTTCTGTAAAAAATCACAGTGGGAGTTTGACAAGTAAAATCTTGTGTGGTTTCTCATTTACTGCCATGTAATAGGTGACAAAAACACACATGTTCATACTTATTCTTGGGCCTACATCACAATCCTGAGGTATTTTGAAGGAAAAGGGTGTTTTTGGAGTTGAAGACTTAAAAGAAAAAAATGGTAATAAAACACATCAAACATTTGTCTCCTTAAGACATGTCACCCCCCACCTTGGGAAAAGCAACATAAGGAGATGTCAGGAATGCCTAGAAACACCTGCTACATACGTGACAGTGTATGGAAATCTTTTATCTCATTATCAAGTGTCTGTCTGAGTCTTCATTTTTTTCACTTGTAAAATGCAAATCAAAACAACCCTGAGATTCTAATACCTCACACCAGTCAGAATGGCTAAGATCAAAATCTCAAGTGATAGCAGATGCAGGGAAGGATGTGGAGAAAGAGGAACACTCCTACATTGTTGGTGGGATTGTAAGCTGGTACAACCACTCTGGAAATCAGTCTGGTGGTTCCTCAGACAATTGGACATAGCATTACCTGAGGACCCAGTTATACCACTCCTTGGCACATACCCAGAAGATGCTCCAACATAAACAAGGACATATGCGTCTCTGTGTTCACAGCTGCCTTATTTATAGTAGCCAGAAGCTGGAAAGAACCCAGATGTCCTTCAACAGAGGCATGGATACAGAAAATGTGGTATATTTACACAGCAGAGTATTACACAACTATAAAAACCATGAATTCGAGAGATTCTTAGGCAAATAGATGGAACTGGAAAATATCATCCAGAGTGAGTTAACCCAGTCACAAAAGAACACACATAGTATGTACTCATTAATAAGTGTATATTAGCCCCAAGGCTCCCAATACCCAAGATATAACTCACAGACTACATGAAACTCTTGAAGAAGGAAGACCAAAATGTGGGGACTTCAGTTCTTCTTAGAAGGAGTAACAAAATGTTCATGGGAGCTAATATGGAGACAAAGTGTAGGAGCTGTCTAGAGACGGTTCTACCTGAGTATCCATCCCATGTGCAATCACCAAAGGTAGACGCTGATGTGGATGTCAGGAAGTGCATGCTGACAGGAGCCTGACATATACAGAGGTGGATAGTACAGAGCATATAATATTATCATTTACTGAGGTTACTTAAATCTTTTAATACAGTCATTATGTATTCTAAAATTTGTTAAAACTCTGACATTTACACAGAAATTTCTAGATTTTAAGACAGAAAAAAATGAATCAAATATAAATTAAACATGCAACCAATCAAAACACATGGAATTTGTTTAAAATCTTTAAAAAGAGGCAAAATAGTGGGCATTTTCCTCCTCGAGCGGCCATCTGTATATTGTTTGAAAACATATTCATTTCTAGCCAAATACATATATCTGAAGTAACTTCCATTCTCATTACTAAACAGAAATATCTTTTATCATAATTCTATTTAGAGATAATCATGATTTTAGTTTAACTACAGCAATAAATTTTACCTTCTTCTATAAAAGTTCAGGTAAATATACTAAGAAATCTGGAGTATACTTTATCCCTTTGACATTTAAAACAATTACTATAATCAAATTAATATACTTATTACTAAAGAACTATCAGCAACTAATGACTCCTGGGAAGATTATTAGCCTTTCCCATGGATAAGCTCACTTATTGGTTGACTGATCCAGAGAGTTTTGGCAAGAGCAATAAAAACACTCACAAACATACACACACAATGGTTTAGTAGTTTTTATTTATATGTTTGTTGCACACATACACACACGCACACACACACACACACACACACATATATATACATATATATATAACAATAATAATAATACATATATAACAATGATTTTTCAAAGAAAAAGAGGCTATCATCTTCAGAGGCAAAGGATTGGTGTTAGTGTTAGTAGGAGAAGTTGGAGGAAATATCCCTTAAAAATATAATTGAAAACAAAAGTCAGTAGCAATATAGAGTTCTGTGAGAGTTGTTGGAATAGTGGACACATAAAGAAAATGTTACAATATTTATCTAGGAAGTACAGGTACATGTTAGGAATTAGAAAATATTTGTTTTTCATGAAATTTGTGTGTGACATTTGAAGGGCAACTCAAACTGAATCATATTTGGAGACCATGCTTGGAAAGATGGGTACACCATCATATTGTCTTCAGGTTTCAAGGACACAAGCCAAAACCAAGTGAAAATTCAATGCTGGAGAGAGAAAAAATGGGAATCTGATTTAATTCAGAAAACCAACAGAGCAAATCTGTCTACAAAGGCATGTGTTTGTTAAAAGAGTGTAGAAAACTTCTGATTTGCCTTTTGTTTGTAAAGGTGGCCATTTCCCATAATCCCTTATCTACTTTCCATTCTACTTGCTACAAGCCTCCTTTGCCCACTCCCACCCCCCAAATGTATCCTTTACTTTTCTTCCTTACATTCAACGGTGTGCGGTAAGTACAGGCTGTACCTGGTGGATCCCCTGAGATTGGGGATGTAGTAATGTTAACAACCTGACCTGGGCGTTGGAAACTAAACTTGGATCTTCTATGAAAGTAGCAAATGACACCTTCTGAGCCTCTAGGGTCAAGAGTGTTTCTTTATGTCTTAAATGCATGAGAAATCTCTTATTTAAAGTTTATCAGTGGAGAGTCAGCTCTCCAGGCACTATTTCAGCCATCATGACAAACATAATGCTCTGAAATAGTCATAGGTGTGGTGACCACACACTTACAAGTCTCATGGTTGTGCTTGGTGTGGTTCAACATGAATGAAGTTTCACTATTCTCCTAAGTCAATTATTAACTATGTTCAATTTTACTTGCTAACCTCTTAAAACACTTTGGTTTCTGCTTCTCATGCCACCAAATTTCCTTTGCTTCCCATTTCTTATAACTGTGTTGTAAATAAATAGCATAGGCCATCTTTTACAAAAGAAGATTTAGTTTAGGTTTCCTTTTTGTCAGTTAATAAAGTTTACATATCCTTAACAGAAATTTTGACTAGCAGAATTATTATGTCTGGAGTATAGTGGGTATGAGGCCATCATTGCTTTTAATACATTGGATTTTGACACCATATGTTGCCATTCTGTAATGAAAAAAGTGATAGAATTAATAAATTTCATTTACTCTATGTGTAGAAAGACTATGGTCAAGAATCAAATAGAAGCCTTCTGGGGAAGGGAAGGAGTCTAATTCTCTGACATACATGTTCCCTTTGGAGAAGACAGTAATTGGGAGAACATATTTTTATTTGTAGCTCTAAAGTTAACAATTTTGTTTGTTTGTTTACTCACTTTACATCTCAATATCTGTCACCTCTCTAATCTCTGTACCACCTCTTTCAGATCTTACCCCTACTCCCTCTCCCTTCTCCTCTGAGAAACGGGAGCTGTCCTATATCACTACTCCCTACACCCCCACACTCCCACACCTGGCACATCAAGTCACTGAAGGGCTGACTAGATCCATCCTCACATTCTCTCCCACTGAGTCCAGGCAAGGCAGCCCAGTTAGGGGAAAGGATCCACAGGCAAACAAAAGAGCCAAGGATAGCCTCTGCTCCAGTTGTCAAGGGACCTGCATGAAGACCAAGCTGCACATCTGCTGTATATATATAGTGGAGGAGGGAACAACTAGGTTCAACCTGTATTCATTCTTTGGTTGATGGTTCAGTCTCTGGGAGACCCAAAGTATTCAAGTCAGTTGACTCTGTTGATCTTCCTGTGGAGGCCCTCTCCTTGTCGGGTACCTCAATTCTTCTTCCAACTCATCCATAAGACTCCCCAACCTCAGTCTAATGTTTTGCTATGGCTTTCTGCATCGCTTTCTCAGGAAGGAAGTGTTTGCCTGGGGCTGTAGAGGTCAGTTAGCAAGAGTGTTCAACAACCCAAAGGAGAATGAACTCTATTAACATCCATGAGCATGAATGTAATAGCTCCTTCTGAATCTGAGCCAGAGAGCAAGTCTCAGTTCAAGTGCTAGTGTCTTATTTCAGGTTAGGGAATCACTGATAACTGAACTAAATAATACAATCTCTTTCTGGTTCACAGTAGATGCCATATAAGGACTGTGAATCATTTTATGCAGCTAAGTTTGTGGTAACATTTTTACACAGAAATATATATTCAACAGAGCCCAAATGGAAGAGGAGGAACAGCTAGAGGAAGGAAGAGCACAGCTGCAGCTGATAATTGAGAATCAGGTATGAAGAAATGTATTCCTAGAGGTTGTCATCTTTGGCAGGAGGACTATTAAATAGAGGTTAGATTTGAGATGGTTTATTGGGAAGAATCCTTGTGATTGACACCTGTGGAAAGCATGTGGAGAAATAGGTCAGGACTATATCAACAGTGGAACTTTGATAGAGGGTCAACCAAGGCCTTAGGCTCACCTCATCCTGACACTTTCAAAATGTCATAGCCAAAATGGCTGAGACCTGGTCCTGCAATAGTCAGTTGTCATGGAATATGTGCAGACTCAGAAAAGTCATGACCTTGGACAATGTGGCACTAGCTGAAAGCTGTCTGCTGACAGTAATGGCTTGCCCTTTATCATTGTCAATTATGAATATGCACACAGATGGACTGATGACCCAGGCAAGTCCAGTCAGTCAGTCTGATTGGACCTGGGCTTCAGCAGCTCCCTCTAAATTTGACTCTGCTCTCTGCAAGTGGAAGGATCTCAGATTGAAAGTTAATTTTCTGCCTTTAAGTTGTAATGGAAAGCCTCAAAAGTAAAGAAAAAATAATTCTATTTTTAATGCATTGGAGGCTGTACCTAAGGTTTTAAACCCATTGCAGTAACTGTTTTGATTATGCCTAGAGCACCAGGGATAACAGTACTAATTCCTAAAGGAGGAACTGATAAACATTTCACATCTGAGGAACTGTGGCTATTCTCAAGAGAAGAAAAGCAATTCTAATGAGGAAAGCATTGAAAATAAGCAGGTAGAAGGAAAGAAATAAAGAGGGATGATATTGTATATTGGCTCAATGAAACTATAAAATATTGGGTGGGAAAATCCACAGTCCCATGTTTATCAATTAAAAAAAAAGACTTCTACAGTCCAGAAGCGACTTAGAACAGCCAGGGCTTTAACTCAAGGTTAAAATTAGCATAGAATTAGGATGTTGGTTTTAGGGACACACACAGCCACACACAGACATGTTCTATTTCTTCCTTTCCAATTCTCTAGCCTTGTGTCTATATTTCCCACTGGTCAAACCAAGAAAAAGGTATATAGGAAAGACAGATGTTGGTTAAATTCCAAATTAGCTGGACTCCTAGTCAATCAGTGGCAGGGGGTAGGCATAAGTGGTAGATTAGGTAAGGGTTAGGACTCAGAAGGAGTTGAAAGAAATGATTTTAAATGAGGAAACAAAAGAGTGAAAGACAAGGGTCAGGAAGCTCCAGACTTTTAAGCAGTGATCACTAGACCCTCTGATGAAGATGAGTGTGAGAGCCTGATACAGATGATTTCAAATAAAGGAGGCTTGTTTCCAAAAGCAAAGATAAGAAGAGCCAACACAGTGGTGATCCAGAGACTCAGTCTGAAACCAGGGAATCCTGACACACCAGGATAAGGCTGATTTCATTGTAATCCCTCCTTCATATCCCCAGCTACCACTTCAGGAAAGCAGATCCCACACCCGGAGGTGATTGGGCTGGCGATTTTTTATCATTATAAAGAATCACATTGTAATTCGAAGTGTAGATTTATTCCAGGCTTTCCCATTAAGTTCCCTGTACTCAGTTTTTGCTTCATTTGTTCGGCACAGTACCTCCCAGTAAGCATCTTCATCTTAGACTGTGACTGCCAAAGCTTCCCTCGCTGTGGAGAGACTACATTGGCGCATGAGGCATCTCTAGTACATTCACATGCTTCTCTTTGGTGTGGTGTGAAATTACACAAGCTTGTGTCGCAGCTAATTAATTCGTTGGCCACCAGTCCCTCAAGCATTTTCTCTAACATTATTGCTGTCCTGGCTTTTCACACCCACCTCGTCAACATATTTCCCCTGCCTGCCATCTCACCCTTTAACAGACAATCTAACATTAATTGAATAACACATTTTTAAAAATGTGTTTTTCTACTTTTTCTTTGCGTTGCCTTCTTTGATATAATATCTCTCAGGCAAATTTCCTCAGAATTTTACTAACAGAGAGCTAACTTTGTTTTCTAGAAGTGTCTGTTAACAAGTTGTAAGTTATATTTTAGAGAGATTGCGTTTTTCTTTAATGATGAACTGATTCTATTTTTTTTTCCTTTCTTCAAGACAGAAAATAACTTCTTCATGGTAAGTGTGTGTGTGTGTGTGTGTGTGTATCAAGGTTCAATGTAGGCATGCATAAGATACATAATTCATTTATCAACATAGTCTTCACAAGCAAACATGAATAAAGACTTGTGTTGTCTTTTCTGTATACAACTTGTGGTTTAGGTTAATCATGGAATTTGCTATGCAACACCATATCAACAAAATACTTCTAGCCATGATTTAAGATCTCTTGAAGCACTGGTTTTTGACTCTCTTAATTTTTTACAAACTGTATTTTACCACATTTCTAACATTACAGTTTTATTTTATTGTGTACCTGTTTTCTAGTTATTTTAATCTAGTTGTATACTTATTATTTGTACTTCTGATATATTTTGAGCTTCACAAATCCACCAGGATGTCATGACAAGCCAGTTTTGTTTATGAGTCATTTCAGTAAGCAACATTCTGAACCTGAATTTTCCTTCCCTAATATCTGGAGAGCTACAGAAAGCTCTCTTTATGCCTATTTATCATTTCAGTTATTGCATGATTTGGTTTTCTCCAGACCGAATATTCATGTCAACTTAAAATTTATATGTTGAAACTCAGTCTCCAGAATAATGTGTTAGTGTCCATCCTACATGTGAGTTTCAATGTCTTTAAACAAAAGACTTCCATTTTTAGATCTAATTTAGTCTTGTATGATTGATTATTATTGATAAAATGAGTACAAACTGTAAGGAAAATTTTACTTAGCTAATTTGGGACTATCTAGAAGGCTAAGGAAGGTCATCTCAGTTAGGAGACAGATAAAAGCCAACACTTATCTCTAGTTGTTAAGGGTGGTGATCTAGTTCTGCATTTCTATCATCAGGACTCTTCCTACTAAGTGAGGTTCTGAACTTGGATTTTGCTTACCTTATTTCTAGAGATCTATAGAAAGCTCTGTTTATCTCTTTGAGCTCTGAACAGTCAGTAGTCAGATCAAAAAAGAGAGTCATTTGAAGTGTTCCTTTACCTGTCTTGGCACCTATCCTGTTTTAGACACTATTCACACTTACAATATCTTTGTCGCTTGTGATTCCCTCAGGAAGCGTGTGAAAATCAAAGTTTCCTAATTGCTCTCAAAAGAAAGTTTTGGAAAAACTGTTCCTTAAACAAAGCCACCTCTTTATGTAAATTTTTAAAAAGTTTCAGTTAAATAATTTCCTTGGGTTGTACCATATTATGCATAATGCCTGATAGTTTAAATGAGGTAGCTAAATTCTGAGATTGCAATTTTTTTTAAAAAAGTAATCTTCTGATGTCATAGAGGCTAAGTTTACAAAAAAGCATGAAGCAAGGAGCTACTATTGCTATCAAACAGTTTTCTAAGCACCAGGATGACATTGTGAGGCAACTGAATGCAACATGTTTCTTTTGAGCTCCTCCTTAACAAACTTGCAAATGCTGTCTTGGGCATTCTGCAGCAAATATTGTGTATGCAAGCACGTACGTGTGTGTATTTGTGTGTGTGTATTTGTGTGTGTGTGTGTATGTTTTCAAGGCCAGCATGCATTAAAGAAAGTGAAACTTTAGGATGTTTGCATGTTTTTAAAACAGCAAATGGGACCGACCATAAATAGTTAAAACAAGAATAGTTTAATGAATTAAACATTTGTCATTAAAATTTACCTTTGAGTGGGTTACAAAGAATAATACATTATGGAATACAGTAGTTGAAAACAAATGACAATGGCATACATTGAGTGCTTCCTGCAAACTAGGTACTCAGTTCCAATGAATAATTCTATGAACAACTCCCACACATAAGGCTCAAAGATCATTTGCTGAAGAGGGAATAGAAAGACTACAAAAACCATAGGATCAGAGAGCTTGCTAGGACCCTGTTTCCTAGTAATGTCAGATGCTACATCATAAAGTCTCACTAACATGACTTCCCAATCATGATCTGAGCAATGGACTTTCGAAAGTGGATAGGAAAAGATCATGAAGCTTCAACCCTCCACAGATTACTACAGCACATAAAGAATGCTAAGAGTGGTAGAAATAGTTTTCCCCAGGGAAGAGTGTGCCAACTGGTTATATCATATCAAATGAACAGCATTGTAAACATATCTACAAGGAACATTACACGGACTGGCCAGGTAATGTTTAGGAATATGCATGTTTATATAACAACAATTAATGGAAAAGGAGGCCAAGACGTTGAAAGAGAGCAAGGAGGGGTATATGGGGGGTGTGGTTGCAGGGAGGAAATGGAAAGAATGATGTACTTATAATGATCTCAAAATAAAAGAATATAAGCCATGAAGAAAGTCCTTAATATATTAATACACTCCCTACTTCTAAAGCTCAGATTATTGTGGAGTAAGATTGTACAAGCCAGAGAACCAGAAAATGTGTTGAGAGATTACCTTATCTGAAAATAAAACAAAGCAAGGGCAAAGAAAGTGGAGACACAACTGTGGGAACTGGGAGGAGCTGGGTAGAACTGGGAGAAGCTGGGAGGAGCTGGGAGGAGCTGGGAGGAGCTGGGAGGAACTCGGAATGGTAATCAAAATACTTTGTTTGAAATTCTCAAGGTATTACAAAAATTTAAACTACTTAAATATTCTGCCCTGTAACAGAAGTGTATGAAGTATCAGGAGATTTACTAAGTCAGTTGCCTGTGGCCACGATCCTGCAGTGTGTAGTGAATCACAGTGAACTTAAGGAGGGAGAGATGTAGCAGATAGCATGGAAAGTCAATCCATATTCTCAAGGGGGAACCCTCTCTCTCTCTACCTGTCTCTCTCTCTCTGTCTGTCTCTCTGTCTCTCTCTGTCTCTCTCTGTCTCTCTCCATCCCTCTCTGTCTCTCTCTGTCTCTCTCTGTCTCTCTCTGTCTCTGTCTCTCTCCCTCTCCCTCCCCCTCTCCCCTCCTCCTCCCCCTCCCCCCTCCCTCTCCCCCTCCCTCCCTCCCTCCCTCCCTCCCTCCTTACCTCCCTCCCTCCCTTTCTCTTCCATCTAGTGTCTTTCTTCCCCAGCTTCTTCCCTCAAGCAGTGGGAGGATGATGGGGGAGGGCTCTCTTCTCACCTGAAGCAGCAAAGCAATGTGTGTACCCACACCATTCTATGTGTGGGAAACTAAAATTAAAGCTTTAGATGAGCAAAGAATGTTTAATATTTACTCCAAGCCTCAATTCTGAATACAAAATAAGAAATGCACACAAAATATCTGAAGCAAAATGACAGATAGTAGACTATAATAGGTGAGACTGTAAATCAAGGAACGTTCTGGAAAGTTGTTTAGAATTTAATACTGGATCATAAAGATTATATTAAATTTTTGCTTACCTGACTACAGAGGTATGGATGAAACAAAAGCCATCATAAGGCTAAACATCCCTCCAGCTGACTAAGACTGTCGTCAGCATACTGTTTACTGACTGCTGGGAAAGGATATCTATTCTTCTATAAACATCTTCACAATCATGATATTCTGCCCTTTCAAATAAACAGCACTTTTCCAGGTAATATAACAGCATTTTTTTTCATAAATATAAAAGTTTTTCTGAATATTTTCTAATTTTGCACAGGTGATTTCATATTGAATGTCTTTATTTGGGGATGAATTAGAAACTTAATTATGCTACTTTTCTTCTTTCTATTGCCTGCTTATTCTGAGCCTGGCATGTTTGAAGCATGTTCCCATGACTTTCTCCAGGAACTGTAAGAAGGTAGTAAATGCTAGGATTCACTTCAGTACTGTCTATATCAGGATGTTGGAAGCAGCAAGAGCCGTAGGCTTGAATGGCTGTGGTTCATTTTATTTTGTTAATTTGTTTTCTAGAAGCAGTCTCTGGCAGGAATGAAAATCCAACTTTTATTACCTTAGCATTATTAGGTTTATTTATAGGGAATGTCACTTAATAACTAGTCATTAATAAAAGAAATGTAAAGATATCAATGTTTTCTACAACTACTCCCCTCATCAAACTGTCTAAGCATTCTGTGTGGGTTTGATCTCATGAACTCATTCTTATGTTTTCTGGGATATATCTTTAAATTCACTCTTTGTTTTGATTTCCTTCCTCAACTTACTAGTATCTATGTGGTTTGGTTTGGTTTTTGTTTGTTTGTTTGTTCATTTTGGGTTTTATCTTTTGCATTCTTCTAAAGGAACTTTGGCTAATAGTGTGTTTCTAGCTACTCCACATGGTCAATAGTTAGGAAATTCAACCAGGGGATATCTATGCTCTTTTAAATGTGCTCAATTTTCTATTATCATACATTATTTGTATGAGAAATTGGTATGCCTGTTTGTCTTTGGACTTTTTGTTTCATTTTGGAGAATTTCATGGCAATGAATTGCCACTTTAGCAGTCGTAAATTCCCATGGACTACACAAGTATAGGAAAAGTTTGTTATTCTATTCTTGATGTAATGATAGTTTCTTTGAATTCTTTACCTTTCCATGACTGTGACAAAAACAAAATAGTGGTTGTCAGACGAAACTGATTTCTTACAATCAATGGAAATAATAAAAATGGCACATATTAAATAGACACAGTATATCTTTTATATATTTGTTCACATTGTTATGAATCTTCTATAGTAAGTGCTTGGGCATTTGATACATCTAGCTTTCATTATAATCTATTGGCAGCATATTACAGGTGACAGTTTTTTTTAAAAAATGGCTTTCTTTTTAGCTTGTGTTCCATTGATGACTCCTTGATGTCTACTGCCATAGAAAGTTAAGACATTAGGAATATGGCACAGTTGATATATCCAGGGTGGGCATAGTTATATATCCTCATTTGGTACCCATGTTAAAGCCACTGACAAGCATTACTAGCAAAACATTTTAAAATGATGAAGACATTTACAATATGGTACATGATGTATGATGCATATATTGTGAACCAAACAAAAATATTCTATTAAAGAAAAGATTGACTTATGATTTGTTGCGCTAAGAAATAATATATGCTTTCACTTATAAACTGTTTTCTGCCTTACGTTTAGCTTATATATTACCTTACCCTTGTGGGAATGTCAAAGCTGCAGTTCTATTCCTGGTTTCCAGACCATATGTAGGTTTGAGATGTGAAAGTACTATTTCCTTAATAAATTTTAGTTCATATTGTTTATCTAGTGATATCATTGTAAAATAATGACACTAACAGTTTTATTTATATATAAAACAGAACATGCGATATTCTACAAGAGTCACAAGATGAGTGTCTATTAATGAACATGTCTTGTCCTTAATCCTTTTAAGTACAGAACTTGCTGACTTTAGCCAGCTCCACCAAAACCTACTTCCAAGATCTCTCCTTGAAGATTCAAGTCCTAGTATGGAATCAGCTTGGAGAACTGTCTTTCTGATCTTCGACTCTGCTATTCATCCTTTAATTGGGCAGGAAGATGCTCTCCTCTTTATCTTTAATACCATCATAAATAGTATCCATTCCAGAATTTGGCATTCCCAAAATTCAACCTGAGACTTCTGATAGCAGTTACATGTTCTTTCATGCTAAAGTTATCTAACTATCATTGAACAAATATGAGCCGCTTCTATGGAGTAAGTTGGAGGCTTAGGTGTATAATAACAGATGTCCAAGTATCATAACTTAGAAAGAAGATTTAAAGGACAAAGAAGAGGCAAGGGGGTATGATAAATGGATAGAAAGTATAAACAGTAATAATATTTATTTCTATATTAATGTTCAAAGGGAAAATCAAAATTGTAGAAATAAGGACACATGTAGCAGGGTGCACAGTGTAAAAAGTAAGAACCACAGCATTGGTAGATAACTCAGTGGTTAAAGCATCTGTGTTGCAAACATAAGGACCAGAGTTCAGAAATCCAGAACTCGTCTAAAAACCAGGTGGTTGAGATGTCCTGCCTATAATTCTAGATCTTTGAAAATAGAGACCATGGTTCTTTAGAACAAGCTGGATCTGGGTTCAGTGAAGAGACCCTGCCTTAACTGCTAATGTTAATGACCAACATAGGAGATTACCTAATGTCAACCTCAAGTTTCCACATTTGGATACATGGGCATGTAAACATATTCATGTAGCCCACATATGCAAGCATAATATACATAAAGGAAGATTTTATTTGAAAAGCAGGAGCTGAAATACATTGAATCAGGGGTAGAGGAAGTCCGGAATCAACATGCAGTAAGTGGGTACATTTTGATCTTTAAATTGGTGAAGGAAAAGTGAAAAGAAGAAGGGGTGATGAGAGCAAATTGAACACCTAACCTACAAACCTGGGGCCCCTTGAGGAGTTGTTTTGCCATTGATGGGATGCATGCTAATTCCAAACCACGCAAGGTAGGTCAGACCCTGTGGAGCCTTTACATATATTGGAGTGAATGCACCTATATGTCAATACCAACTCCATTCACCTAAGTGCACATATCAACCAGCAGACTTCTTGAGTTTGGTTTCTCTCTGAGAAAAGGCAAGTAAAACATTTCAAAAATGAAAATATTGAAACTCTATTTATACCTGTCACAGCAGCTTTGATGTGATCATCTTAAAGGAAAAGCTGGGTGTACAGAAGGGAGGGGGATGGAGGAAAAACAGATTTTTTGAAGAAAAGAAAGCCATCAAAATTATTTAGACAATATGATATAATCAAGAACCCTTTATGACTCAAGGTCCTGTGGAGCACACTGATGGACTGAGACCTGCACACAGGAGAATATAAAAATTAAAACACACACACACACACACACACACACACACACTCAAAACGTGATATTGGGAAATCCTATAATTAACTGTTCATTTACTTTTGGGGATGTGGACAGAAATTCAATAAACCTATGCATATAAAAGGCAAGTTTTCCACTAAAACAGTAGAGCAAAGAGGAAATTATATTGAACAAATGATTGTACAAATCATAGATTTTTCTTGCTCACAGCCTAATGATTTTTATGTTTCTAAATATATATATCACAAAATAGAAAAGTAAAACCTGAATCAGGTTCTATAAAGTAAAATTAACTTTTAAAGTCAGTAAGGCTTTTACTAACATTTATGTAGATCTTTAAGGTTTACAAAATCCTTATTATTCCCTTGTTATCTTTTTCATTTTTTTTAAGAGCATATACGACCCTCTCTCAGTCACTGTATGACTATGGAGTGATAGCACTCACTAGCCACTAGGGTGGGGTCTCATAAGGATACTTTAATGCTTCATCAAAAGGGAGTTGAAGAAGGTACAAGGAGCAGGATTGCAGCATGAGGGAGAGTTAGGTTAGAGCCAAAGTGTCACAGCCTTTACTTTTAGCTTTCTCATCTAGAAACAAAAGTTATAATGGGACTCACTTTTGAAGAATTCCTAGGAGATAAATGCATTAATTCACAGAGAGAAGCTAAGAAAGTGACAAGCTGTCATTTGGGAAGATTAATACTTTCTAAATTATAATAGTACTTTCAAGATGGATGGGAGATCTATAGCTAGAGTATTGATCAAGTACAGGCTTGAAAATGATTTTTTTTTCTTTAAGAGGAGACTATAAGTATAGCACATGTTGGAGCTTTAAGATATAAAGCATTCAACTGAAGGAGGAGTATATTGAGTCTGCTTACTAACATTCGTGGGAAGCTTTGGTATGTTTGAACCTGTAGCTTGGTGTTGTGTAATGATTTCTTCCAAGAATGAAGCATCAAATCTGCAGGGAAGTTCCTTATATAGAAAGGCAAATAACTCAGAATAACTTCAGGAAGTCCCTGAAACTGACCAGATTCCCCAGGGCCCTACTTGCCAGAAATAAATATCGAAAGTCTCTTTCTATCAAATTGTGAAGAAGACTGAGACAAGACTAATGGAAGAAACAGAGCAGTGAATTTGCCTAGAAGATGTTTAGTCCAACTTTGTCATGGGAAAAGAACACTACAATCTGTTGAACGGGCTGTAGGTTATGTAATAAACTTCTAATTGCCAGCTTTTATGAGCTGTCCCCCATGTGGGCTTTGGTGATGCAGTTGTCCTTTGAGGCATATCTGTTCCTATAAGAAACCCCTCACTGCTATTCCTGTAAACAACCCCAATAAAACTCCTTATGTGAGATTTTGACTGTGTCTATGATTTTGTTTGTTATGGGCTCCCTGTCTGGACTGAGTATACATGCATGTAGTATGTTCCCAGGAAAAGATTAGACACACAACAGTCAATATAAGTATTTTCCTTCTTAGAAGAGCTGAATTACCTGTGACCTTGCTCCCCTAGATCTGCCCTAGCAAGGATCTCACCATAGATATAAGGCAGGTTTAATACTCCTGAGTCCAAGAGGCCTCTATCATAGAGAAAGACAAAAGAGAAGTTTAAATAATACTTATTGCGTGATGAGGAGAAGCAGGTCTTTGATTTTACCTTTTCTTGTGGGTGGTTAGTTGTAAAAAAAATACTACAATGAGCCTAAACTAAACAAGGCAGCACAGGAAGAAATCTTAAAATACTCCCACCATTCCTCATGCCTTCCTTCTCCATTCAGCTAAATGACAAGCATATCATCTTCACTTCTTTTCTAGAATACAACATTTGAAATCTCAACTTTAAGTTACTCCACTATTTCTCCTTCTCTAACTGGCTAGGTAAGTTTTCTTCGCTGTGGTTGGATTTCATTCCCACAGGGAAAAGGAGACTTTAGGTATAGCATTATAACTGATTAAGAAGCCCACTACATTGCTTTACTTACTCTAAGGAAAGCAACAATTTTTTGTTTTCTGCTGCTCTTTATGCACCACATGCTCTCAGGTCATTAGCTTGATCTTTACCTCACTATAAAAAGGACATATAAGATAGGCATTGTGGCTCACACATTTGGTTTTACTTTTATTTTCTTATTTTATATTAATCCTTTTATTCATTTACATTTCAAATGATATCCCTCTTCGCAGTTACCCCTCTACCAACCCACCTCATCCTATGTCGCCTCTCCCCATTCCCTTTGCCTCTATGAGGATGCTCTTCCACCCACTGGCCCACTCCTGCCTCACCTCTCTAGCATCCCCCTACACAGGGACATCAAACCTACACAAGACCAATGGCCTCCCTTCCCACAGATGGCAGATAAGGCTATCCTCTGCTACATATGTATCTGGACCCATGAATCCCTCCATATATACTCTTTGATTTGTGATTTAGCCTCTTGAAGCTATTGGTCTAGTTGGTTTGTTGATATTGCTCTTCCTATGGGTTTCAATCCACTTGAGCTCCTTCAGTCCTTACCCTTCAGCTTCTTCAGCACTTCTATTGGGGTCCCCAGGCTCAGTCCGATGGTTAGCTGTGAGAATCTGTATCTGTATAGGTCAAGTACTGGTAGAATCTCTTAAGGAACAACCATACTAGGCTCCTGTCAGCAAGCACTTCTTGGTATCAGAAATAGTGTGGGGGTTTGGTGTCTGCAGATGAGATGTATCCCTAGGTGGAACAATTTCTTGATGGCCTTCTCTTCAGTCTCTGTTACATTTTTTTTGTCCCTGTATTTCCTTTAGACAGGAACAATTCTGGGTTAAAATTTTGAGATGTATGGTGGCTCAATCCCTCAACTGGGTCATAATCCCAGCAATGAGGAGGCAAAGGAAGGAAGGTCTCTGAATTTGAGCGCAGCCAAGTCTACTGAGTATGTTCCAGGACAGCCTCTATGTAGTAGAAAGACCCTGTCTCAAAAAATGTTGAAAGAAAAGGAAAGAAAGAGAGGGGGAGAGGGAGGGATGGAGGAAGGAAGGAAGGAAGGAAGGAAGGAAGGAAGGAAGGAAAAAAGGAAGGAAGGAAGGGCACATGAAATGAAAAGAAATAGTGCTGGAGTACATAAAGGGAGAGACGGTTGGTGGACATGCTCAAAGCACATGTGAATGTATGTATAAAAATTACAAAGAATTGGTAGAATATTTTGTCACTCTTTCAAGAACAATCTGTCAACTATACTGAATCTATTAGCTGGATGATTTTCCTTAGAGCAGAGTGGCATAAAATCTACATGAATTCTCTTTTTTATTATAAACTCTGCTGAATTCTCTTGTTTTTGACTACACAGGTAACTTGCTCAAACAAATTGTCTACTCTTTAATTTTCAGATTTTAACTTTCATGAGCATAATATATCAAAGCATTCTTCTTTTTCACCTTAAAAAGAACTGCACACTCACAACTAGGACTCTTGACAAGAAATCAAGCCAAGTATTGTCAACAGAGCTGTGTCCAAATCTTCCTCAATCCCTTCTGCAAATTTCCAATTAGAGTCCAAATAAAAAAATATCCATCCAAATAGCTCTTAAACTTATTACTTCTGTTTTTAAAAATGACCTAGATTTGGAGCATTCTTACCACCATCTTGCCCTATAATTATTAAAGTAACCATTTTACTACTCCCCCAGCTTCACAGTACCCCAGTTTTTGTTACTTTGTTTGTTTGAAGGAGTTGAACTTATATAATCCAGTGTGGATGGTCTAGAACTCACTATGCAGCTCAGGATGGTCTTGAACTCACTCTGATACTCACCAATCTACAGCTTCAGCCTTCCGGATCTTGGGACTACTGACATGACCCATTCCCTTCAGCTGCTTATTTAGCTCATGATCATTCACATGAAGTACCTCAAAGCAGTTAAACTGGGTTTATTTTTAATGTCACTTCATGTTACATGTTGCATATCAATAATACATTCTTATCTTTTACTTCCAGAAAATAGCAGAAAAATAAAGAAAAAGACATAGATATGCAGAGACAGACAGACAGAGAAAGAGTGTCTGAAATATACTCTAATAGAGGAGTATGAAAACAATGAGAAGGTAAGAGTGTTAGCACCACAGATTTATGACAAGTTGTTCTCCAGGAGAATCTTTTTCTTCAAGGAATCTGACTTGAGTCAGTTCTTGGGGTTAAACATTCTTTTTAAGTGTGAAAACATTGTTAGGTAACCTAAATAATTGTCTCTCATTAAGTATTCAGGACAGATCCTCACTTAGGACTATTGTAATTAAAATATTTCCAAAGTCAGAGTTCAACCGTCTTCTGTGAAAGTGCCACAGGTTACATGGACAATATTCTTTATGTTGCTCTCAGAGTCAAATCTTCTACCTCCCCTTTTTACCATTTGCCCCATGTATTTTCTTCTCTCTCTTTCTGACACAAAGTTTCCTTGATGCTCATTACTCCTCTAAGCTAAAGATTCAGAAGTCACTAAAGCACTATTTCTTCCCCAAGAAGTCCACCCAACAATCACCTTATCTTGAGTTTTGTTTCATTTCTTTCTTGAAAACATCTTCAGTATATGTCGAAGTTTGTTGCCTTTGAAATTTCATTATTGTCTCATCTTTGACATACCATTTTACCTCAGAGTCTTATATTATTCTCAACAAAAGGACACAATGAGTGGATCACATTTTATCACAATATGTTTATCTATCATTTGCTCACTGTAGCACACACAAGAATACACATACACTCACATGCACACATACAAATTTGCATAGGCATACACACAGTCCCATATGTGTGGATACATGGCACCTACACGTGCACACACACACACACACTCACAAAGAAACACAGAGAGGGAGGTATGCATGCACTCCTGCACAATGTCAACAATCAACTACCTTTTTTGAGACTCGTTTTAGTGAGATAGGCTAAGGCTCTCCTTGTTGAGTATCCATTAGCTTCTTGCAAACATTATTTTAATCTATGGATGAGTTGAAATAGCTTTACTTTTTTCATATTTTCTGGGGACCATATATATATATATATATATGTGTGTGTGTGTGTGTGTGTGTGTGTGTGTGTGTATATATGAATGTATATAATTTTATATGCTCCAGTTCTGTTATTTTCATACTCTCATTAAAATAGAAAACATGAGTCATGTATATTGGAAATGAGATTTTTTTCTCTACTATTTGGCATATTCCATACTAATAGAATGTATTAGTTTTCTAATAACTATATTCTAAATGTTCCTCTCTCATGACTTTATTTGGCAGGATGAAATACTTAATTATGGTTTTCAGCACTCAAATTTTAAATAAAACCTTTAGCCACAGTCTAAGTCAAATGCCAAAACAATTTTTTAATATCCATCCCAAATAACAACATTAGACTTTTTAGGAACAAATGAGAGATACAGAACATGGAAGGGGCAAAAGAAAAGAAATAATCTGCCACTTCCTGGTGGAAAGGTGACCCTGTTAAAGACGTATTTGTTAACTTAAGTGACAGAGGTTATGAAGCCAGGAATGGTTTTCATGACAGATTAAGCTGACTAAAGATCCACCTACCTCATCATCATTTGCTCCATTTAAACTTAGCTGAAGTCATCTCTGAGCTTTATCTGTTACTCTTTGAGCTACATAATGCTGTTCGAGAAATGTGAGATACTAAGAACATTTCTCATACACACAGACAGCAGACACACACACACACATGCATGCACATACACACACACACACACTCACACACACAGGTGTGCACTCATGCATATACACACTTTTATGAAAGTCAGATATACTCTGGTCTTGTGAGGTCAGTTGTCTTATTCAGACTTTCTTATCTGAACCAACCCTATAGTTGGTTCCCACTCTTTTTGTTCTAATCATTTCCTTGGTTTCAACATATTGGTGAACAACCTTGATAGAGCATATGATGTCCATTTGTATCTGCATGTGCACTGCTTAACTCTATCTTCCCATGAATCCACTGATTTGTTCCCTTTAGTATACTCACTATGTCTGCCAACTTGGAAATAATCACTGCCTCTGCTTTGTGCAGCCTGACAAATATTCATTGGCCTTAGACTAATTCATTCATCCATTTCTGCCTTGTGATTCTAAAGAACATCTGTCTGTATTTATTATCCTAGATCCTAAGCAATACAAGGTCTCCAATAAGACATTTGGTTCTTGTTTTTCCAGATGTGGCTGATTCCGCATAACTAAAGAAAGTCATTTATGGCACCAATAATGTTCTCATATTGCAGGATACTTACAAACGATTAAATAAGGCTGAAGAAACAATAACATTTCATCCCACACTGGTGTTTCCAAGTTGCCAGCTCTCTTTCATTTCTCTAGCCCTTGTTTGAATGGTCATATTCTTCCAGCTTCTCTCTTTAGATTACAAACATTCCAGCTTTTCCAGTATAACATTGAGGATCTTTCTAGAAGACTTCAAACTTCAGGTTCATGATCCATTAAATGTGAAACAATTTCTGCATGTTTCACAAGCTCCTTGTGACTTTTAATGAGTGAATTGTGATAACATGCTTGGCAGTGTACATGGCACAATGCCAGCCCTGGTGCCTGGTTACTGGCACTCATGGTAAGTATAAGGCTTATTTGCTTTTTTCACAGTAAAATACCTAGGTAAAAACTCACCATATCGCTGAAATTCACTCTTTTGTCATTGTTTACCTTGAATAATTAAAGAAAAATAAATTATAACTTCCCATGTAGGGTCCACGTGAACTGGTAGAGATTTCCCAAATAAATGTGCCAAATTTAAATATGTTGTGTGAACTGCTGAGCCAGAAATACATTTTAAAAGTTCTTTACCTCTATAAATTACAAGAAAACATCCTTGTAAATTGGGCAAAGTCTGGTCTCGTTTTCACAGTTGCATGTATTGACTTCTAGTGTCTCGTATCTTGAGTTTTCATAGAAAAAAAAATCATTCCTGAGACTACGGAAAATGGAAGATATAAAAGGCAACATAATTATGCAAATTAGGAATAAAATCCATATATTTGGCTCACCTCCACATTAAAATATAAAGCACAAAAGATGTTGCTAATATTCTTTTTGTTGAAAATGACTATCCAACAGTTTAGAACAAGAGTCCTCAACATGGAGGGTGAACGAGCTTTTCACAGGGGTTGCCTAAGTCATTGGAAAACACAGATATATATATTACCATTCATAAGAGTAAGAAAAGTTATAAAGTAGAAGCAAAATTATATTATTAGGGGTCAACACATGATGAACAACTGTATTAAAGGGTCACAGTACTAGGGTGGTTAAGCACCAATGGTTTAGAAACACATAGGTTTAGATGAGTATAAATGAAGAGCATATTTATCATCCAAAGCAGTGGTTTACTACAGTACACACAAAAGCACACATGCACACACCCCAACACACATGTGCACACACACACACCTATACACACACACATGTATACATGTGTATACATGTATACACAGTCACACACACATGCACACACATACACATGTACACATATATATGTACACAAACACACACAAATAAATGCATATCTGCACACACATATGTACACGCATACACATGTACATGCACACATATACACACATACATGCGCACACATACAAACATTCTCACAGGTATATTACTGCATTCTTCTGTTTCATGAAACATTGTCCATGAAAAGTATGAAGAAGTGTTTATCAACAATGATGACAGGAATGTCAGTGAGAAGCTAACCCAAAGCCTACAGCTGAAATGGAGAATCACTTTCCACTGTCTCAATTTCTAGACAACTTTCACATGATATGAACCAGTTACCATCTGTATACTTGGAAGTATAGTATTAATAACAATTTAAGTAAGAAATATTTTTTCTTATTTCCAACAATGGCATAAGGAAGTTTTGCCCTTAAAAATGCAATAAAATTTATGTCATGAGCTTGCAATAGTTTGGACAAGAGTATCAATGTTCCCAGATAAGTAGTTAGCCCTTTTGAGCCAGCATGGACAATCACTTGTATACTTTGTGAATATTTCCTAATCACTTCAGTATGTGTCAGATTCTGTAGTTTTGTTTGCTTGTTTGTTTGTTTGTTTTTTGAAGATTAGATATATGGAATAGAGCACCTGACCATACACATTTCACAATCTGGTGTTCTAAAATAGCAAACAAAATAAAACTCCATGAAATGAAGACTCTAGGATGAAATTGCCTCCTCCAGTGAAATATAGGCAGGGGAGTGTTATTCCAGGGAATAAGAACGCTATTTTCCTTTTTTATAAGAAGGGCTAAATTTTTGATAAAATGATCAAACAACTTATATGTTTCACAAAATGAACAAAGGTGTGGATGTCTTCAGACAAGAACAATATCTTGAAGATATACTGAGTGAATAGGAAGAGCTCATCCATTGAGAAGTAAAAAAAAGTAGAAAGTACATATATAGAGGTAAGAGAGTGGTGGAAAAAAGAGGACATTGTCACCAGACTGCTGCACTTCCACAGAAGATAAAACGCAAGGTCCTCTATTGAAAGGGAGGATAAGGGAAAGGAAAGGCAAGAAGTAGAAAATAAAAGCTATATGAAATAGATACAGGGGAACTATTAAATGGGCACATGTGATATGAATTTTAGACATTTTGAGGATGCACTGAAGAATCCTTGGAGTCCATTTAAGGTCAGATCTGTCAGGAGCATAGTGTTACAGCCTTTCTCAACAAGTTGTTAAGGGGCTAAGTAAAGGCCTCGCTGAGAACTTAACTTAGCTGCAATCAATACTTGACAAGCACATGTGATGGAGAGAGAAGGCAACAGAATCCTGCAAAGACACAGAGGGCTGATTGCAGTGACAGAAGTGGCTTTTAATCTTGAGAAAGGACGACACTATCACTTCTACTACTGAAGGAGTCATGGGTGGTGAGCACTGAGAACAAAGTTTAGCAATTAAATGTAGGAATAATATTCCTCTTGAATTGATGGAAATTTTACTTTTAATTAGAATATTTTGCATCTTCTCTGGTTGTTTTGTTTGTCAGTGATGTGTGTGCATTTCCATTATAAGGAAATGATGATCTAATTACTTCATTTATGTCTCCATTATATCTATATACCAACAAACTAGACAATATAAGCTTAGGTTTAAAGGCATCATGATCTGGGGTGATATTAACTATGACTTTTGGAACAGTGTAAACATTAAAACTGATGATTATTTTGGGACCTTGCTTTAAATATTCTTTTGTCCCTATATATAAATACACAATAGTTGTGGTCACATCTATGTTAATTTGCATATAGACTTGAGGACTCGACTAGGAATATGTATTCTTTACTCAAAGGGAAGAATGATGGATATAATTTGACTCACCTGTGGGACTGAAAACCAAATGATCTCTGAGTTCACTTGTATTTATCTCCTTGATTTGTCACCTAATCTAGTCCTTTTGAACTATTACTTGAGTTGGAAAGTTAAACCAGTGTAGACTTACAAGCAAAGAGAAAATAAAAATTGAATCAGTCTCATAGAAAAGAACTGTTTAGGATGTCTCCAAAAGCATATTGTCATTGGGCTCTTTAAATACCAGGAAAGGATGAACAGTAGATGAAGGGAACTCACAAGAAATTCTGAGGAATAATTTTGTGGACGTTGACTCCACAAGATTTCTGATGATTAACCTAATTAAATTGGAGTCTAACCTGTTACAGATTAGCACAATAACTTTGCATCTTTTTAAATAAATGTTATACTGAAAATAAGCAATTTGATCACCCTTTGATGAAACTGTGATTTGGAGAAAAAAGGAAGAAGTAAATAAAAGAGAAAGCTATATAAAAATTTTATATAACATTGAGGATGTTAAATGCAGAGAATATGACATTTGTTTAGGAAGTGAGTGGCATTAGAAAGAACATATCCCATCAAAGTGTGTTGAAATTTGTTAGACACTCTGACTTGGTTTAAAAGGTATGGCATGTAAATTACCCATGCAGGAATTGCCCAGGTATGCCAGAAAAACGTTTGCTTGAAGCAGGATAAAAATCCATTTGAATGGACATTACCAAACTTGGACTTGAGTTCATCTCTGGACTATAGGCGACTATTAGCTATTCAGCTTTCAGGAAGAATATATTGATAGCTAGCTTTGAATAAGAATCCTTGAGTAAGCACAGCCCAAGTCTCAGCATTCAGATCTATTTTCATAATTTTCTAAAATACTTAAATATTCAAACGTATTGCTATGGATCTTTAATGTCATCTATTTACAACAAAATATAAATATTTTTTATTCAGTAAAAATTTACTTACTATGAACAATTGTTTTATTTTGTTGTTATTCTATTAGATTTAGTATATAAAAACAGACATCAGAGGCTGGAGAAATGGCTCAGTGGTTCAGAGCACTGGCTGCCCTTCCAGAGGTCTTGAGTTCAATTCTCAGCAACCATCTGGTGTCTCACAACCATCTGCAGTGAGTTCTGGTGCCTTCTTCTGGTGTTTCTGAAGACAGCTACAGTATACTCATGTACATTAAATAAATAAATAAATAAATAAATAAATAAATAAATAAATACTTCATCATGGCATTTTCAGAATTTATTTCACTATACTTTGTTTTAATCTTTCTTCCCACATTCAAAAGAGAGAACTATTTACTTCCTAGTATATATTTTTAATGTACTTATTTGGTCTTCAATAAAGATTTTGAAACTTTTTAAAACAGTTTTTCTAAAATTGTTAACATTAACATTGTCATAACAGAAAACAAGAATGGGTTTGAATATAGACCTACAAACTGTTTCAGAGAAATCTCTGAAGGTAGAAAATTCCAACCATTGGACCCTTAAACTAGACAAGTGGACTGAGCTAGCACATCACACATGAAAAACTTGCTGTAATCAAAATCTTTGAAAAGTATTTGCTGAGTCAGAATCAGGAATAGTCATATTCAGAAACTAACTAGAAATTGCAATGAATAATCTTGCATTGTCTTTATTTAATAAAAACTAAAGAATCTGCCAAACAGTGTTATAGCAAAAAAGAGATGGAGAATACACAGGTGGACTATGATTTACTGAAAGCAGCTTAGTCCATCACTTTATATGGCATGGCCTTTGAAATGTCTGATAAAATAATTCACTTATAATATAAAAAGGTGATCAGAAAGGAGGGTGGCTTCTTGATAGCTAGCATGCTCTCCTAACTGATAAGCTGGTCAATGAGCCAAGCACCAGACCCCCAAGTACCTGCCATAGGCTCACTGAACTCATCCTGTAGAACATGACTTATGTCAAAAGTGAACTACAGTGTCAGAACTCACTTCTAAATATCCTCTGTGTTTACGTGTTTGTAGCCCAATGAGGCTTATAGATACTTGTAAAGAATCTATTACTAAGAATATACTATGTGCAGGCCAAGCAGTATGAAGTCAAACAAAGGTAAGGGTGCTTATTGGAGGAGAGCATTGTTCTGCATGGTTTCCTAGGACTAAACAGTATGTATCTAAGCAGAGCAAGTGATCCTCTCTCTCTCTCTCTCTCTCTCTCTCTCTCTCTCTCTCTCTCTCTC
>NW_021604672.1:1451987-1488552 GCF_004785775.1 Grammomys surdaster | reverse complement strand
TCTCTCTCTCTCTCTCTCTCTCTCTCTCTCTCTCTCTCTCTCTCTCTTTCTCTCTCTCTCTCTCCCTCTCTTTCTCTCTCTTACACACACACACCACATACACACACACTTCATGCACAGTGTTAGATTATTAATGTCAGTAGATAAACATTTCATGATGCAATAACCTATAATCAGAAATTACTGCTCTCAATTCTTTCCTACTGTGCTCAAGCTGAGTGTCTCTGTAGCCTCACACATTTTAGTAGCTCAAAGTTCACAACCCCTGTTCAAGGCCAATGAACCTATCTCCATACACAAGCACATAATCTTGCTCAGGTTATATATGACACCTCAGTCTGCATGACCTTTTGCAGCATGATGGAAATCAGATAAAAGCTTTCAGCTTTGTAATGCCATGAGATCAGGTTGCCATTTAAATCAAGGCTATCCTGTTAAGAGTTCAAAACAATAAATAATAGTGATGATGTGTGTCCTTATAACACTCAAAATATAAGTTACACTGATGAAATCAGATTCAAATTTAATTGAATACTTTGATTTATTAGTGACTGTACTGAGAATTCAAACTAGCCTACCAGGGAAGTATGGAGAACAATATCCTATCCCACCTTTCTACCTTGTCTACATGACATAGGTGGAAGGAGTGTTTAGTTACTTCCTCAAGTGGCTAGTTACTTTCTAATTTGTGTCATGTTGATTTGTTAAAATGCCATTCACTGTGTTAGTGGAGTTCCTTGTTGTCTTATTTGAGGTTGACTTTTCTTCTTTCTGAGGTGCATGTTATCAACACTGATCAGCCGTTTTCACAACCCTGGTGAAGGGCTTTGTGAAAGGCTAACCATCTGATAGCTTTAAAATGACTAGTGTAGGGATACTTGGTGGTATTTGTACTTTGAATCTCCATGCTAAATGAAATTAGCGGCAGGCACTGAGACATATCTAAATAATATAGCAGTACTTGAGACATTAGTATCTTTTTACTAAAATTAGGTAAATTCATGCTTAGCATTTTTGTTATATCCTTTATAAGGTGTATGAAGCAAATTATATAAGGAAATAGCTATGTAATTCTTGATTTGGTAACATTTTTATTGTGGTAGAAATACAGAGAAGCATAATTATTAGCATGGTAACACAAAAACACATAAATGGATTTAAATCTCTACACATAGTGGGATACCTGAAAACAACTTAATGTTCTCATGGGTCAATAATTTAACATTCTTATAGAACTGCCAAAGTAACCCATAATAAACCATCCAAGGTTTCTTTGATTACTCTACACACTTTTCTCACCTCAAAAATATGCTTCAGTTCTGAATAATCTGTTCATTCAGAATTGTGCCTAGCAGGTGGATGACTTGGTCTATCTGGTCTGCATTGTACTGATCTATAATGCTTTTGAGAGAGAGAAATTATTTCAGCCAAGAATCAAACTGAAGAAGAGTGTCAAAGTTAAAATGCTAACTTAGACAAAGCCATCGTTTAAAGTTATTGCTTTGGAGCTGGTGCGGTGGCACAGTGGTTTAAGAAAGTTGCCACCAAGGCTACCAACCTGAATTTAATCCCCAAGACCCTTGTGGTAGCAGGGAACTAATCTACACAAGTTGTCTCCCATACATACAACACAACAAAACACATACACATACACACATTTTTAAAAAGCATTTAAAATAAAAATAATAAGATCCAATAAGATCCCTTTGAATTAATTTTTATACATGATTTTCAGGGTGTCTCATATTCATATATATATATATATATATATATATATATATATGTGTGTGTGTGTGTGTGTGTGTGTGTGTGTGTGTGTGTGTGTATGTGTGTGTGTGTAATTTATCTATTAGTACAGGTAGCAATTAATTCTGGCTATCCTAGAAGCAAACAGTGAAGACTGAAATCATCTAAGAGTCTTGAAAATTATCAGCAGAGAATCACTGTCAGTGGAGCTCAGTGAAACAGTCCACATGATATCTGTAGAGGATGCTCTTTATGAAGGAGATGCTACCTTCCCTGTGGGTTTGTTTCCCTGGTCTTTGGTGCTGAATGGTACCTGGTGTCATGGTAACATCTGGAAGCTTATATTGCATATGACAGTGTAACAAAAGCTTGGAGGATTTTGACAATAGAACTGCAGGCTCCACAGGGAGAGGTCCAATCATAGCTCTGAAAATCTTGCAGCATTCATAAAACAGAAAGAAAAAGCCAATACCAGAAAGAGAGCCACCAGCAGATCTCTCTGCAGAATAACCATTGACCTGATGATAACTGCCCTCCTGCAAAGATGAAGAAGCCTGGGGAAGACTCTGTTCTGTTCTAAGGAAGAAATAAAGTGATCAAGGTCTTAGAGGGAGTTGGTTTATTGTAAAGAAGTCAATAATCAACAATATTCTTGATTGGAGAACAACTGTTTAGAATTTGGAAGAAAGAGGTTTTTTTCCCTTTAATAAACTATTTTGTCACTTTGATTGCATAAAAATAATGTGGGAATTACAGTTTTACTATTTGATCCCCACTGCTTCCTAGACTGCTAATATCTTTGAAAATTTGTTTCTATTGATGAGCCAGTATTGCTTTATTACTAGTTATTAAGAACTGACATTTACATTGTGCGTCTCTCTTTGTGTTTTCTATACCAACTGCTCGCAGAATAGAGGACAGAAGTGAATGAAGAGGAGCGTATGAAATCAAACGCACACGGTGAGAGAGAAAGGGAGGGAATGAGGGAGGGAAGCTGGAGAGAGAGAGAGAGAGAGAGAGAGAGAGAGAGAGAGAGAGACAGGGACAGGGACACAGAGAGACAATATTAAGTTATTCAAAGGAATTCCACTGAGCTAAGTATGCTCTGAACTCTGAACTCCAGCTCCTCCCCTTGCCTTGTTCCAGAAGCCTTGGTGATCAAGGACATTTTTAAAGGTCTTTGTCTGTACTGTGTTTGGGGTGTTAAATAGTGGAAGTTGACCAGTGTACCTTCTTCCTTATCAGCTGACTTTTTAAACTAAATGATACACATGTAAGTCTTTCCCAAAGATGTGTGTGTGTGTGTGTGTGTGTGTGTGTGTGTGTGTCTGTGTCTGTGTGTCTGTGTGTGTCTGTGTGTGTGTGTCTTGGTAATTCGTTTATTGTTATTGCCAAGTAATTCCAGTATACCGATGTAGTTGGTTTTATTAATTTACCTATGAAAGAAAATCTTATATTTTTATTTTTACAAAATAATGATTATTTCTTTTAAATTTTCATTTCAAGATGTACATCAATTTTTTGGTAGATTATTTCTGTATATTTTTCATTGGAAATAACAGTTGCCTTGCTATATCTAAACAAACTTAATGATTTGGAATATAAGTGTTGAACTTGTAGTGAGATCCTTTAACCTTCTGTCTCTTCCACATGCCCAATTTGTGTCAATCTCAGACATACAAAAGTTAAAGGAATATTTTATCATCTGTTTTAGTTTGTAATTCTATTCTATTTGTCATGTGTTAGTGATAGCAGCTTTTTTTAACCCAGACAAATTTGTACTGTAGCTTGCTTCCTTAAACCAACCCCCAGGCTCTGGTCTGTAACTCACATAACATTTCAATTTAATATTTCCTGGCTTAGCATTCTAATATGAAATTTTTCAGCTAAAACCTCAGTATAGCAAATCCCTATGAAGATCTGCTTGATAAGGCCAGTCTTCTCCACCATGCTAGCCTTTGCCCCTGTGATTATAAATTATACTTGTTCTATCCATTATGCTTTTTTTCTTCATGGGTTTTGTTCTTCTTTCCAAATACTGACTCTCCTCACATGCTTAAGTTATGTTTCATTACCATCACAGACAACTTCCTCCAGGAAGCACTCCTTGCAAACATCCTTGTCTGTGATGTTGAACCATAGAATGAAATTCATGTTCACCCTTTTCAGATCTGTTTCCCTGGAAAGCATCAAAATATTTGAGTTCTCACCTGTGTAAAATTTTGTTTTCACATTTTAAAAGTTCTCTATGGAAGATTTATACTTCACCAAACAGCAACAACTCATGGGATTTTCCTCGGTTCTTACAACAGCATGACCAAAGTGCACATGAATTTGTCTCACAGTTGTTTTAGTAAGTAAGGGGCTATTATTTTTTTGTCACATACCAAGAAAACTTGGATGCGAACCTCTAAGACTTGTCTTGTTGCTGCAATGCCTAAGGCTATTTTATCTTTCTGTTCTGACAGCCAGAGGGCAAGGCTTTGCTCATCTTGGTCAGAAAATGGATGCTTCATCTTTATCTTCATCTCACCTTTCTGTGTAGAATATGAAAAAAAGAAAAATCAAGAGGATGAATGGAGGAGAGAAATTAAAATTTTGTGGTGAGTCAAGACATTAATTTTTAACTCCAATGGTCAGAACTAAGCAGACTACATCTAGCTTTAAGAAGCTGGAAAAAGCATGATTATGATGTTAAGGACAATGTCTATGAACATGAAGAAATGTTCATCAATGTCATCTAAGCAATTAACAAAGGTAAGGTCAAGAGGTTGAGTGATATTACCCCTTCCAATAACAGCCCAAAGAACATGCTTGCCCTATCCATTCACATGATGAGTATATGGCCATAAATTCATATCCACACAGAGCTCTGTCCTATTCATGTAAAATAATATACTTAATTAATAGAAGGTAATGTTTATGATCATGAAATATAGATGTTAAGCAATTATACTCTTACTAATTCTATACTTTTTCTAAAGGTAGGATCATTAAAAGGATAATAATAGCATCAATTTATAATTTTCATTGCATCTATTCTGGGTCAGTATGCTTAGTTGTATCAGGTACTAACAAAATGGCTTAGAGGTTAAGAGCCTATACTACTCTTCCAGAGAATCCAAGTTTGGCTCCAAACACCTATATAGAATGAAACATAAACTCATGAAACTCCATCTTCAGGGAGATAAGATACCTCTGACTTCCAGGGCAAGCTGAGCAACTCCCCTCTCCCATACACACAAATTCATAGTCTGTTCACCCAACTCACACCAAACACATGAGCATATGCACACATGCACACATACAAACTCACAGCCCCCACACACTCACATACACACATAAACTTACACTGACTTACACACGTGCATGCACAACCACACACACAAACTCACAGCCTTCAAACATTCACACTCACATACACACATCCATATACACACATTTAACAATAAAATTTTCAAGAAAAGGTGATCTGAATTTTGAAACAGACACTCCAATTTCCATCTTCTACAGCAAATTTACATAGGTACTTTGCCATATACTCTAGTGTGTGCCAGGAACATCAGAGAAGAGAACAAGATCCATATATGTTACAAAGGTTGTTTTTTCCCTCACTATGAAAAGACTCTCATCACCCAATAGAAAACACAGAAAAATAAAAGTATGTGAAGCAAATTGATACCACCAAGATAGTATTGTAAGTGGCAACCCAATGATTATGAATGAAGACTTTGAAAAGAAGATCTTAAGGTAAATCCCAGGAATGGATTGCCTTACTAAAGAAAAGCACACAGGATACAAGAACTAATTTTCCATTAAGTGGGAAATGACTGGCAAGTGTACAATCTCTCATTGGTTGGGTTTTTATTTTTTTGTACAGTAACTATTTAAGAGTTTTTAAATATAGAGGGTAATGTAGTTTTAGGTCATGTCTAGCTTTTCATAGGAGTTCATGGTGCTTTCTAAAATTTGTCTCAGCTTGTATGATTAGGAGATTAGGCAATGCCTGAGAAAATGAACCATGTTTATTCCCCAGAGCATACAAATTATAACTAAACATAGACTTTAGTTTATGACATAGATTATTATCCTAGCCTTTAGTAATGGCAAAACCTCCAGGTCTCTGTACCTCCAGATCTCTAGATCTCTAAATTTCTGGAGTATGTTATATAACTGAATGCACTAAAATATGTTTTCATAATATTTACTTTTAAATCCAGACAGGTTTTACTTGTCAGTTGCAGAATTAATGGTCAAATACAAGGTCTCTTATACTACACACATGGATACCAATGAGCTGCTCCCCAGCCCATGATTTCTTGATGCTATTAATGGTGCTATAAATCTGTGAGACTGCTGACTACCTTTTCCCTGCTATAAAATGAGTTTGACAATGAAAATAATTGTACTACATAAATTGGTCTTCATTCTAACATCAACACTTATTATTCTCATTCTGTGAACAATGTGGTCCACAGAGTCTACTTCTTCTAATAAGTGTGATATAGCTATGAATCAAATATAGAGACTACCATTGTTACTTTAAAATCATGACTTAAAAATACTGGGTGCTTCATACCATAGCAGCTTAAGTCTATCAGTACAGTAGAACAGTATAATTTATTTTGAAATAAACTCAACATCTTCATGCTATTAGAAAAAAAAAGTGTTTCTCAATATGTTCTTCATATTAATACATAATAATACCAAGATTATAAAATTAAAAGTGCTGAGATGCCAGGAAGCTAATGAATACAAGAAGCTTGCTACAGAATGAACATTTTGTGGTTCTTATGTACAAAGCACTAATTGTTTTTGAAGCAGCCAGTGAAGCATGCATTGTCATGGGAGGATGCTCACTTCCTTTGACCAGTGGAAATGCTATGATTCTGTATCCTCTATGCTGTCTTAGTGTGCATTTTTATTAAAATCTTAACCCTTTAAAGGCTCAAAGTGGGAGCAGATGAGTTAATTTTAAGTTTTTGCTGACCTGTGTCATGTCACCTCATCTGATCTTAGAATAGACAAGGTCAAAAAAAAAAAAGCTACACATGAAAATAGTTGCAAAGCATGTTCTTTGATCACTGTGAGAAGAAATGGAGTCCACAGAAAAATGAACAAACATATGGTGCCAAGATGATACTATAAGCAACCAAAACTCATAAATGAAGACAGTGGACACATTGTAAAAGAGTTCTGAATGGAGACTTCACTTTCTAGAAAATATTGACATAGTAATTTGCATAATTAAGGGCAACCCCCTAATCACTTGGCTAGCCAAAGAAATTTAAGAGATTTCAAATTTCCTTCAGTTTCAAGGTCTTTGTGTAGGAGACAATTGACAAAAAATCTCCTACAATTTACTATTGATAACACACGTACAGACAAGAGGAAGGCAAAAAGAAGAACTTTGTCTCTTTCTTAAACTCTCTCAAAAATGGATATGTACAGGCTGGCATTTTCTACAAAAAGGTAGCCAATTTACAGAGCTAGCCTTTTTTTGACATTTAAGTACATTAATTTTCCAAGGAAGCAATAAAAGGTGATATTGAATTTATAGCCATTATAATGGCAGTTTGGGTGCATTTATGTCATGGAATTCGAGAAAACCACCTATTTTCCCTCAAAGATAATTCTATTTGTAAAAGACAATTCAAACCACATTGTTTTATGGCTTAATCTTTGCTTTTGGAATATATACAGGATTAACAGATAATATTTTGGTCACTCCTGGAGTTTTAATTTGGCTAAGATATGACACCCTCCAACACTTCACTTCTGGGAATCTTGAAAGGGCAAGTTTTATTGTGACACATGTTTTATTCTCCAACATGTAATTTGTTTGGCCTCATACACAAATTTAATTTATTAAATGTCATTGAGATGCAGCTACAGACCATTTCTGCACACTCTGGAGTACCACCACTGTCTTCAGGGACATGTCCCATAGCTGATTCTAACACTTGCTATTTATGTGACTCAATCAGGGGGTTTGCTCTAGTTCTGGAAGTATGAAGTACAAAAATCGGTTTAGAATTGGCTATTAACTCCGCAGGACTATGGTAAATAAATAACACATCCACATATGCATACATGCACATATGTACACACACACAGACATTAGAAATTAGTAGGATTTTTTCTTATAGATTTCTATTAATATATTTATATTTTTGTCCCTTGATGATTGTGATTTAAGAAAAAAATCTATCTACTGAAGATACAGAGAATATTTATTTATTTGGTAAGATCTTTGTTTTACTTTAATGTATTTTTTTTACATAGGACCTTGGTAGCTCAAACTAGCCTCAAACTCATTATAAACTCATATAACAGAGAATAACCTTGAATTCTTCATCCTCCCGCCTTTTGCTGATTGCTGGAATTACAGATGAGTGACATAGAAACAGCTCAAAAGTATCATTTATTAATCAATAAATTATACAGGATAAGTCAAGTGAATAGTTATAAAAACATGTAGCAGTTATATTAACTGACTATTCTTTTTTTAGACATCAGTTTTTTCAAAAAATTAACTGAAGATATAGAATTTTACATAATTATAATGCATTGATTATTAAGTGCAACTTTATATATTTTGTTTTATTAAAAAATAATCCTTGGACAGTAAAGTTTGAAGTCCTTCTCTTAGCTGAGAAGCTAATGACTGCTAGCAGCTACTGAGGGAATGTTTCTTTCTTGTCATTAGGTAGGGAGATGTTGGCATGGTTCAGTGTCTCACCCCTACACTCATGTGTGTATGAGCAGCAGTAATTTTACTCAGTGGGTTATTAGTTTAACAAGTCTATATATAGGGCCTGAAATTAGTAGGGAGATGTGTTGGGTTCTCCCAGTGGAAGCTAAAAGGAGACAGCAGTTGGGGGTGTGCTCACAATGAACTCTTCCTCTCTATGTAAGTGTGTGTGTGTGTGTGTGTGCGTGTGTGTGTGTGTGTGTATCTGTCTGTCTGTCTGTTGGTATATACATATATACATGTATACATGTGCATATCTATATGTATACACAAAATTGTCAAAGAATTAATTAAAATATTACTTAAAATGGTATTCATTAATTTTGAAAAACTGAATAAGAAATATAGGACCAGGTAAAATTAAGAAATTGGGTAAAAGTACAAATTTGAAACATATCAAGAAGTTTCTATATAACTCTTAGAACACATTTTAAAAACTTTCTACTGCTACTCTAGGTTTTGAAACATCAATGCTAACTTGTTTTCAATTAAAGAAAGACTTATTGTTTTAAAACTGTTGCTGAAAAATTAACCTATGTAATTAAGTTTTTCTACAAATTAACAATGTAAAATATACTTTATGTTTTTATATTTACATTAGACTTATAATGTAAAATTGTATAATTATATTCATATGTAACTTATTTTAGCATCCTTTTTTCTCCCAAGTCCATTGCTGTAACTGGTATGTGTGGAGGTCTGGGAATGGATCACTCAAGTGCCAATATCAGTCAAACAGGGCTGATTTATTGGCAGCCAATGACAAGGCTGATCAAACAGAGACAAAGTTTAGACTCAGGAGCTAAACTGCTGCCCTCCACCAAAATCCTATAGCGATTTTAAGCCTGATATCAATAAAAGTCTGTGCCAAGTTATTCCACCAATTAGGATTTAGGGATAGGGATTTCCTTAGGAACCTGTTCTTGTGGTACACTTATCCTCTTCTCATTGGTTGGGTTATTCAACTGTGATTTGCCTAGCACTCATGTCTCAACTTGCCAACCAGGATATTAGCTACCCATGTACATGTCTTCTTCTGCCAAGCAGGATGTCAGTTATCTAGGAAAGTCTTGGAAACGTCATTTAACCACTACTCAAAATGGAAATTTTATTCCAAATGTTTTCATATATTAGTATATATTAGTACAGTTGTCTCTCTTATGTTGTGGTTTATCTTAGGGGCAGCTTATTATACACAGGTACAGGAAATGCTGCTGGGTGGCTAGTTCAGGTCCAAGCTCATTGTGGCTACCTACACAAAGCAGATATAACTGACCTCTATTGTGACTGGTTTCCAAGAAGACAAAATCATAGAACATAATAGACTATGCAGACAACTCAAGCATGAGAAAGTTCCCTAGTAACAGTACATGAAAAGGTTTCCTTTTAACAGTAGTAACAGCATAAAATGGCTGACTGGACAGTCAGCAGTTTCCCAGACTTTAATAATATGGTTACTTTATCAGTACAGACACTCTTCATTAATATGCACCTGGTACCTCTGTTTCTTATCTAGACCTTTTCTCTGTGAGGAGCACACTCTCTACTGATTCCTATGAAGACACAGAGGAATTATGACCATATACTATGCATTTAGTTAGTAGTTCACTTTGCCTTGCTTTGAGATCTGATTGCTAAGATCTCTGTTCAAGGCCCTTCAAGTGCTATGATAATAGAATGATACTAATTAAAATACTTCATCTAATTATTTCAGTTTTAATGGATTGCAATTCTCAAAAATGTTCTATATGTGCTTAATTAATCGATTTATATTTCTAAAACAATTATTTGAGACATTTAAATAAAATTCCCAAGAGAACTTTGACACTGTCAGAATTTCAAAATTAATTCATGTAAAATTAATTTTGGTAACACAATTATAAGCAATCATTAATCACAACAATTACACAACTATGGAAGAAAAAAATTAAAATCATCCAAAATATAAATTGGAGTATTTTATTAAAGGACAAATCCCCAAATGGACATAATACCACTGTGCTATTGTCGAACCTATAGGAGTCTAAGCACTAGGTGTGACACGAGTGACTGTAATTATCTTGTTCATTCAAAATTTTATAGAAATAGAACACAGATTTATGAAGGAAGCTTCCCCATCATTCACAAGTGACATGTCTGTATTTCACCTTACGTATTCCTTTAATCCATATGAATGAAAATGGTGCCAATTACATTATGTCACTTTGAAGATTCATAATGAACATTTGTCACATAGCCATTGCTCAATAAAGAGTAGCTGCTGATTTTATTCCTATATCTGGGAAGATTATAATGACTTGTTCTTCTAAAAATCATAGTTTTGGGGCCATCAAGATGGCTTAGTGAAATAAGGCACTTATTGCCATGTCTTACAACCGAGTCTGATGCCCAGGAACCAATCACATGGTAGAAGCAGAAAACTGATATAAGTAAGTTATAGTCTTAGTTAGGGTTTTACTGCTGTGTACAGACACCACAACCAAGGTAAGTCTTATAAAAGACAACATTTAAATAGGGCTGGTTACAGGTTCAGAGGTTCCATCCAGTATCATCAAAGGAGGAACATGGCAGCATCCAGGCAGGCATGATGCAGGAAGAGCTGAGTGTTCTACAACTTCATCTGAAGGCTGCTAGCAGAATACTGGCTCCCAGGCAGCTAGGACACCCGTGTTAAAGCTCACACCCCCAGTGACACACCTATGCCACAAAGGCCACACATCTCAATAGTGACACTTCCTGGGCCAAGCATATACAGACCAACACAGTTACTCTCTGACTTCCACATGTTCGTCATGATAGATACATGTGCCCATCCCACAGACACACTCAACTATTCTCTCAAATGCTTTAAAATGCTTTAAAAGACACTCCTTTATGAACCATTCAGACCTGCATCTAAATTGATCCACATCAATTTTCCCATGATTTTCCTCCATAATGTGCCTCAAGGGAAATATGTATTTTAAAAGCGATTGATATGGAAAAAAAGGTTGACAGCTTTGGTTTAAAGTAAGGGGCAAGGAATGTGTTTTCAAAGCACCGTCTTTGCTAAGGTTTAAAGGTGTATTTCAAAGTTCATTTGTCTGAAACTTGATTTCAGATTTGAAGTTGCTGAGGGATCGGACCTTGAAGGTACTGAAGCTATGTGCTTACTAATGTATAAGGGCCACTGTCAAGGGCTACATTCATTATCAAAGAGTGTATTCTTGTTTTCTTATACTGACTATCCATTTTTCCCTTCCATGTCTGCCAAGAAATGGTGCAGAAGAGAGTTTCACCAGGAATTGGATCTAAATCTTGTACTTCTTTACCTTAGAAGAGACACAAACAAAACTTAATTAATTATAAAATACATGCTCTCTGCTGGCTGATTATAGTGGCACAGAATGGATCAAGACTACATAGTTTTTAAAATTATTTAATTACATTTAATTTTCTATAAAAGATGATTTCAAAAACTTCTTATTAAAATAGTAATCTACTGCTATGTTATTTCAATTGCCTACTCCCAGTGTTCATTCTTAAATCCTCTAATCCAGTTCTTTAGAACTACTTAAAATTATCCATATCTATCAGACTCCTTGATAAATTCAAGCATTTCAAAGAATTTCTCCCACACACCTCTCCTCTTTTTCATGTGCCTGGAGAGAGCCACTCATTGAAATCTCTGAAGTTGTTTCTCATAACCATTCCTCTTTTCTGAATCCTTACCTGATAGAAATCAACTTTTAAGAAAAAGAAGAAGGAAATGGGGTAAAGTAATCACAATCAAAGACAGAATGTGCTGGCATTTCCTGAGGTGATTAGTGGAGAAAGAACACCTTCTCCAGCTGAGCCTAAGGGTTGGGGTGACCCATTTATCCTGTACTTGTTATACTCAACACTATGCTTGACACTAATTAAAAAATAACAAGTACCTTTCAATTCATCTCACCTTTCCAATAGAGGTGATACACTTCATGAGTTTCTCTCCACATGCTTAAGAGGTTAACCTAAATTAGTCTGTCTAGAGAAAATAACTTTAAAATAAAAAAGGTTTATAGAAATCCTTTTTTGACAGAAATATTCTTTTCCATAGATGTGAATTTGTCAATACAACAGAAGTAAGCTTCCTAAGGAATATTCTGGTCACCTTGTTATATAACTGTAACTAAATATATGTATCAATCCTTATTGAAACAATGGTTGACCTAAATCCAAGAAAAGGCTTCTCTGCTTATCTAGCTCCCATTTAAAACAAAATGACTATGTGACATGTTCATTGGGAAGAAACCCTCTCTTCAAAAATCTCATTGAGGCTTAATATTCAAGCCTCTTCAACCAAGTGAGTAAAATATAATGTGTGTGTGTGTGTGTGTGTGTGTGTGTGTGTGTCTGTGTGTGTCTATGTGTGTCTGTGTGTCTGTGCGTGCTTTATTGTGATGGCTTATACATTATATATCCAGGGCATGATGCATTGAGAGAGTATAGCTCAGCCCCAGTTATATCATGACCTCCTTTGCTCCATTTGCCTCTGATTTAGATGAGTATCCCAGAAAAGATGCAAGAGACATGTGTCATCCACATAGTAACATGTCATTCTGGTGCTTATGTAAAGATGTTTATACCAGGAAACAGAAATATATTCTTCACACTAGATGCTATGGCCTGGGATCACTGTTCTTGGGTAACGAAGACTGACAACTGTTAAAGACATTCTTAGGAGTGTAGAAAGCTCTCCTCTCCTTAACTTTCTATGCTGGTCTGCATAGTATGATTTTAGTATTACTATTCTCTGGCTCTCTTGATTAGCACTGAAGTTTCTCATGAGCTAGGGGAATTCAGGCGTGTGTCGTACCCAAGCTTTTCTCTGCCAATGTCATTCTGTGCCACTCCTCTCATTTGTTTTTTGTTAGTCACTAGCTGAAACTTTCAGTTCTGATGGAACCTTCTGAAACTTGGAAACTTAAGACTCCCTGTGTAGATGAATCAAGTAGCCATTATCACTCACACAAGCAAGATCAATTCAAAACACTGTGCATGTGCTGGAATTTTCAAAATCTATTGCAGGATAGGACAAATAAGTAACTCTGGTTTAAAAAAATCTGTTTGCTTGCATATTTTTTTCTTTAAACCATTGAAAACTCTATCTCTGCTCCCTTTGCAGAACCTATTCATGACTGTTTAACAATAATTTTACATTTACAGTAACAAACAGGTGCTGGACTTGTTATACCTTTTCCATCTTCTCCCAGATTTCTATTACAGCAGCATAAAAGTTATACCTGCACATACTACTATCCTCTGATTCATTCCTCTTTGTAGGAAAAGATCTGTAATTGTCTATTACAGTGTTTTCTATTGTTTGTCAACTTGAGAGAGTCTACAACTATCTAAGAGCAAATGTCTGGGCATTTCTGAAAAGAAGTTTCTAGATTGATGAGTAAATCTAGAGATGAAGACACACTTCCATGGGCTAGAGTACTAGATTAACTAAAAAAGACAAAACAAGCTAAGTACCAGCATTTATCTTTCTGCATCCTGACTACTGATGCAAAATGGTCAGCTTTCTCATGTGCATAGTTTGGTGTATGGCCAAGTAAAGGATGGAGTGATGCGGTTCTTGTTCTAGGATCAGAGCCAGCAGGATGTGGCCTCCATGAGTAATGATGGCTGCTATGGGCATAAAGCTTGTTTGTGTAATAATGTAAATTTTTATGTTCCTCCTTTGAGGAATGTCCCCTCTGCCAAGGTTAATGACTTCATGATAATCAGTTACCCTGAGTCAAGGAAGGAAGGGTGTGGCTAATTTCTCAGCAAAATGGTAAATGCTGAGACTTCAGGATAGCCTTTAAGGGTTTCATGTTTTGAAAACAGGAGTTCAAGAGCATATAATATCTCAAATATGCAAAACATAAGGATGTAATATGAATTGTATAAGGAGCTTTTCACATCTAAAAGAACAGAGGCAACTGTACTGTAAGACAGCTAGTCAGAAAGAACCTAGGGATAGAAATAAAGAGATTTAGGGAGTAGTGATTTCAAGATGAGATCCCAACCAGCCAAATCCCCTTGTACATACAAAGGCCAGCAGATTCCTGAGTTCCGGGTCATCCTGGAACAGAGTGAGGTTAGGCCCAGGCATGGTTGGAATGGCAATCTCAGAACAAGATCCTACCCAGCTAATTTAGTGTCAATGTTTACAAGAGGCAGGCAGATCTCTGTATTCATTTGCAATGTTAAGAAAAATAGTGTATTTTCTGTCTTGTTCTAATAATCGGGGGCTAGGGGCAAGGAATGCTGATTCAGGGGTAATCAAAAGGAAGCTGAAGTAAATGACTGAATTGATATGTAAATAAAAGACTGGGTCTTGGCCTTCCTGAGCTGAGCTATCTGAATGAGTTATCTGGAGATCTCCAGAGAATGCTGTCTGGAGCAGAACACAGGCTGCCATCTTATACCCCCACAACTAACTTCAAGTCCTTCTCTCTCTCTCTCTCTCTCTCTCTCTCTCTCTCTCTCTCTCTCTCTCAAATACTCCTTGTCTCATGAACCCCTCTCCAAACTGAGGCTGGTCCTGGGTGCATATTATCAGGACTGCCCAACATATTCTACTTTACCTTTAAATTGTGAGTTGAAATAAATAAGTTCTTTCTTCCTTAGCTGTTTTTGTCAAGTATTTTGCCACAATAACATACAAAGTAAGATAATTCACATGCCAAAATATCCCTACCTGTATCAACATTAGGGAAGTCGAGACCCACTGGATTAAGGCATCAGTGTTTGGTAAGTGGTGTATAAATCAGATTCCTACCCTGTCACAAGACTAGCTCCTATCATCCCAAGTATTTGATGCCAGTAAATGAATTAAGCCTATTTGCATAGTACATATAAAGAATTCAGTTCAATACCTCAAATATATGGATATATATATATATATATATATATATATATGCTATTGTATAAAGAATGAGGTGCTGAGATTTTGAAGCCTCTAACCCTATATTTTCCATTTCCATATTTAAATGGGATATACTTACAGTATCAGTCACCATATCAACTATCTTCAAAAATGCTCTGAGAATTTCTAAGTCATTTAGAATATTTCATTCAACTAAAAATACTCAAAAATTATTATATGAATGTGGATGATGGGAGGTAGAAATTTAGAGAAAATAAAAAGATATAATTCAGACAAATACCAAATAACATATTTTTATTGCATTGTGGACACTTTAGTCAAAATCAAAACCTAAAATATAGATACTATTTCTATTTCACATATTTTTGACAAAGTATGTGGTTTATTAACTTATTATACCTCTCTAATAAATTCACTTGTTACCCAAGATTATGCCTCCTACTCACTGCATAGGGAAAGCTTTTAAAGTCTCCTTGGACTAGTGACATAACTGGTTTAAATCTTATTATTTATACATATTATTAAGTATATCATTTATAAATTCTTAATTTATAATATTATCAATATATAATATCATATATACCACTTATAATTATGTATTATATAGTACATAATTTATAAATGCTATTAATATATATAAAATTATACATATTATTATATAAGGACTCTTATGTAATAAAACAGATTCCATGTTTGGTTGTTGTTTATTTATTTGTTTGTTTGTTTCTAACATACTTGTAACAAGGTATGAATTGAACTTTGCTAGAAAAAAATGTCACAAGTGAGTTAAAATTTTCAGAAAGGTGATTAGTTGATTAGATTCCATCTGATACTTAAGAGCAGAGACCTTCATTTACAAACACCTGCTTATGTGCTGTTTCCATCAACGTATTTGGAAAGTTCCTTGATCTGTGGATTTCTTTGTTTGGTTGTTATAAAAACTTCATGAAACTGTTGCCTCTTTGTCATGTCCTATTTGTGGCACTCTGAATGTATGTTTCCAGGCCAGGGCCTCTCATATCTGGCTTATGAATACTTAAACAGCTACTTCCTTTGAGATGAGGGATGTTTTTTGAGTTCACTGTGGTCACTAAAGGTGAGAGTTAGTGTTCCAATCTAATCTCTATGTCGCAGTTGTAGAGGCACCAAATGAAGTGTTACCCTGCTTCATGCTCAGTGTCCTCCTTTCTCAGTAAGTTTAATATAAATCTCAAACGAGTGTGGGAGAAATAAAAAGGATACTAACAGCAGTGTCTGCACCATGGAGATAATCTAGAAAATATTAGATATTACTCCACTTAAGAAATTCTCCCACTAAGCAGACCTGCTTTTCTACCTCAGTGATCAGGTCTCTGGATTATCCATTATACCAAAAGGTTGTTCTTATGGATAGATACCTTCATTAAATCTCAGTGTTCTACCACATTATAAAGTGGTGCAATCCTTTACATTTCCTTGAAGCTTATCTTCATTTGTTTTCTGGGAGAAATGTGTTTCTTCTTAGGAGACATGCTTGTAAAGGCTACCACTTTCCTGTGTTTTTCAACTACATATTTCAGAGATTTAATAACTGTTTTACTAGCCTAAGTTAACTCACTCCTTACTGATTCAATTCAGTATATATGCTCTCCCAAGTGCGTGATTATCCAGATTATCTTTAGTATGTATTTTATTTTGTTTTGCAGTAAGTCAGCATTTACATTAAATAATTTTAAAGTTTTGGTATTTTGAAGTGCATATGTCATGTGTCTGTACCACAAGCTCCTTTAAAAGCAGAGGTAAATGATGGCGTTATTTGAATATCAAGCGCCTAAATACCAGAACATTGTGGCAGAGGGAATGCCTAGGAAGGACACATAAGGGTGAAGATTCCCTCTACAAAACTAACAAATACTAAAAGAAGAAAGATAACAGAAGAGTATTAAATAATACTTTTAAATGTGTGTGTAAATGTGCGATTTCATAGCTTTGGAGAAATTGGAGGTGTTGTGATTTCCCAAATGCTTGACATTATTAGTGAAATATTATAATCCCCTTTTCTATAGCACTGGATGGACACAGAAAGCAAATGTTGTCTTGTGTAAAGATGAGGTCTCTCTGGAAACAATCACTTGATAATCCTGTAAGTTTCACAACTCTTCTCCTCATGAACAATCCAAGCAGATAGATGAAGTGTAAGTTTCAGGAGTTTTTGCAGACTCGGTTACGACATGTGAAGTTTTTCTGGAAACTGTCTTTTGAGAGGATGTTTTGCTGAGGCAGACATGTGGGAGGATGTGTTGCTGAGAACAGACGTGGTGTTTTTCTGGAAGCTGCCTGAAAGCAGTGGCATGTAATGTTTTGCTAGAGTTGATGCCTGAGAGAACATGTGATGTTTGGAAAGGATGTAAATACAATACAGAGACACTGGACAACGCTATGGCATTGGTTCACCTTGCCACTCTCTGCAGGTCATTGTCGGGCTTTGCTGATTGTGGTTATCGATGACAACACTGTAGCAATGGTTTGTCTTACCTTCTTCACTGATCATCATTTGTTGTGACTTTGTAGATAGAAATGTATCAAAGAACTTCTGGTGGTGTTCAGGCAGCTTCTTATGACTTAAGTGGACTCCAGCTGATTGGCAGAGCTTCATGGCTTCTTGATCACACTGCCATTGGTGATTTGTGAGTGGTGTTGGCAAGTGAATTGAAATACACTGCTTATTCAAGAGAACTGAACTGCTGATATCCTGACAATGAAGATTGGAATTCCCCTAAAGAAAATTTCTAAACAGTTCCACATCCCACTTTGCTCTATTAACCTTTCTTTTTCACTTCCTTTGATGGGTGGTAGAATAGAAGGGAGGTTAAAACACTTAAGAACCCTCATTAAATTAAGTTTTGTAAAATCTAAGCCTACAATAGGGGGATAAAAAATAAAGATAGCATTTATTATTTACTAGTGTAGGCAAGTGTAAATACCTTGAAATGGCAGCTTCTCAGACTCATTCACATGACTACTGAGTCTGCAGTTTCTCTCAATGACCCGTTTGCAATACGTCAAAAATTTATTTGATCTGGAGTAATTTATTTTCACACAGAGGCATGAGAAAAGAAAAGAAAAAATAAAGAGCTGACAAGTAGATTCCTACTTCAAGCTCAAAATTTTGAGGGTGCCAACTTTTGTTATAGACAAATAAAAATCATATATAGTGGAATAAAGTAAAGATGATCTTGAAGTAATTGATAAAATCAAGACATTCCTTTAATATACAAACATTGGTTAAGAATCTAAAGACTGATTTCAAAATTAGCCAGTCATCTTAATTATTTAACCATAGAACAATATATGATAGATAGATAGATGATAGATAGATAGATGATAGATAGATAGATAGATAGATAGATAGATAGATAGATAGATAGATAGAAAACCTAGACATTGATAAGCGTGTTCCCTTTTTCTTATTCTTTTATGCTTCCTATCCCCTTTAATGTTTTGCTCATTCTACTGGAAATAGTAAATATAATCTTTGTTAATAAACTTATTTTTGAACTCTATTTATTTGACCTTACACAAATGTATGTATTTAGTGGTATATAAGAGAAACTAAAGGGCATGAATATAAATTTGTCTATGTTTAGATTTTTCTCTTTGTTAATAATTTCTGTAATTATATTTCACCTGATTCACACATAATTTTGGTAAGAGAGTTTAAATAATTCTATATTGGGACACTAATTTAATTTCTATCTCTTTTATATTATTCACAATAGGGTATAAGCATCTAGGATATCTAACCTCCTATACTGATGTTTCCTGTCATTGGAAAAGATTTCCAGTAATAAGGTAGCTGGGTCAAAGTTGTTTTTTGTTTTTTTGGTTTTTTTTCTTTTTAGGTTCAGTTTTAATAGCTACTACACAATTGACTTTCCAGGGACTTGAGATACTTCCATCAGTACCTGAGAGTCATTCACAGTTTACAGCACTTTGACAAAACATTGGAACACTGTCAGTATAGTTCTTAGCAAAAATCACACTTCTTTCTTTTTAGATTTTAAACCATTATATTATGGAAAATTTAAGACTAATGTATTCTTTAAGAGATTGTTTTTATATTGATTACATTGGATACTATTTTATCCTGTTTAATCAATCTAGTGGTATATTCTCAGTAGTCCAATATTCATTTTCTAACATCTACTTTAGAGTGTGCGGAGAGAGAATAAGAGAGAGACAGAGACAGAGACAGGTAGACAGACATACACACACACATACACAAACACACAACAGGGAGAGAGAGAGAGAGAGAGAGAGAGAGAGAGAGAGAGAGAGAGAGAGCGCAGCGTGTTACTACTATGTTATGATATGTCTTTTATCCTAGAACTCCACAGGTGGAGGTACGGAGATCAGGAATTTAATAATAGTTTTGTTAATATCAAGAGTTTGAGGCCAGGTCTATCGTCATAAGATCTTACCACAAAGCAACATATACATACTTATGTATGTGCATATATTCTCTTTATCTAGAACTCCTTAATTTTTAATTTAAACATAGTTTTTAAATATAGCCTAGAGTTATATTATGGAAATTAAACCATTGATCTGAAAAATAATGTAAACTGATTAAAAATTTGTATCAGCAGACACATGATGCTAACCTGGGATGATCTTACTGGAGATTTTTTACTTCCTGGTTTGGCACATGAGGTCTCTTTTTTCACTGTATGTCAGTTGTAATAGAAAATGTCAAAAAGAAGGCAGGAAATTGGAGAAAATGTGGTCAAGATATAATGGAGAAAACTCTATTTCTATTTATATTTTCTGCCTCATACACTGAATAAAATATAATATGATCATCATAATAAATATTTGTCATGTACTTACATTTAAAATAATACACAATATCTAAAAAATAAAATTTAACTGGTTATTCTGTACTTATTAGCAAATAGAATTAATAATAGAGCATTCATCATCTATCTAAATCTCTGAGAATGTCAGCCAGATGATAAAGCATGTATAAAAGATGACTGTTAGCTCTCATGCAAAGGATTAGTAACAAAAGTATGAAGTGTGAAACATACCAACATTTATTCATGTGGTCAATATAACTTCATAGAAACATTTTCTTGGTCATTAATTATTAATTTATGTGGAAATTAACTCTCTAGAAGTTAAAATTGGGGGAAACTTTCAGTGGGAGTAATACATAGAAAAAGATAACTTTTAAACAGGAGTGAACATAAACTAAGAAGAACTTTTAGAGAATCATCGAAAGGATTAACGAAAGCCATTACATACTCAGTGTTACATTTAGACATGGGCAAACAACTTTGTCTCCAATGGCATATGTACCTGTAGTTTTATCAGCCCACACACAGGGTTGGAATCAACTAGTCATGTCTGTCAGGGTGTGTCTCAACATCTTCAAAGAAAATAATGTTTTCTACTAAGATGCCCTGCTTTACTCTCTACTTATTAATGAAGTCTGTGCCCGCACCAGGGAAAATGTACATATGGTTGGTGATTGTAATTTGAGGACAGTTCATCTCGTATTGTCTTGCAGCCCAGCTCTCTTTGTCATTCTCCACAACATACTTTATTCCTCTCTAGCCTGACTCTTCACTAGTGATTTATCTCGCCTATGCAACAGCTATTTACTGAATATTCCCTCCACCTGGCTCTTGTTTAAGTAGTCATTTACCCAGCAGCTCGATTATGAAAATTGTTGCTAATTTTCTGAAGCCCCTGGTTTGGGAGATAATCCAGAATACTCCAGCTCCCCAGTGCTTTTCAGCCCATTACTTTCTGCACTCCTATATCATCTTTGTGACTCTTAACCTCAGCCATTTGGCTATGCTACTCAAATTCACCACCTGGTCTATTTTCATTTCTGACCTTCTGTTCATTCGACAGAATTAGTGAAATAACTTAGCGTCTAGCCCTCATTTCAGATATATAATATTTAAAGTTAAATGACCATCTTATGGAAATATTTTATAACATGCTTTTAGTATGTTTAAAATGTCCCCCAAACAACAAATTAATTGTGATTTTATATTCTTCCTAATATAAATTTTATTCATCTTTACTTGCTGACAAATATTTTATTTAAAGTATAAAGAACAGCATACTACATGGTCACTTGTCCGCTGATGAGTTTTAAAGTAAGAATATAAATGATAATTGAGTATCAGTAATAGAGATAAGGTGATAAAATGAGGAGATCCTGTGAATGTGGAAGACGGAATGCAAAGAACAACAATAACAACAACAAAAGACCCTGAAAGGTACAGGATATATTTGTTGAAATAATTCCAAGTTTGCCTCTAAAACTCATGATTGAAAGACTTCTCTTGACGGAGCTACTTGTGATTCTCAGAACATGATTTTCCAGGTACATAAATTAGAAACCAAGGGACTCATGTCACTTTATCTGTTTTATCTCAGTGCTAATTTTCTTTATTTCATTAAATCTTTCTTTGCAGTTTAAACCTGAATTTGAATCTCAGATATCTCAAATACTAGAAAATAAGAAATATTTGTATCTCATCCTCTGCAGTTCCCTACTACCCACCTATATCTACTCCTTCGAAATTGACAAACAATTTTTTATTGGACATTTTATTTACACTTCAGACGTTATCCCCTTATCCCATTTCCCCCAGCCCAGAAGCCCCTATCCCAACCCCCCTCCTCCTGCTTCCATGAGGATGTGCCCCAATTACCTCGCCAGCCTCTAATTCCCCAACACTCAGTGTGCAGCCTTCATGGGACCAAGGATCTCCTCTTCCACCTATGCATGACAAGGCCATCACTACATATACAGCTGGAGCCATGGTTCCCTCCCTATATGCTCCCAGGCTAGTGGTTTAGACCCTGGGAGCACTGGTTGGTTGGTAATGTTGCTCTCTTCATGGGGCTGCAAACCCTTTCAGCTCCTTGAGCTCCTTCTTTCTAACTCCTCCATTGGAAAACCCTTGATCAGTTCAGTGGTTAGCTGTGAGCATCCTCCTACAAATATGTCCAACTCTTGCAGATCTCTAAGGAGATGGCTATATCAGGCTCCTGTCAGCATGCACTTCCTGATATCCACATCAGCGTCTACCTTTGGTGACAGTACATGGGATACATACCCAGGTGGAATGGTCTCCAGATGGCCCCTCCTTCAGTTTCTGTCCCACACTTTGTCTCCTTATTTGCTCCCATGAGTATTTTGTTACTCCTTCTAAGAAGGACCGAAGCACCCACACTTGGTCTTCTTTCTTGATGAGCTTCATGTGGTCTGTGAGTTGAATCTTGGATATTTCAAACTTCTGGGCTAATATCCAATAATCAGTGAGTGAATACCATGTGTGTTCTTTTGTGATTGGGTCATCTCACTCAGGATGATATTTTTTAGTTCCATCCATTTACCTAAGAATTTCTCTAATTCATTGTTTTTAATAAATGAGTAATACTCCATTGTGTAAATGTACCATATTTTTGTATTCATTCCTCTGTTGAAGGACATCTGGGTTCTTTCCAGCTTCTGGTATTATAAATAAGGCTGCTATGAACATAGTGGAGCATATGTCCTTGTTATAGGTTGGAGCATTTTCTGAGTATATTCCCAGGAGTGGTATAGCTCAGGTAATGTTATGTCCAATTTTCTGAGGAACTGCCAGACTGATTTCCAGAGTAGTTGTACCAGCTTGCAATCCCACCAACAATGGAGGAGTGTTCCTCTTTCTCCACATCTTTGCCATCATCTGCTGCCCCCTGAGTTTTTCATCTTAGCCATTCTGACTGGTGTGAGGTTGAATCTCAGGGTTGTTTTCATGTGCATTTCCCTGATGACTAAGGATACTGAACATTTCCTTAGGTGCTTCTCAGCCATTCCAGTTTCCTCAGTTGAGAATTCCTTGTTTAGCTCTGTATCTCATCTTTTAATAGGTTTATTTGGTTATCTGGAGTCTAATTTTTTGAGTTCTTTATATATATTGGATATTAGCTCTCCTTCAGATGTAAGACTGGTAAAGATCTTTTCCCAATCTGTTGGTTGCCCTTTTGTCCTATTGATAGTGTCCTTTGCCTTACAGAAACTTTGCAATTCTATGAAGGTCCATTTGTCAATTACTGATCTTAGAGCATAAGCCATTGGTGTTCTGTTCAGGAGCTTTTCCCCTGTGCCCAAGTATTCGAGGCTCTTCCCCACCTTCTCTTCTATAAGTTTCAATGTATCTGGTATTATGTGAAGATTCTTTATCCATTTTGACTTGAGCTTTGTACAAGGAGATAAGAATGTATCGATTTGCATTCTTCTACATGTTGTCCTCCAGTAGAACTAGCATCATTTGTTGAAAATGCTGTTCTTTTTCCACTGGGCAGTTTTAGCTCCTTTGTCAAATATCATGTGACCATAGGTGTATAGGTTCATTTCTGGATCTTCATTTATATTCCACTGATCTTCCTGCCTGTCTCTGTACCAATACCATGCAGTTTTTATCACTATTGCTCTGTAGTACAGCTTGAGGTCAGGGATGGCAACTCCCCCAGAAGTTCTTTTATTGTTGAGAATAGTTTTCACTATCCTGGGTTTTTTGTTATTCCAAATGAATTTGAGAATTTCTCTTTGTAACTCTGTGAAGAATTGAGTTGGGATTTTAATGGGGGTTGTATTGAATCTGTAGATTACTTTCTGCAAGATGGCCATTTTTACTGTATTAATCCTGCCAATCCATGAGCATGGGAGATCTTTCCATTTTCTGAGATCTTCGATTTCTTTCTTCAGAGACTTGAAGTTCTTGTCATACAAATCTTTTACTTCCTTGGTTAGATTCACACAAAGGTATTTTATATTATTTGTGACTATTGTGAAGGGTGTCATTTCCCTAACTTCTTTTTCAGCCTGTTTATCTTTCATGTAGAGGAAGGCTACTGATTTGTTTGCGTTCATTTTATAATCAGCCACTTTGCTGAAGTTGTTTATCAGGGTTAGGAGTTCTCTGGTGGAAGTTTTGGGGTCACTTAAGTATACTATCATATCGTCTGCAAATAGTGAGATTTTGACTTCTTCCTTTCCTATTTGTATCCCTTTAACTTATTTTGTTGTCTAATTGCTCTAGCTAGGACTTCCAGTGCTACACTGAATAGGTAGGGAGACAGTGGGCAGCATTGTCTAGTCTCTGATTTTAGTGGGATTGCTTCAAGTTTCTCTCCATTTAGTTTGATGTTGGCTACTGGTTTGCTGTATATTGCTTTTACTATGTTTAGGTATGGGCCTTGAATTGCTGATCTTTCCAAGACTTTTACCATGAAGGGCTGTTGAATTTTGTCAAATGCTTTCTCAGCATCTAGTGAGATGACCAAGTGTTTTTTTTTTCTTTGAGTTGGTTTATATAGTGGACTACATTGATGGATTTCTGAATATTGAACCATCCCTGAATTCCTGGGATAAAGCCTACTTGATCATGATGGATGATTGTTTTGATGTGTTCTTGGATTCAATTCCTGTGAATTTTATTGAGTATTTTTCCATCAATATTCATAAGGGAGATTGGTCTGAAGTTCTCTTTCTTTGTTGCGTCTTTCTGAGGTTTAGTTATGAGCCTGATTGTGGTTTCATAGAATGAATTGGGTAGCGTTCCTTCTGTTTCTATTTTGTGGAATAGTTTGAAAAGAATTGGTATTAGTTATTCCTTGAAGGTCTGATAGAATTCTCTACTAAAACCATCTGGTCCTGGGCTTTTTTTTGGTGAGGAGACTTTTAATGACTGCTTCTATTTCTTTAGGGGTTATAGGACTGTTTAGATGGTTTATCTGCTCCTGATTTAACTTTGGTATCTGGTACCTGTCTAAAAGATTGTCCATTTCATCTAGATTTTCCAGTTTGGTTGAGTATAGGCTTTTGTAGTAGGATCTAATGATTTTTTTGAATTTCCTCCATTTCTGATGTTATGTTCTTTTCAGATGTATCCCTTTTCAGTTCTAATTTTATTAATTTGAATACTGTCACTGTGTCTTCTGGTTAGTCTGGCTAAGGGTTTATCTATCTTATTGATTTTCTCAAAGAACCAGCTCCTGATTTTGTTGATACTTTGTATGTTTTTTTGTTTGTTGTTTTGTTTTTTGTTTAGACTTGGTTGATTTCAGCCCTGAGTTTAATTATTTCCTGCCTTCTACTCCATTTGTGCGTATTTGCTTCTTTTTGTTCTAGAGCTTTCAGGTGTGTTGTCACACTGCTGGTGTGTGCTCCTTCCAGTTTCTTTTTGTAGACACTTAGAGCTATGAGTTTTCCCCTTAGCATTGCTTTCATTGTGTCCCATAAGTTTGGTATGATGAGCCTTCATTTTCATTAAATTTTAAAAAGTCTTTAATTCTTTTCTTTATTTCTTCCTTGACCAAGTCATGATTCAGTAGAGCCTTGTTCAGTTTCCAAGTGTTTGTGGGCTTTCCATTGTTTTTGTTATTACTGAAGACCAGACTTAGTCCACAGTGATCCGATAGGATGCAAGGAATTATTTCAATATTTTTGTATCTGTTGAGGCCTGCTTTGTGACCAATTATATTGTCTATTTTGGAGAAGGTACCATGAGTTGCTGAGAAAAAGGTATATTATTTTGTTTTAGGATGAAATGTTCTATAGATATCTATTAAATCCATTTGGTTCATAACTTCTGTTAATTCCACTGTGTCTCTGTTTAGGTTCTGTTTCCATGATCTGTCCATTCTTGAGAGTTTGGTGTTGAAATCCTCCACTATTATTGTGCGAGGTGCAATTTGTGCTTTAAGTTTTATTAAAGTTTCTTTTATGAACGTGGGTGCCCTTGCATTTGGAGTATCGATGTTCTGAATTGAGAGTTCATCTTGGTAGATTTTTCCTTTGAAGAGTATGAAGTGTCTTTTCTAATCTTTTTTGATAACTTTTGGTTGAAAGTCGATTTATTCAAAATTAGAATGGCTACTCCAGCTTGTTTCTTGGGACCATTTGCTTGGAAAATTTTTTTCCAGCCCTTTACTCTGAAGTAGTGGTTGTCTTTGCTACTGAGGTGTGTTTCCTATATGCAGCAAAATTCTGGGTCCTGTACAGGTATCCAGTCTGTTAGTCTATGTCTTTTTATTGACGAATTGATTCTATTGATGTTAAGAGATTTTAAGGAAAAGTGATTGTTTCTGTTATTTTATTTATTAGAGGTGTAATTATGTTTGTATAGCTATCTTTTTGGGGGGGTTGTTGGAAGATTGTGTTTTTGTTCTTTCTACGTTGTAGTTTTTCTTCTTGTGTTAGGGTTTTCCATCTGTTATCCTTTGTAGGGCTAGATTTTTGGAAAGATATTGTATAAAATTGGTTTTTTATGGAATATCTTGGTTTCTCCATCTATAGTGATTGAGAATTTTGCTGGGTATAGTAGTCTGGACTTGCATTTGTGTTCTCTTAGGGTCTGTAGGATGTCAGTTCAAGATCTTCCAGCTTTTATAGTCTCTGGGGAGAAGTCTAGTATAATTCTTAAAGGTCTACTTTTATATGTTACTTGGCCTTTTTCCCTTACTGCTTTTAGTACTTTTTTTTTCTGTTTTGTGCATTTGATGTTTTGATTATTATGTGATGGGAGGAATTTCTTTTCTGGTTTAGTTTATTTGGAGTTCTGTAGGCTTCTTTTATGTTCATGGAAATCTCTTTCTTTAGGTTAGGAAAGTATTCTTACATAATTTTGTTGAAATATTTACTGGCCCTTTAAATAGTTGGGAATCTTCACTTTCATCTATACCTATTATCATTAGGTTTGGTCTTCTCATTGTGTCCTGGATTTCCTTGATGTTTTGGGTTAGGAGCTTTTTGCATTTTGCATTTTCTTTGACAGTTGTGTCAATGTTTTCCACGGTATCTTCTGCACCTGAGATTCTTCTATCTCTTGTATTCTGTTGGTGATGCTTGGTGATCTCTAGGGTAGTCTCCCTTTGAGATTTTTTTATTGTTTCTACTTTCATTTTTAGATCCTGGATGGCTTCGTTTAGTTCCTTTGTTTGTTTCTGTTTTCGTGTAATCCTTTAAGGGAATTTTGTGTTTCCTCTTTAAAGGCTTCTACCTGTTTACCTGTGTTCTCTTGTATTTCTTTAATGTAGTTGTTTATGTCCTTCTTAAAGTCCTCTATCATCATCATGAAAAGTGATTTTAAATCTGAATCCTGCTTTTCCAGTGTGATGGGGTTTCCAGGACTTGCTATGGTGGGAGAACAGGGTCCTGATGATCCCAGGTAACTTTGGTTTCTGTTGCTTATATTCTTACGCTTTCCTTACACCATCTGGTTAACTAAACTCTAGTGCTACCTCCACTCACTGTCTCTGACTGGAGACTGTCTTTCCAGTTATCTTGCTTGTGTCAGAACTCCTCAGAGTCCAGATGTCTCTGTGATCTTGTGATCCTTTGATCCTGAGCTGATGTGTGGAAGAGCTCCTGGGACACAGGCTTCCTCTAGGATCCTGAAATCCTGCTGCTCTGAGTGCAGTGGTTCCTCTACTACTCTGAGTGCTGTGGTTTCTCAGCTGCTCTGAGTGCAGTGGTTCCTCTTACTGCTCTAAGTGCAGTGTTTCCTACTGCTGCTCTGAGTGCAGTGGTTCCTCAGCTGCTCTGAGTGCAGTGGTTCCACCACTGCCCTAAGATGTTTCATGATATGGTATCTTCACAGGAGCAGACCTGCTAGGTGTCTGCCTCAGCCAAAAGGACCAAGTGAGGGGCAGAAGGAGAGTAGTTTTCCAGAGGGGTGGGGTTTGGGTGGGTGATGAGTCCAGAGTGCCTCAGGCTCCCAGTTACAGTTCTTGGGCATAGGGTTGTGAAGGAGAGTTCTTACCAGCTGCTCTAGGAAGGTTCAGGATAAGGTGTCTTCACAGGAGCCGAACTGCTAGGTGTCTGCCCCAGCCAAAAGGACCAAGCAAGAGGTGGAAAGGGAGTAGTATTCCAGAGGTGCAGGGTTTGGGTGGGTTGCAGTTCTGGGCTTAGGGTTGTGATGGAGGGTTCTTACCTGCTGCACTAGGAAGGTTCAGGATAAGGTGTCTTCACAGAGCAGACCAGCCAGGTGTCTGCCACAGCCAAAAGGTGACAATTTCTTGACTGTTATGATTACGCTCACTCCCTTTCTTTAGGCATTCAGTATTTCAAATTTAAATAGTATGACTTTGGGAAAAGTTCAGTTTTGAAGAAAAATAGACATTGCCGACATTAAAATATGACACAAAATCCACCAATTCTCCCCTCCCAAATATAATGATATTCTATGAAATCAACAATTAAGTATTAATATATTAAGTATTTCTTCGTGAAGAAATACTTCTAATATTATTGAGTTACAGGAAAGCTTAAAACCACCTGCAAGTACAGAGAATAGAAAATAAATTCCAATGCCTCCCTCACTAATTCCTGGGTTTATGATGCAAATGTATGCATGTGAAGAGAGGGGAAAGATCAACAATTCCCCCTGAGCAGTAGTAAAGGAAATCATAGGATTCAGATGAAGTACAAATGACATAGAAAGCAGATCCAGAAAGAAGAAGTGATCAAACTCTAAATTTGAGTCTCAACCTTCAGGTACACTGGATTGGCCATACAGGAGGTGAATATTAAATCCTATGGCACTGGAAGAGCAAGTTACAAGGATATGTTGATTCTAGAACAAAATAGGATGTACAAATAAAGGAATAATCATAAAAGAAGGAGCAATAGCAAAGTAGAAAATAAGAGCAAAAACTAAGCATCGTGCAGAAATGATAGACTGACATGATAATCTACTGAATACTGAAGTTCATGTGAACAAAGGTTAGGAAAATAACTAATGCTGAATATTGTAGTAGTAGTAGTAGTTCTTATACTTAATATGGGTAACATTATATTATGTCTGTGTATTATATTATTGTATGTATTTATATGTGTATGTGTTTATTAATGCATATACATACAGTTTAAATATATGTATTTCCTCATTTTGTTGACTAAAATTGACCTGAAGCAAAGGCACCTCAGTAGTAGTGATCACGTCTGCTAGCTGGAACTAGAACTGCTTTGAGATGGTATTTCTTTAACTGGAGCAGACTAAGGCACAATATGTTCACATATGATATATATGAATAATTGTAATCGTCAAATTGAGATTCTATATATAATTAGATAAATAAATTATATTGATAACTATGTATGTTAAACTTGCATGTATATTTAATTTTAAGCATATAACTATATTAATTTTTTCCGTTTTACTATTTTACTTCTTAAATTGACTGATGAGATTATTTGTATTTATTATATATACCTGATATGTTGTATAGCAAATATTACCTTATATCATTATCACTTTTTTCCAGCAAGAACTTAATACCCATTCTTCTTGCAGTTTACAAGAACTGAGGTATTAACTATGGTTACTTAACTATGTGAAATATAAACTTCCTGACCTTATTACTCCTAACTTAAATTTTATAATCACTTCTAAAAAGAATCATTCTATTTGCCTGAAAATAACTTTTAAAAAATATAAGATCTCTTTGTGGAAACAGAATGAAAAAGAGGAAAGAAGTTTATGAAGTGCATGGTAAATACTTCTAGTAGATGAATCTGGAAAAAGGAATAGCAATGCTCTTCATACTGCTGATACTCCGGTAACTATTTTTGTAGATTCCTAATTGTCTTCATTTTTTTCAGAAAAGAGCTTTAAGAGTTGTGTGATTAGGATTGGAGGTATTTGGAGGATAAAGTTCTTATCTCACAAACTGAGTTCAAGTCCACATAACTCATGTACATGACAGACTCTCAATGCAAGTGTTTATAACCACAGCCAGCACTCCAATACAGAGACAAGAGTCAGAGACAAGAGAATTTCCTGGAGCTCCTGGGCAAGCTAGCCTAGCATATGTACCAAGAAACCAGCAAGGAGACTGTTCTCCACAAGGTAAAAGTGAGAATCCATGCCCAGTGTTGCCTTCAACCACTCCACAAATTATGTACACACACACACACACCGACACATACACACACATACACACAGGCCATAATCAATCAATCATTCAGTCAATCAATCCTGGGACCTCAGCTTCCTCTTAAAATTTGAAATAAATATTTAAAAAATGAAGACATTCATATTCTTAACATACCTTTGACATAAGCACTGTAAAAGGTTTATATGGAACCTGCATGATGACTTATTAAGAAAAGACACTTGCCCCCAACCATGATGACTTGCATTCCATCCCTGGGTCTTACCTGGGAAAATAAAAGAATGGAAGAAGAAAGACAAAGGGAAGGGGAGAGGAAAAAGGAAAGTCAAAGTGCTCTGATCTCCCCATGATAGTTATGGCATCAGTTTCTTGCATTCTCTCCCAAAACATAAATAATTGTAATTTAAGAACATAAAGTATTTGTACGTGTTTTGCCAAACAGGGAGAAGGAAGACAAAGACAGCATCAGATGTTCTATATCACTTAAAGATAGAAAATGAGTGAGATAGAGAGAATTCTCTGAGTTTCTGAAGATAACAGTCTGCATTGATGTCTCCCTTGGTAGCTTCTTTGCTCAGTGCCCACAGTGAAAAAGCCAAGTCAGAATAAAACTACAGGAAACATTCAGAAAATGTCCCTGGCTTTGTTCACAGTATAATATAGATGTGGAAAAGGCCATAGCTGTAAGTTTTAGTTAATCTAAAAGACATGTCCTTGTGATCCTGAGTATATTTTAAAACATCAGGAGAATTCAGCTCAGTTTACTTCAAATTAGTGCTAGTTAGTACCTTATTAGCTTCATTTTAATGATAAACACATTACTATTTGGGAGTAGTTTGCAAATACTACATCCTCCAAAGATCCTTAATAAGGACGTAATACCTACTCAGAACAGCTTGTAGCATTAGCTAAGCTTTTCCAGAATCGCATATGAAAAACGTAATTTGCCTTCACATCTATATGACAGAGAATGCCTTATCCTCACAGTAAGTATTCTAGCTCATTTGATAATGAGTAGAACCATTTATAATAGCAAAATTTTCCCTTGATAACAAATATGAAAGAACTTAAACTCTGGACACACCTGGAAATAGATACCTAAGAAACAAAATAATTGAAGTTTTTGTTGTTGTTACTGTTTGTATGTTTTTGCGTTTCTTGCTTTTTGTTTGTTTTAAGAAAAAGGTTCCTCAAATCCAGTCAAAGAAGTTTGAAACCAGCTTTGCAAAAAATAGTCACACACACACACAAAGAAAACAACATGCCCATTCAATGGCTTTTTATACTTCAGTAGCTCTTATATCAAACCTCTTATATAAAACATGATATGTTTTTTTCCTCTAAAGCAAGAAATGTAGCAAGTGGATGGCATGAAATCCATTTACACACCCATAAATGTTCCCTCCTCACCATCTAACTACCAAGTCATTTCTTCCCCATTTTGTCTAGAAATATCCCCATTTCAGTCAGCTGTCCTTAGCAGAGACTGTCTCTGGCTTTATGATTTTGTCCTTATCCACTGACTTTGTAGTACAACTCAGATTTCACACCCACCCCCCAAAACTGATTTCTTTGCATTGGCTTCTCTGAATTTTACTTTATGATGAAGAATGTTATATAACAGTAATTTTAATAAGAAAAGACCAGCATAATGAGATATACATACATGGATCAAATCTAACAAGGCCTTTTTTGTGATTCTCCTGAGTTGTTCCTTACAACTTCCCTGAAGCTATTTAGTGGTTCTGCTTGTTCATTATGTTTCCACTTCAAGATAACATTGACTTACAAGGTTCAGTTCATCTAGCAATCAATCACTTTGGAGACACCATAATTCTAATTGAGATCATAAAAGATTTGGAAAGGATAGCGTCTTTTAAGGTGTATTTCCTTTCTATTAAAAATAAATCATGTTCTGCTAAACAGTTTTTAAAGATAAATACTAAAAGAGCAAAAATTGCTTCTTGTTTCCTGGGTTTTAGGGCTTACATTTCTGATTGGTGAAATCTGACTGTCAATAGAAATATACAACAGTCAAACAACTATGTATAGTTTATTAACATTTTTTAAATAAAATACTATCATTATCAGTTTGATAAAAATTCTAGGAGCAAGAATATAATATCTTGGTGGTAACTTACAAAGCCTTAGGACCACTTTAAACTCCTGGTCATCTTGGATGGTGGAAAGAAAAAATGTTAGAGAATGTGTTGCATTTCATTCTAAAGCACAACATTGGCAAGGATGTCAAGCTCCAGGCTGATGCTTCTTTTGGCCAACAATGATCAAGTTTATCATGTAGAAATGTATTAAGAAAAGGCTTCAAAAGCAGCTATACATCAATAAGGTAAGAATGTGGGATTGGTAGATCAAAAACACAGTATGACCAGGTATGATTGCAATAGGACAACAGAATCTTAAGGTCATGACCATAAGCCTTCCTTAACCATAAAAATAACTTAATTCATTCCTCATCAATAAATACATATTATTTAATTATGACTCTGGCCAAAGTTTTTTTATTTTACTTTTTGTATATTTGTTGATCTTATCTTGTAAATTATTTTTATTCAGCTTCTTGACAATTTCATACACGAATTTAAATGCTCACTCTAATTCCTCTTTCCTCTCTTCTCTGCCTCCCAATCTCACAACACCAGAAGTCCCCATCCCACTCTCATGATTTTGTTTTGGCTTTGCATTTGCATGGTAACTTACTGGGCTTGACTAGGACTACCCATGAAAGCATGGGTATGAAACTATCCACTGGTACAAAAGTAACTTGCCAGTACTTCCATCCCTGAAGACAAATACTTCCTCTCTTCCAACATCCTTGGACTGTCATTACCTCACCCATTGGGAAGGGGTTCCAATGAGCCCTTCCCCATCTATTGCTGAATGTCTTGTGTAGGTCTTAAGTGGTAACCATGGCGATGGAGAGTTGATGCATAATAAAAGAAAACAATATTGATTGTATCTGAAATTCAACTTTAGCAGGTGCTGGACTGACTAGACAATCACCTTCTAAGGTAATGTTATCAGAAATAACTAATGTTATCATGAGTGGGGTGGTGAGCTATGAGAAACAGCCAGGCGCCTGGTCGAATGAGCTTTGAACCCCAGATACCTGCTGGAACAGAAGGCGTTCAGCTCTTCCTGGGCCTCTGGCTCTCTCAGCTTCAGCCCCCCCACAACCCCTTCCACAGAGAGGCCTATGGCCAACGATCACATAGGAGTAGCACCCCCACATGCAGATGAGGCATCCCCAAACTCTCAGATCAAGCCAAAAGAGGTTACCTGCTGCCAGACCTTAACCCACCCCAAACTGTATATGTGGGCCCAACTCAGAAGTAAAGTGTGTGCAAGATTCATCCTGTTGTCTGAGAGCTTCTGTCGCAGTCCCTCCCTTCTTCACCAGCCAGCCCGTGCTTTACTGGGGCACTTCAAAGAGCTGTAACACTTTTCCCCTCTCCACTGCTGAGGCACAGTCTGAAGCAGAGGTAGCCGCGGACCACTCACGGGCAAAGGTAGTGGCCGGCAATTCACACCCTGTCGCCAGCCAACCTGGAGATCCTCGTGGGACCCCATCTGGAGCTGGACCCGCAATCATAGATAATTAGTAGCTGATAATAGTCAGTCAGACAACTACCTGGAAAGATTATTCAAAATCTCCATGGCATAAGCCATAATATAGCATATCCTAAGAAGACCTGGCATTTGTAATATGTTTTAAAAAAGAACCCTCTAAGAATTGAGGAAGATATCATGAAAATTACCACGTGTTGTTTGATTTATTTTCTGAACCTGAAAATGTCTAGAGGTACTGAACTTTTAAGATAAATCTGAATGCAGTGACCTTATAACCGCCAGAATCTATGAGTAGTCAACAGTTCAGCAGGAGGGGAAAGGCCCTATGAATTTCTCAATGAACCATGATTAGCTGTTGAAAGGCCACCTTATTCATTCATAGTGTAGGTAACTGCAGCTGTTGTGAGATACTGTTTTCATTACCTATTTCATGATCATAAGAAATTATTCCATAGCCTTGTCCTTATTGTGTGGGTTCTATCTTCTTAATGCTCCATTATGAGATGTCTCTTGAGCTTAGGAGATAATGCTCCTCATATGAAGGTTCAGGAAACCAGAATTTCTTGATAAATTCCTTTGAAAATTAATTCTGATCTCTGAGTTCATGAAGACTCTACTATTCAGGAGAAATATGAATTTTTATTACAACAAACAATGTTTAAAAAAAAGACCTCCCCAGCTAGGCAACACAAATCTCATAAGGAGCTGCCCCAGCTCCATTCTCTAGTCCATCTTTGCCAAGTCAACAGCTGAGAATAAATTATTAAGAAAACATTGCTGATGGCCTTCAGGAATGACTGAGCACTAGGGGTCAAAATAATGACAGGGCTATTCACTTTGTTAAACCAACTCTATGGGTAGAAACATACACACACACACACACACACACACACATATGGTAGGAGTACAGGAGAATTCCATATAGGATGAAATTTAATGTGCTCGATTACAAGATTTAAATGTGTGATTGGATAAACAAGAATTCATTGTCTTGAGGGCATTTTTTTCAAAGTACAAGGTGCAAGAAGATAAAAAAAAATCTTGCTATTTAGAGGCCTGGCAAAGATAGGGAGGGGGTTATAGTGGAAAAGACATGCTTAACAGAAAGAAGAAAAGGAGTCAAAGATTGAGAGTCATGTCCTTGATGAAATGAATATATTAAACAAGGCTAAAAAACCCAAGAAAAGTTTCAGTTCCCCCAAAGTACTTAGGACAGTACATTCATCAAAGTCATTCAGAATTCATAGGTGGGAGTACCCAAGCATCACTAAGAAGTTTCACAATAGCACATGCTTACAGGCTGAGGATTAGTCCCAAAATGGAGGAGTAGGAACCACAAACCTGGATGAATTAGCATTCTTGGGGTATCATGGGATCCCTGAAATAATGAAGATTACATGGTAGGGCTTGAGTCTCAAAGCCTAGGCAATTTAACTTACCATAAAGACCTGCAAGATTACAGCTGTAGCTAAAAACAAAAAAAAGGTAATCTGTAAGGTAATATGGAGCTATTAGCAAAATAGACACATTCAAATCACTTCTCGAATATAACAAATGAGTCAGAGGAATGTAGAGAGAGAGAGAGGAAGATGAAGAGAAACAAAGAGAAAGAAAAAAGAAGAAGGAGGGCAAGGAAAGAGAGCATGAAGAATTAGGTGACAATGATCGCAAAATATAAAATTGCAATACCTTATTCAGTTTCTATATATGAGCCAAGAATAAAAAGATATCTGAGCCCAAGAACCCTATAATACTATGACAAGCCTATTTTATAACAATTAACCAGCTGTCTTGGTTAGGGTTTTACTGCTGAAAAGACACTATGACCAAGGCAGTCTTACATTAAATTGGGGCTGGCTTACAGGCTCAGAGGTTCAACCCATTATCATCAAGGCAGAAACATGGCAGCATCTAGGCAGGCATGGTGCAGGCTGAACTTAGAGCTTTACATCTTCATCTGAAGGCTGATAGTGGAAGACTGACTTCCAGGCAGCTAGAATGAGGGTCCTAAGCCCACACCCACAGTTACACACCTACTCCAGCAAGGCCATACCTAATAGTGCCACTCCCTGGGCCAAGCATATACAAAGTGACACACCAAGCTTTTTACAAATGGGCATATTTATAAGATGATTGTATGCCAAGAGTAGAGGAAAGAACAAACACTTCAACTACTAAAGGACACAAGATCTGAGTTTGCTTTAATGTTGAAAATCTGAATCATCGTTATAAATCACTGTTAGTATGAGGGGCCAACAGGCCACAAGTCTATTCCTGTTCTAGCTATGTACTTGGAAACTGGAAGATGGTTGACTGAACTTGTGAAGAAAAAAACAGACCAAATGGTAATATAATTACTCATGGGCCGTGGCCTGATTGGTAAGGATGGTAAAAGTAAAACAGGCACAATGGTCAGAGTCAGTTAGTCTGGCTTAGGCAAGTAAACACAACGACTGTAGAAATTTTCATATCACATGCAAGTATCAATTAGAAAACATCTGAGAATCTCAGGATCAAGTCTCTTTATCTCTTCCTCTCTTCCTCTCTCTCTCCCTCAGTCTGTCCCTCCCTCCCTCGCTCCCTCCCTTCCTCCCCCTCCTTCTCTCTCTCTCTCTCTCTCTCTCTCT